>NW_016810860.1:0-15034 GCF_001698545.2 Rhinopithecus bieti
CCAGCGGGCAGCCTCAATTTCACCTGACTCCCACCCAACTCCTCTGCAACAGCTGCCTCAGCTCAGATAATCTCCTCCTGGTATTTCCCATCCTCTAGAAATAGAGAACCTGGCCTTCATCTCACTGGCTGACATGTTCCTGAGTGCCGGGCTGCTCTGCTATGGGGTCCCTGGACTCATTCTTACTTCCCACTGGGTCCTGCTACCTCCTTAGAGTAACCTTGGAGTCCTCCTTTCCCCACCAGGAGGGCTGCCAAGGTCCTGCTGGGGGCCACAACTCCTGATAGCATAGCCACATCTTTTCTGTTCTATCCCGCTACCTCATGGATTCTTTCGGTTTCCTATTCCCTTCTTTCTTCCCGCCACCTCCTTGCTCTTACAAGCTGGTAACTTTGACAATGAAATTATGTCTCTGTGCCTCAGTTTCCACACCTATAACACAGGCATAACAACAGTATCTACTTCAGTGAGTAATTGTGAGGATAAAGTCAATGCTAAGTTTGAATTCCTGAGACCAGCACCCATACAAACCAACCGCGAGGTGTCCATGGTCATCAATATGCCCCTTCTCTGTGCCTTAAGCTTGCCAGAGCCAAGGGGCAGAGCCTCCCCCAGCCCAAGACACCTAGTCATTCTAAGGTTTAATGAAAGACAAGGGAGAGGAGTCCTGGACACTATGACCAGGAGCCCAAACTTGAGGACTGTACAAGTCTTTCTATGTCCTGGGGAGGGAGGCAAGGAGAGGGGAGGAATGCCTTGAGAATAGAAGTTCTAGAGTCTGCACTGAGTAATTTGGGCTAAAACATCACCCTGTTTATGGGATAAAGTTCTCATGAGTTTTATGACTGCAGAAAATATTCTGAAGTATAAATTTCTACTTAAGAGTCATGACTGGTGCCTTTCCAGATGGCAAACAACTTAAAGATGTGCTTCTAGTTGTGCCAGATTTATCTGTAAGGACACTAATTATCTCATTAGAAATATGTTATTCTTATGATTGTGAACAGCTTGCCTTTTTTTTTTCAATTCTGGGAAAAGAAGATACACGTATTTCATATCTGGCCAGTGGAAACCTTGGATTTTTCCAGAGCAGAAACGCCCTAACCTAGTAAGCATTATTCCCAGCCATACTCTCCTTCCCAACAGACATAAAGGGAGAAATCATGTCTAAAATCAGAGTGGGTTTCAATTCATTTTGTTCTGAGCATTTTGCAGCCCTCCCTCATATAGATACGAACAGCTAATGGTGGAGCTCTAAGATATGGGCTGTATATAGGGAAATGCCTGGACCCTGTGGAGGACTTCATGGTTGCACTTGCCAGGGAAAAGTTCATGTTCTATCTTCAAGGGAGAAAGAATGAATGCAGTAAACTCAAGGGAAGCTATAGCAGTATTTCAAACACTCAAGTCAAATATGAAAAGCCATCTAAGATGTCTGCATTTGTGGACTCCAGGTTGAAGAGTAGGGTGATGGGGAGCAGAGATGTCTAACTCAGTCTTGATCATCAAATCATAATGGTAGAGGAACAGCAAACGGGTTTGTGAATGTTGCACGTGTTCTTTCTTGGGGATCTTAGGGCACCTGATATGCTCAGGCAGTGGGGTCAAAGAGAAAACCTTCCTTTTGATTCCCTAATTTACTTAACAGGGGAAGAAATTCCAATTGGCCACCTGTGTATTCACTATCTCCAGCACCTCCCTAAACACCTTCAACAGTTGACCGTCAGTTTCTTGGGGAGGAACGAAAACGATGCGTGGCCACAGACAGCATCTATGGGCACCAAGGGGGGATGAAAGGAGTCAATGTTGCTACAACCCAAGATGGGCAATGGGATTAACCTGCAGGAAACAGGGAGCCAAAGCAATTCTTCCTTGGCCTCCTCTGATACTGATAAGTCAGATTGTAGATGTATGTCCAAAGTTGGCCCCAGCATGTACCACCACTGGGGTTTTATGTTGCATCTCAAATCAGACCGTGACAACCCCTGGCTTTGCATAACTATGCAGGTACCCATGAAGGGCTTCCTTGTATAGAGGGAGGTTACCCACCTTGTCACTAAGGCACAGAAATCACCCTACATTAGTTGTATTAAAGACATATATATTCTAGAACTGCACTGACCAAGGGCACACTGACCAGTAACACTAGCCACTAACCACATACACTTATTTAAACTTACATTAATGAAAGTTAAATTAATTTTAAAATTCAGTTCTTCATTAGCAGTATGCACATTTCAAGTGCTCAGTAGAAGCAGGCAGCTAGTGGCCGCCATACTGGACAACTCAGATACAGAACAAACACCTCCATCATACCGGCACTTCTATTGGACAGCCCTGCTGTGGATATATTCTTAACAAGCCAGTCACTTTCTTGTGTCATTCAAGCATTCAACAAACTGTTTTGAACCACTACGCTATACAACATGAGCTGCTACTATGATAAGATGTCAATATTAGACGATGATACTTAGATAGAGACTTGCAACCAAAATTAAGACCTATCAGTGTTGTATCATGTTCTAAGGCTTTGGGTGATTTAAAGTACATTCATTTAGAATTCAGAATGGTCTATATTCTCAAGATCCTTGCTGGCATTTCAAGGATTGCAAACAATATCAAATTCAAACTCTGTTCATGACTTTGCTAATTCTTGAGAGAAAATGGTTCAACAACAACAGAAGGCACTGTTGATGCCCCTGGCAGGCTTTGTTGGAATTGACAAATTTGGTGTTACGTTTCACTTAGGGATCCTGTGACTGGCAGTCCTCAGGATATGCATATGTTGCCACATTGGTCCCACTCCCCAAATTGCCTGCAGATTTGACAAACCCTGGTGACTCAACTTGCCTTCTCATTAACCTAAAGCCCTTTCTTTGTTTGACACATTTTCCAACTGTAGGCAGACTTTCTGCCTTAGGAGAACTGACATCAAGAGTGCTATTCCATGCAGCAAACCACTAGAGACAATACATTACTGGGGAGGGGTAGTGGGTGCTGGGAGACCTGGGAACAGTGTGTGTCTCAGTGGAGCTTACAGAAACCATGCTGTTCAACTTATTTCTCTGCTGTTAATTTCAAGGTGCTGCTACTACTACTTCAAACTGTAATAGTGTCTACAAACAACATGCACTTTGGAATGATACATTACTAGGGGTAATTAACAAATCCAAGGAACAATCTTTTAAAATGGTTTAAGCATAACAGAGACAGAGGCCACATTCGAGGCCACATAGAATCATTCTGCTTTCTCTTGTCATTTCAGAAGATACCTGGCTGACTCTTAGAGAGGTTTAGAGAGCATAAACCTGGGCTTTATGGAAAGTTCCTTGAGATGTGTTAGAGATAATATGCAGCATGGTTACCAGCTGCAGAGCGGTCTGAATGAAGCAGGCTCTGAAGAGGGCCTAAGATTTCAAGAGTTAGAAGCAGAGTTCACAAAGGGCCACCCAAGGACAGTGAATTCCATACTATTCACCATTCCAAGGTAGAAGACAGCATTCACCACCCTGCCTCCTTTCCAGAAGTGGTCACTCATGTGATCTAACCAGTTGGTGTCCAAGCCACTCACCGTCTGGCCAGTCTTGGAGACATGAGAGGAATGGTGACAGGGAAGAATTGCCAGCACTTATGATGGCTTCTTCAGTTTGTTGAAAAGGGCTATGATATCCATTTCTGTTGGGATTTGTAAATGGCGTGGAGACAGAAGTCATCCGATGATAAAATCTGCTTTGTTGGGTTTAGTGGAATCTCTCAGGACCCTGAATAAATGATATGATGAATGCTGAAATATCTGTGAGGCTGTATTGTTGCCACATAAAAAAACTTCCTTCCAAGTAGTAAGTTTAGGCTGCCTGAAAGTAACATGGACCTCAAAGGTTGGGCTTCTGATGGGGACTTAGGTTTTAAACTGGAATATAATGAATAGTTGCTACGTCAGATTAATGTGTACAGTTAGGTGTTTGAGAAAAGAACATACCAGATGGTTCTAGAAGTTCATACAAAGGTGTGTTTTAGAAATAAAAGCAGACATATTTGGGTAAGAGTGGTCTTTTAAAAGTAAATAAAGACACATAAAAAACAAAACAGTGTTCTTTAAAAAAAGACACATAAAACAAAACAGTGTTCTAATTCCAGAAAATTGTACACTCCTGCACTCACTATTTNTTTTTCAATTCTGGGAAAAGAAGATACACGTATTTCATATCTGGCCAGTGGAAACCTTGGATTTTTCCAGAGCAGAAACGCCCTAACCTAGTAAGCATTATTCCCAGCCATACTCTCCTTCCCAACAGACATAAAGGGAGAAATCATGTCTAAAATCAGAGTGGGTTTCAATTCATTTTGTTCTGAGCATTTTGCAGCCCTCCCTCATATAGATACGAACAGCTAATGGTGGAGCTCTAAGATATGGGCTGTATATAGGGAAATGCCTGGACCCTGTGGAGGACTTCATGGTTGCACTTGCCAGGGAAAAGTTCATGTTCTATCTTCAAGGGAGAAAGAATGAATGCAGTAAACTCAAGGGAAGCTATAGCAGTATTTCAAACACTCAAGTCAAATATGAAAAAGCCATCTAAGATGTCTGCATTTGTGGACTCCAGGTTGAAGAGTAGGGTGATGGGGAGCAGAGATGTCTAACTCAGTCTTGATCATCAAATCATAATGGTAGAGGAACAGCAAACGGGTTTGTGAATGTTGCACGTGTTCTTTCTTGGGGATCTTAGGGCACCTGATATGCTCAGGCAGTGGGGTCAAAGAGAAAACCTTCCTTTTGATTCCCTAATTTACTTAACAGGGGAAGAAATTCCAATTGGCCACCTGTGTATTCACTATCTCCAGCACCTCCCTAAACACCTTCAACAGTTGACCGTCAGTTTCTTGGGGAGGAACGAAAAACGATGCGTGGCCACAGACAGCATCTATGGGCACCAAGGGGGGATGAAAGGAGTCAATGTTGCTACAACCCAAGATGGGCAATGGGATTAACCTGCAGGAAACAGGGAGCCAAAGCAATTCTTCCTTGGCCTCCTCTGATACTGATAAGTCAGATTGTAGATGTATGTCCAAAGTTGGCCCCCAGCATGTACCACCACTGGGGTTTTATGTTGCATCTCAAATCAGACCGTGACAACCCCTGGCTTTGCATAACTATGCAGGTACCCATGAAGGGCTTCCTTGTATAGAGGGAGGTTACCCACCTTGTCACTAAGGCACAGAAATCACCCTACATTAGTTGTATTAAAGACATATATATTCTAGAACTGCACTGACCAAGGGCACACTGACCAGTAACACTAGCCACTAACCACATACACTTATTTAAACTTACATTAATGAAAGTTAAATTAATTTTAAAATTCAGTTCTTCATTAGCAGTATGCACATTTCAAGTGCTCAGTAGAAGCAGGCAGCTAGTGGCCGCCATACTGGACAACTCAGATACAGAACAAACACCTCCATCATACCGGCACTTCTATTGGACAGCCCTGCTGTGGATATATTCTTAACAAGCCAGTCACTTTCTTGTGTCATTCAAGCATTCAACAAACTGTTTTGAACCACTACGCTATACAACATGAGCTGCTACTATGATAAGATGTCAATATTAGACGATGATACTTAGATAGAGACTTGCAACCAAAATTAAGACCTATCAGTGTTGTATCATGTTCTAAGGCTTTGGGTGATTTAAAGTACATTCATTTAGAATTCAGAATGGTCTATATTCTCAAGATCCTTGCTGGCATTTCAAGGATTGCAAACAATATCAAATTCAAACTCTGTTCATGACTTTGCTAATTCTTGAGAGAAAATGGTTCAACAACAACAGAAGGCACTGTTGATGCCCCCTGGCAGGCTTTGTTGGAATTGACAAATTTGGTGTTACGTTTCACTTAGGGATCCTGTGACTGGCAGTCCTCAGGATATGCATATGTTGCCACATTGGTCCCACTCCCCAAATTGCCTGCAGATTTGACAAACCCTGGTGACTCAACTTGCCTTCTCATTAACCTAAAGCCCTTTCTTTGTTTGACACATTTTCCAACTGTAGGCAGACTTTCTGCCTTAGGAGAACTGACATCAAGAGTGCTATTCCATGCAGCAAACCACTAGAGACAATACATTACTGGGGAGGGGGTAGTGGGTGCTGGGAGACCTGGGAACAGTGTGTGTCTCAGTGGAGCTTACAGAAACCATGCTGTTCAACTTATTTCTCTGCTGTTAATTTCAAGGTGCTGCTACTACTACTTCAAACTGTAATAGTGTCTACAAACAACATGCACTTTGGAATGATACATTACTAGGGGGTAATTAACAAATCCAAGGAACAATCTTTTTAAAATGGTTTAAGCATAACAGAGACAGAGGCCACATTCGAGGCCACATAGAATCATTCTGCTTTCTCTTGTCATTTCAGAAGATACCTGGCTGACTCTTAGAGAGGTTTAGAGAGCATAAACCTGGGCTTTATGGAAAGTTCCTTGAGATGTGTTAGAGATAATATGCAGCATGGTTACCAGCTGCAGAGCGGTCTGAATGAAGCAGGCTCTGAAGAGGGCCTAAGATTTCAAGAGTTAGAAGCAGAGTTCACAAAGGGCCACCCAAGGACAGTGAATTCCATACTATTCACCATTCCAAGGTAGAAGACAGCATTCACCACCCTGCCTCCTTTCCAGAAGTGGTCACTCATGTGATCTAACCAGTTGGTGTCCAAGCCACTCACCGTCTGGCCAGTCTTGGAGACATGAGAGGAATGGTGACAGGGAAGAATTGCCAGCACTTATGATGGCTTCTTCAGTTTGTTGAAAAGGGCTATGATATCCATTTCTGTTGGGATTTGTAAATGGCGTGGAGACAGAAGTCATCCGATGATAAAAATCTGCTTTGTTGGGTTTAGTGGAATCTCTCAGGACCCTGAATAAATGATATGATGAATGCTGAAATATCTGTGAGGCTGTATTGTTGCCACATAAAAAAACTTCCTTCCAAGTAGTAAGTTTAGGCTGCCTGAAAGTAACATGGACCTCAAAGGTTGGGCTTCTGATGGGGACTTAGGTTTTTAAACTGGAATATAATGAATAGTTGCTACGTCAGATTAATGTGTACAGTTAGGTGTTTGAGAAAAGAACATACCAGATGGTTCTAGAAGTTCATACAAAGGTGTGTTTTAGAAATAAAAGCAGACATATTTGGGTAAGAGTGGTCTTTTAAAAAGTAAATAAAGACACATAAAAAACAAAAACAGTGTTCTTTAAAAAAAGACACATAAAAACAAAAACAGTGTTCTAATTCCAGAAAAATTGTACACTCCTGCACTCACTATTTATAAACTGCAGTAGTGTTTCCTGGGGCTGAACCCATAATACTTAATCAAGTACCTCAAAAATACATCATTGATATGTAAAAATAAATATGTTCCCGTAAATGAGAGTTCCTGCCTGGAGTGGCAGGTCAGTCCAAACAGCCAAGAAGGCACTGGGGATAAACTGCTGAGCTTTCAGTTCCTTCCTTTATAGCTCAGTTCTTCAGCAATCAATAATCACTGCCACCCAGCAGCTAAGCCATGCCTGTCTACGTGCACCTGGGCATGAGTTAGCAGTATCAGCCTCCAGAAGCAAATACCTGGAATTTCAATCTAAGTCTCAAAGTCTATGTTTGTGTTCTCCATTTAGTCAAGCAATCAGTTGACCCAGCTTAAAAAGTCTTGCTTACACAGGCTAGTCAGGAATATGGTTTGGTTTCCAAAAATGTTTTCTTAAATCATAAGAAAATCCCCTTATTTGACACAAGAATGTAATGGTCATGAACAATGGTTGACATTAGCAAGAAGGACAAAGCACATTCATGCTCCCTGCATGAGCACTCTCTGATGCTGTTTCCCAAATTTCACTACCTCACAATGTTTTGTGGTATCCAAGTACTAGTTGATATTTTTTTCCTTTATTTAAACAAATACATTTTTTTAAAAGAAACTTTGCTTCATGACTATGAAGGTAATCCACTACCACTTGCCAAAAACAAGGGGTGATGATGAAACACATTAACAACAAATATGTTCATCTACCTAACATCTGAAATTATCTCACACAGGTCACAAAGTCTTCTCACAGCCCCATCTGAGCGAGCACCAGCAGAGATCTCTAGGTACCAACACGGGGCCATGTTACTTTATCATCAACAACACCTGAATGAACAGGAGCCATTTCAGGCTTTCCATCCAACAGAATAATTAGGAAAGGAAGGTGCCCATCTCTGAACGTGGCCACTTGAATTTTAAACACCAACTCTAGCCTGTTCATTATCCCCATCCCAAGGTGCTTTTGTCAGCCCTTCTCCTTACTCAGGAAGCCATCTGCAGCCAGGAAATAGTTTCACACCAGAAATTAGGTCTTGGTGTATAGAGCTGGCAATCAGCAGACTAGCTTGTGACTTCAAAATACAAACTTTAGAAATGGAGTGACACAGATGAGGTTTGTAATGGAAGGAATCCAGCCATAAATTAGGGCTGGGGTGGGCAGGAGGTGAACTAGATAATCAAGTGTTTTCTGATCCTGGGGGCCAGGGGTTCAATTAAAAGCTGCAGCTACCGAGGGCAAGAGGATAAGCAAGGTTTTAGTGAGTTCTTCGGTTTATTTGTATTCCTTCAAAAGCAGACCCTGCAAGCTTTCCTGTGCAAGTGGTTTATTTGGGAAGTGATCCCAGGAAACAGAGGGAGGAGTAGGAAAGGGGGACAGAGAGGAGATGGAGATGATGCCAGTGAATGAGTGCATTGAAGAGCATATTAGCACTGGGGCAACTAGGGCTCAGTCCCACCAGGGACCCTAAGACACAGTGTAAAACACACCTCAGATTCTCCCACCAAGAGCAAGGATGGTGGGACATTTTACTCATGAATTGAAAGTCACTCCTGCGTCATTAATTTTTCAAGGCCCATTCTCTAGAATGTCTGCAGGCAGAGAGGCTAAGGAAGCTATGGGCTTAGCCAGAGCTGTGACCCCAACATGGGCCACAGCACCACTTGCTACAGCCTGCTACAATGTAAATGAATTAGGGAGAAAAAAGAAATCACAGCCTCTGCATGGGAGAAGTAGTTGGGGAATTTGGAAGTGGCTAAAGTTCAAAACTACATGGTAACACCTTATCACACAGAAGGATCTCCCACTCAATGGCAAGACAAAAACACAACTTTCCCAAATGCATAATGAACCAGAAAAAGGGGAAGGCCAAAGGAGAAGCGAGAATTCTGGGCGTGTACGGGAGGAAGACAGAGATCCTTAGAAAAAGTAGATGGTGCTGACAACTTTCCTGGCTTGATCCTCCCCAGGAGGCTAGAATGAAGCCAGGGACAGAAACAAATTTCTCAGGAAGGAAAAGGAAAGAGCATTGGAATGAAGAGCCTCCAAAGCTTCAGCAACAATGAAATATTAGGAGAAATCTGATTGCAGATGCGTAACCCTTGTACATTCCTCTGTCCCATCGTCTCCTTGGCCCCGGTCCTTTTTCTCTTCAGATGGAAACCAGCCAAGAGAAACTGTACAAAAGTGATACCCTTTGATATTTTAATATTCTGATTCTCCAACATATATCCTCATGTGAGCAAGCACCAAAGATTCCAAAAAGAAGTCCCATGTTTTTTTTCAATTTTCTCAGCTGTTCTGTGACTCTTCCATGACCCTGACTGGAAGGTTTTTATTGACATGGGACAGTAAGTCCCAAAGGGGTAGGGAAGCCATTGTTTCTGATAATGTTCTGGGAATGGTTGAAGGACTGCACTGGCAGACCACCCAAGGAGCATTGGGACTGTCTTCTCTTCTCTCCTTTTTCCCCACCTTGTCTCATTTGGATCCCTCCTATTGCACATATATTTGCTGTATTGACCTAAGTCAATCAGAGGAGAATGTGAGGCCTGCCTAAGGGGGCTTGGGGCCCAAGGGTGGGGGTAGCTGAGTCCTTGCCAGGCTACTAGGGAGTGGGGAGGAAAGAGGCATGTGTCCATCCCTGAGGTCTGTGCCTTGGCCTGGGGACTCAGGCTTGGGATGGCTGCAGTTTGCATGCAGGTGGACCCCAGAGAGCCCGAGTCTTGAGGGTAAGCAGGCGAGTGGCTGGGCCCTGCTGTCCCAGAAGACCTCTGGTCAGGAGAGAAGAAAGAGTTTAGAGTCTGCTGAAAATCTGGGGCTCCAAGAGCTAGGTGTGGGAAGAGGAGGAAGCTGGCCATTAGCTGCACTGGAAGGAACAAGTGGATCTCATACTTGGCTGCACAGCCCAAGCTAGGTGGGGACTGCAGGCTGCTGAGGTCATGGGCAGAAGGGACTAAGCAGAAATGTTTGCACTGGGAAGGCAGGCAGTGAGCACCATGGTGGCGAGGTAGGGCAAGAGGGTAGAAGGGCCTCAGGCTGTTCCAGATGCCTAAATCTGGGCAAGCCTGGTCAAGCTTCAGTCAGGCTTGGGGACTAATAGTAGGGCACCTCTCGGCCAGTGTGAGGCCTGCTTGCCAGGGCAGCAGGGAAAGGCAAAGTGCAGGGACTGCTGCATGCACAAAAATCCATGGGAATCCACTTGTAAGGACAACAACCACAGGCATGTGTACCATATTTACAGGGCCTTTCACCTTCACCATCGCATGTGACTCTCCCAATCTTGAAGGGAGGGGATGACACTGATTCTGTGCCCAGAAGCATTAAGCGGATCCCCCAGAAGTCACAAGCCTGTTAGCAGCACAACCAAGGGTCTTCCAAACCCCAAACACTGGGCTCTTTCCCAAATCTAACAGAGGCCAATTTCATCAGGACACAGAAGGCAGGGGCTGGTGACCACAAGTGGGAACTCAATAGCTGTTTGTTAATGAACAGAGTGAAAGGTGAGAAAGATGGTGGCAGGTGGCAGAGCTGGGAGGGGCTGCATCCTGGGGTCCAACTAACCTGAGGGCATGGGAGGAAAGGAGCCCTAACATCAGGAAAGCCCCACCCCCAGGTTTTGGCCATTCACAATGAGCTGGCAGCCAGGGAGGGCTACTGAATAAAATCCTCTCAGCTTGAAACATAATTGGCATCACAGGCTTGGGTTTCAGGCTGACATTTCTAAGCCTTTAAGTGAGGAGGTTCAGGGTAGGAAGGGCAGTGCTTAGAAGACTTATTGTTTTGTGGCAGTGATAATTATTAGAATTTTTGTGAACCTGTTTAGCCTCCTTGTTTCTGTGATGGAAGCTGTGGCAGCAGAGATGGTGAGGATGTCCCTGCACAGGCTCAGGTGATCACTGCACAGCATGGACCTCCAACCAAAAGGAAACTCCCCAAGCTCAGGAAATGAAAGTCAGTGAGCAGGAAGAGGAATACATAGCAGGCCTCCCCCAGAACCTGCAGGGGCAAGGAGGACATGAGGGCTGCACTGAGCCTGAAGAGAAGGGGAAGGACAACCTGCCCGTGCTTCTGCATGGGGTATACACTGGAAAGTCCTGTCTGAGAAGTCACTGCCTAGATTCCTCTCCCCAAGGCCTGCTATAAAGGAAATAAATTAACTGAGGAGGAGGGAAGAGGAGGGAGACTCCCTCCAGATTTTTTTTTTTTTTTCATATCNTGGGTCACCAGGAGGGGTGCCTCGGCAGGGAGCTCCTTGTGACTGTCCGGGAGAGTGATGGTGAGTGGACTTCCCAGGAGAAAGATTAAAAGAGCGACCCGGGGTCAGGTGAGCGTCACAACCAATGGGGACAGTGTCCCTGGACATTCAGCCTTCAGGGAGTCCAAATGCTGAAGCTGTGATAAAGAAATTTAACTGTATGGGGGTACAAAAGGTGATGCTCCCTCTTTGTGAAATGGACATAATAATAGCATCTTCTGCCACAAAGCTGTTGTGAGGGGTAACTAAGATGACACAAGAAGGACACAGAATAGTGTACTTGGAGGGTGACGGCCATCGTGACCACTGAAAGACTTATATGTGAACTGATCACATGCAAAGGCTCATTTATTCCACCAAAGGAGGAAAAAGAGATAACGGTGAGCTGCCTAAATTTCACAGATTTGCAGCCTGAGCAGAGATAAAGGGGCTGCTTTATGTGTAGAGACAGGCAGTGTTTACCTGCCTAAGGAGACTGGGCTCAAAGGAGGCTTTAATCCCTCCTCCTGGCCAACCCTTGCAGAGCTGAAATTCTCATTCACTGGTAGGCTGACTGCCTCCAGAAACACATGCATTCACCCATTCCTCCCCGGTGGGGTCTGTTTCTCCAAGAGTGAATGGGGACTTGGGTGATGGGATAGGGGCCAAGATGCTGTAGGTGTCAATTTTTCTGTGCGTTCAGCCATCAGGGGAGATTCTGGGTGACGGAGGTGAGTGTCCACAGGGTAGCAGGAAGGTTCCTGGGGAGGTTCCTAGGACAAGTATCCCCAGTGAATAATGCTCTCACATAGGGCAGGAGGTCTGGAAGGAGTCTCAGAGGAAGATGGGCTCAAGAACACAGGAAGGATCTGAAAACTCCTGAGGAAACCTCTGCCTCAGGACTTACTGCCTCCTTTCTCTAAGCTAGGATTCCAAGAGAGGTGGATGTCGAATGTCAGGACTATTGAGCCTATACCCCAATAATGGCAGCTCATACTCTTAAGTCAAGCATTGCTGAGTGCTTTAAATATACATCTTCTTTAACCTTTCCATGACAAGCCATTTTTCTATCCTCATTTCACAGGGTGAGAAATTGAGGCACAGGAGGCAGGCTGGAATGTAAACAGAGGCTAGATTCTTAAGCACCATGCTTCCCACCACCTGTTACTCCTGCTCTTTCTCCTGGGGGCCTCTGCCTGGCCTGACTCTTGCCTTCCCACAGTCATGGACTATACAGAAGGCCTCCAATGAGGTCCATCTTTCCCTTCAGGACTCAGAGCACACATATGCAGCCCAACCTCCTGAGAAGATGGAGGTTTCTGGATTAAGGCCTGGGTGTTCATGAGGGGGACACACTGGGCTTAAATGCATGTTCAGCTACTCCATGAGGTGGAGCAGGCATCTGCCTCAAACAGCAAAAATCACACAAATTAATGGCTCTACTTCAGTGTGTTCATAAGAAGATGCAAGAACTTGATTAAACAATAGTCTTGCTATATCCCAGAACTGAGGCAGCTCCAATATCCCCCTCTAAATCAACTTTGAAATAGGCCCCTGGAATTAACAATCCCATAATTTTCTTCTCAAGAGGTTCTGATGTAATGAAAGACACTGTTTCCCCTTCTTGAAGCACCACCTGTTCATTATCACATTAAGAGGCTAATTTCAAGAATTAGTAAATAAATGATAATAACAATATTAACCTGGGAGATCATCCAGCAAGGCTTAAGGACCCTCCTAACCCTGGGGGGGTCTTCTGTCAGTCTTTATACCTGTTCACCTTCCAAAGGCTAGAAGGTGCCACAAGGCTCATGTATGTACTTTACTTGCAAGAAATGACTGGATGCTAGATTTCCTGGAGAAAGGGGAAATATGGATGGTATATTTCCTGAAGAAAGTACAGAAAAAGGCAATACAGAGAAACAGAGGGAAATTTTCTTCCTATAAATTTTGTTAAGGGCCTCTACATCTTGTTAGTCTATCACACAGGAAAGAACAAGCAAAGAGGTGTGAAGGGATGTTGGGTAAGTCCACCTGGGTTCATATGCCGGATCTGCCTATTTCCAGACTGGGCAACAAATTTCCTCCTAAATCCCAGTTTGCACAGCTGTAAAATGCCTTGCTTCGCACAGGTGTTTTGACAAGTGGTGTGTAGGTTTTCCTTGGTGCCTGGCAGGCTGCCACTTCCTGTGTGAAAGCTGGGTAATTCAAGGGCAGTTTCAAGAGCACAGGAGATAAAAGAACTCACTAGAGTCTAGAATCCACTCTAAACATGACATTTTGGAGCAAACTCCAAGTCAATTTCATGTGGTTCTGTTCTCCCCAGAAATCATATCTTCAGAAAGTAAACAATCAGGTGGCCCAGATAATTGCTTGATACAGTTTCTCCTGTTTGATGGACTGCTATCTGTATACTCTAATTCAATTCCTTTTTCTCTGAGATACCATGGGGATTAATGGAAAGCTGTGAGTCACTCTTTAAGATGGTCAAAATTCCCAGTGCTGACAAACTTACTCCCTGAGAGTGGCTCTTCATGTACCTCCAAGAAGTCACTGTCTGGTCCATCCAGTGTCTTGCTCACCCTCTATGGTGACAGTTATCCACTATCTCCCTCTCCAGAGGGTGAGGTGGGCTGCTCGGCGATGGGCACATCCCCTCTGCAGCCTGAGCCAGGCTCTGGGCTTTGGTTTCTCCCAGCCAGAGCACCACAAATGTCCACAGCCTCCAGTTTCTCATTCTCCAGTGACACATGATCCCCATGTATGTTTTTTGCACCTTTGACATCCTCGATGCTGTTGCCAGTAGACACCAGGCTGCTCCTGCCTACCGACTCCACAGGGGAATGGTACTGAGGCATAATAACAGTGAATTTCAGCTCTAGCTTGCAGCTTCCTGGATCTGCGAGGCAAACAAAAGGAAAGGAACCAAGTGAATGGAATGGTCTATCAAAGGGACATGGGCAGCTTGCAAAGAGCCTCCCTAAGGCCTGCGAGGCTACTTCAGGTGCACATGAAGAATTTCAAGGTGGCAGGAGCACCACATCCTCAGAGGCAGCTGCCTTTCACCCTGGTCTGAAAAGGGAAGGTTTTTTATTTTTATTTTTATTTTATTTTTAAAAACCATATTGTCTGATGGAAAATAAAGCATTTGGCTTTGAAGTGTTGAAATCACTACTTTGAAATATTGCATTAGTCCTTATTAAATTTTTTTAAATAAAGAGGCTGGAAAAGTTCTAAACAAAGAGTTTGAAAGAGGAAGTTCATTTTTGCAAGAGGTTTTTTTTTGTTAGTTTTTTTCAGAGGAATCACTGACTTCCTGCCCATCGGGCTACTGTATAACTACAGCTTGTCTGTATAACCATATACAAACAACAGAAGGCATTTTATGACCCCAAGAGCTCCCTTTTTGGAAAATGGTTTTGGCCGAGAGGGCCAGAGG
>NW_016810860.1:16546-20984 GCF_001698545.2 Rhinopithecus bieti
AATTTCAGCTCTAGCTTGCAGCTTCCTGGATCTGCGAGGCAAACAAAAGGAAAGGAACCAAGTGAATGGAATGGTCTATCAAAGGGACATGGGCAGCTTGCAAAGAGCCTCCCTAAGGCCTGCGAGGCTACTTCAGGTGCACATGAAGAATTTCAAGGTGGCAGGAGCACCACATCCTCAGAGGCAGCTGCCTTTCACCCTGGTCTGAAAAGGGAAGGTTTTTTATTTTTATTTTTATTTTATTTTTAAAAACCATATTGTCTGATGGAAAATAAAGCATTTGGCTTTGAAGTGTTGAAATCACTACTTTGAAATATTGCATTAGTCCTTATTAAATTTTTTTAAATAAAGAGGCTGGAAAAGTTCTAAACAAAGAGTTTGAAAGAGGAAGTTCATTTTTGCAAGAGGTTTTTGTTAGTTTTTTTCAGAGGAATCACTGACTTCCTGCCCATCGGGCTACTGTATAACTACAGCTTGTCTGTATAACCATATACAAACAACAGAAGGCATTTTATGACCCCAAGAGCTCCCTTTTTGGAAAATGGTTTTGGCCGAGAGGGCCAGAGGTAGGGAAAATCAGCCCCGTGCCAAGGCTATGGCCATATCCTCCACGAGATGCACCATCTGATGGACAACTTGCTCCCTGGTGTTGTCAGGCTTAGGGAAGGTCAAAGGAGCCCACAGATGATGTCCAACCCATAGCTGCAGACTAACTCTTGGCTCTCCAAATCCTGATCCACACCATCCAGCAGCCAGGTGATTGTTCCTTCTCATTCCCTATACCAAAGGGATGGAGGACGAACACCCACCTGGAGTACTGAGGCACTTGAACTCTCCCTCCCTCCAAAAAATACTCCAAGGCAATTAGAATGAACGTAAGTCATAAGTTTGAAAGAAAAATTGAAAGTAATAACCTAACAAAATCAAGCAAGAAGCAGCCAAAACCAGAAGGTAGGCTTTAGGGGACTTTTCAGGCACGAATGCTTATGTCACTTTACAAATAAATAAGGCGGTGCAGACCTCAGAGCTGTCTAAGTCTTAGTCACCAAGCTGTAAGCAAATGGCCTCAGAAAATCTTGAGGCCTCTGCAGTGATAATCTACCATCACTACAGATCAATTTCACCAGCATGGAGGTATTCTCTCTAAAGGAGAAGCAGTCCTGACAGCTCTTCTCAGAAGAACCACCCTGACATTAAATGGAAAGCCATTTTTGTCCACACTGCACATCCTGGAAAACTGCAGTTGCAAATGTGCAGTCTAGTCTTTCCTTAAATCCTAACCTGTGCTAGTCATAAAATAACAACTGTAGTAATTACTGTCTAGTATAGACCTACCATATCCAGGCATTGAGCTAGGCTTTTTACGTAAGTTAAAACGACATCCTTCAATGATGCTGCATGGTATCACTGTTTCCATTTCAGATGAAGACATTGGGGCCCAGAGACCTTAAAGTCATAAAGCAAGTGGTGAATAGCCAGAGTACAAAACCAGGTCAGGCCTGGGCCAAAGTTCGTTCTTTTAATCATAAGACTCAGTGGACACATCTTAAGGCATCAACCACATATATGTCTTTGGACATGTTTGCGTCCAGTCATATACCCAGAGTTGGCTTAATTCACTCTTCAAAAGTTGAAAAAAAATAAAACCCAAGAAAACTTAAAACTACCTATTCCATTCAGAAATTTTATTTTTTCCCTCATTANCAGAAATTTTATTTTTTCCCTCATTAATCTATGATATCCTACCCAGTTTAAACAGGTTTTACATAAAAGGAAATACATATATGCTTATGTATTCTATATAACTTATACATTCTATAAAGCTCCTAAAAGAAGGCACAGCAACACAAATTTTGAAAGATAATAGCAGGGAGATAATTACACCAAAGAACTCTGGTAACTGAGGAAAGCCACCGCAAGCAAAACAGACTTCTGAGCTTCCTGGCAACATATGCCAAAAGAGCAAGGCAATGGGTTTTATAGCCCTAAATGAAATGAGGAAATACCTGCGCTAGGTTCTGCTGCTACAGTCTTACTGTAGAGGAAACAGCTATGACTACTGAAGCATTTTAATAACTGTTTCCATGGAGGGCTCAACCATAGGCCAGTCTCAACTAGAGTCATGGAAATAGCATGAAGTTTAAAGGCTTTTGAAAAGGCCGGACATGGAACCCCAGATGTATGGCTCACCATCTTGGGAAACCAGAGTAGATTACATAAACTTTCTGTGCCTCAGTTTTCTCATGTATAAAATGAGTGAAAACACACGTATTTTGTAGTTGCATGAAAGCTTAGTTTAGACATTACATATGACAAGTTCATCAAAGAATGGGTCACAAAGACAGCATCTCTAACTTCTCTCCTTATCAGTCTTGGGCTTCTGTGATCCTGCAGACACCGCTGAGTCATCTAGACTGAAGAGGCAAGGACTCCAGACTCAGGGCATTATCCTAGCTTTCCCCTTCCTCACTGGGACTGGAGGAATTGGAAAGCCTTGGACAAAGACATCTGCTCTTCTCTCACAGCAAACCAGACAACCATATTCCTTTGCCATATTGTCAATTTATTCTCTAGGCCAGGGGTTCTCAAAGTTTGGTACCCAGACGGGAGCACCAGCCTCACCTGGGAACCTGTTGGAAGTGCAAATTCTCAGGCCCCACCACAAACCAATTGGGTCAGGAATGCTGAGGGTGGGATCCAGCAATCGGTGTTTTAACAAGCCCTCCAAGTGATTCCTGATGTTTGAGAATCATCACTGTATCTAGAATACACATTTCATGAGGGCTTGGGTATTTTACATTGCTGCATTCCAGTAATAGAATAATGTCTGACGTACAGCAGGTCCTCACAGTATATTCTTCCCTTTCTCTAATCCTGTGTATCTGTTCACCACACCCTGTCACATTTATCCCCCAATGTTTCTTGAATTACTTCCTCATTCTCCATAAGGTGACCATCCATTGTCACTTTACTTCAAGCCCTCATCATCTGTTGCTGGACATTGCTGTGACCTCAGGCTATGCCAAGGTCTTCATGAGCATGGAACCAAATCAACATGGAAGAACAGATCATGCAAAGCCAGATCACCTCAGCCACAGAGTTCCCCACATACTTGCATGCATGCCCACAACATCTCTAACAACTGTGACCACAGGAAACAGCAACTATGAACATTGCATAACTCTTCTACAAAGAACTTCCACATGCATTCCCTTTGGACTCAAAGTCATACCTGACAGAAGAGGAAACTGATTCAGAGAAGATTATGTGACTGGGCAAACCTCACAGAGCTATGTAAAGGCCATGCTTAGCTTTCACTCTGTGTATCCTAAGCCCAAGCTGATGCCTCTTCAATGATACCACTTCATATAATCTTTCCACTTCATATAATCTAATCTGTGCCAAGATGTCCAGGTGGATATCTGTTTAAATTGAAATATACCCTTACCCAGTTTCTCATTTCTGCAGCCTGTAAGAACTCTCCTGCTCCAAATACTTAAAGGAGCAACTATTTCCAGTTTAGGCACCAAAAATTAAATATGGCTGTTTTGGCTGATCCAAAACTTCACTCAGTTGCTCTATAATAAGTAAGGACAAGCTCTACTGTAACTGTATTCAGGAATCATAATGTGAAAAATGTTTCTTTTTATAAAATAGTTATATAAAAAGTCTTAACTTGTAAAAATTATTTGGTTATATATTTGAGGGATCATTTTTATTTTTAATAAAATTAAAATTTTAATTAAAAATAACAATATGACATTAGATTTCTAGTCTAGATTCTTTCTACATCCAAAGTGAATCCCATGTTCCTAATAATGACTGCAATATATACTCTATGTGCATGCAAATATATATATTTGTGCTTTAGAGTATGTGTATCAATCAGGGTGAGAAATTAGTTAGAAAGAAGTGAGACACAGGTTGGATTTAGTAAAAATGAAAGCTATGTGGAACATAGGGAAAGGAAGAGAGAAGCCCCTTGCTCACAGGTCAGTAGGAATTGGAGTGCCCATAGCCTGTAGTAGATAGCATGGGTAAAGAGACAGAGATACTTCCCAGACTGTTTTGTTTTACTCTAAGAAGGAAGATGTCACAGTTAATTTTGTGTCCACTTGAGTGAAATATTGTGATCAGTTATTTGGTAAAACACCAGTCTAGATGTTTCTCTAAAGGTACCTTTAAATGTGTCATTAACATTTACAATCAGCTGACTTTCGGTAAACTAAATTCCTCCATTATTGGGGGGGGGGGTCTCATCTAATCGGGTGAAGCCTTAAAGAGCAAAGACTGATATTTCCCAAAGGAAAAAGTATTCTGCCTCTGGACTTCAACACAGAAATTCTCCCTGAGTTTTCTCTCTTCAAACTTAAGACTGCAACACCAATCTGTACCTGAATCTCCAGTCTGCCGGACTGCCCTGTAGATGTTGGACTTG
>NW_016810860.1:21335-40206 GCF_001698545.2 Rhinopithecus bieti
TCGGGTGAAGCCTTAAAGAGCAAAGACTGATATTTCCCAAAGGAAAAGTATTCTGCCTCTGGACTTCAACACAGAAATTCTCCCTGAGTTTTCTCTCTTCAAACTTAAGACTGCAACACCAATCTGTACCTGAATCTCCAGTCTGCCGGACTGCCCTGTAGATGTTGGACTTGGTGGACCCCACAATCACACGAGCGACTTCCTTAAAATAATTAATATTCTCTCTCCCCATCAGGGGGTGGGGGAATAACATAGCACAGGGCAAGCTGATGGAGGTCTCTAAATCTAAACCTGATTGGGCACGAAATAAAAGATGGGTACAGGCTCCCAAATGACAGTGAGCCCTAAACAGAAACAAGACAACTAGGGCTTCATCAGTGTTGATTCCAGTCCTACATGAGAGGCTGAAGTGTGGGAGGAAGGCTTTCAGTCATCACTGTTGCCCAGGCAAAGGAAATTTCCCCCATCATGTTTTCAGGAGAACTGCTA
Organism: Rhinopithecus bieti; assembly: GCF_001698545.2. NCBI lineage: Eukaryota > Metazoa > Chordata > Mammalia > Primates > Cercopithecidae > Rhinopithecus > Rhinopithecus bieti. Next base: position 21,825 of record NW_016810860.1, read on the forward strand.
CATACCAGGTAAGGGAGGATATATCTATAACTGATGGATTTATTTTCTAGAAGTTGTATAATACACTTAATGAAATGCCTGTAGCTAATGAGCTAATTAATCCTGGGAATCAGAAACTTACTGCTAAAAAAAAAATAGAGAGCTAGGCTCTCCAATATGGTAGGCAGTAGCCACATGTGGCTATTTACATTTAAATTAAATCAAATACAATTTAAATATTCCTCTCCTTAGTCACATGAGTCACATTTCAAGTGCCCACTGGCCACTTGTGGCTGATGTAGAACATTTCCATCCTCACAGAAAGTTCTCTGGGGTAGCTCTGGTTTAGAGCATAATAAATCACATAAAATACTGAATAACAGAGTTTTCGACAGTGATTTCAGAGGCATACCATATGCGATAAAGTCCAAGACTCACATCCACATACTTATATACCCTAGATCAGACCACTGCCCCCTCTGGTCGTCCCTCATAACTCATGCACCAGCAATAGGTGACAACATACACAACACATGCAGGGAGACCACAGCAGAGGCATGCCCTAGATGTCAAGAACAGGCACAAAAATGCCATTCTGGGTTGCAGCTACATGTGAGTCTTTACAGTGAATATGTTATCAGATACACACAACCTTTCCCATCTTGTCGCCTACACTCTCGTACAGCTTTCTGAAAATGGAGGTTCAAAAATAACACAGGTTTGAGCTCACATCTGAAGCTGCCTTTAGTTGACATGATAACACTTAGCTGCAGGAATTGAAAGTTTTTCCAGGTGCTGCTGGATGTTTAGCTCCATTTGGGGCCACAAGGAAAGATTATGTAAACTTCCTTCTGTTATGGTTTTCCATTTTAGCGACAGAGAGTTCTTAGAATCCGTGCTGGGACAAAGAATTTGAAGCTTAAAGCTTTGGACCCGGCTCTGCTACTCGGTAGTTATATTATTGGTCAAATTAGTTGATTTATTTTAGCTTCAACTTCCTCATCTATAAAACGGAGATACTCATATTCATTTAGTCATTCCCTAACTACTTACTGAATACCAGTTGTATGCTGGGCACTAGCTTCTGGGCAAACAGCAGTGAGCCACACAGGCACTATCCCTTCCTTCTTGCATTTAATGTATGTTGGTCTTATGCAAGGAGTAACTGAGGGACCCTGAAGAGTTTTACTCCATCCTTCTCGAATTGTTTATACTCAGTTTGAGGAACCCACAGCTTGTCCTAAGATCCTTGGCAGGGAGGAATTGAGGAGAAGAGGTATTTGTTTATTCTCCTCTGCTATTAGGGGTTATAAGATGGAAGCTTGAGAAATACTGTAAGAACTCAGCAAATTATAACCTAAAAAAAAGAAAGAGGTAGGACCCAGCATTCTAATAGAAGGCAAGAACAAATTCATCCTTTGGTAGCCCTGTTCAGGACAGGGATTTCTGATCAAAGGAGTTTCATTTGCCTGCATTATCTGTGTTAATGGACTCAGTTCTTTCACTGAGACTGTGCCTATAATTTCACCATTCAGAGAACATAAAGTACATGGAAGTTAGGAATCAGTAGGACTGAGAGGTGTCAGTAAAGCTCCATCCCTCACAGATCTTTAGCTGGCTTTTAGTGCTCCCTGAAACCCAACACACCAGGACACTCCAATCCAGTGTCAAAACATTAAATCACAGATGCACATGGGAAGTGTACAAGGAAGGGCCTGCTTGTGAGGAACAACTCAATGATCTCTCCATTGGTTAGCATGGTGGGGCCAGAGCTGGACTTAAGAAGACCTGGAACCAGTGTCTCAGCACCGTCAGCACACTTGCTCCAAATTTCATTCCTACATTAATCTGTTGGCAGCATTCTTCTTTCTTATCTAGGACTAATTTTTTCTATGTAGCAGAAAATATGGCCATTGCCACTGGGTGAGTTTTCCTGCTAACTGCTTAATCACCGGAGGTACAATGTCTAACTTTCTGGTTACCCAAAGCAAAAGATCACAGGGAAGGGCTCTGATTGGCCCAGCTTAGGTCAGATGTCCACTTCTGGGCCAACTGGCTTTGACCAGGGTACATGGTGATTCCCTTGGAAATCATCCAATTGGATTGCAGGAACAAAGAAGTTCTCGCAAGAAGAATTTCAAGGCAGACAAAATAAATATTTAAATATCTATCACGTACATACATCATCTAGTATGAAAATCTGAAATTTGCTCATGACTCACATATACTAAAATGAAGAAAAGAATATAAGGCAAATATTATATAAGGCAACTGATATTTATGCCAAACAAAATTAACCAAGTAAGTCCACATCTATTTTGGTCAAACTGGTTTCAGTGTCAGTTCTCTAGGTTATTGGTCTGCATAGACACAGCATTCTTCTACTTTACAGAGGATATCTTTGCATATCTCCTTCAGGTCTGCTCAAAATTGTTTATTAAGAGTATTTTTGGAATCACCAAGCAACCCCCCGCCATTGCACTACATTGAGTACTTTGTCATAGTAGATACATGTCCAGACCAGGAGAGCACAGTGCAAAGACTCAACATGCTGGAGTAGTCAAGAGTCACCTCTGGCAGATTTTCCTTGGCATGGAACCTCCCAATCTACCCTAGTGTATTCCCATCAGCAGAATTCAACATATGTGTCATTATCTGTGCTCAGAACAGGATTCTGGAGCAAAGACGACCTTAGCTCATGAGAACTGTCATCATCCAACTAGGATCACTAAGAAAAAGAATTGGCAGGAAAATCTGCTGCCCCCTCCAAGGCTGTAAGACCCCTAGGCTTCCATTAAATGCTGCTGCACATTCACAAGAAAATGGATAAATCAAACCTCAAAACATTATGTTAGCAGAGCATTTAAAGAGAATTTTGTTACCGTCCCATGGGAGTCAAAGAGTATGTGCCAGCCTTCCAAGTCTGTTAGTTCTGTGGCTGCCAAGATCCATGATTGGTTACCATGGATTTAACATTACCCACAGGTAAAATCTGTGCATACAGAAATGTTTTGGGAGAAGGATTCCTATGAGAAACAGGGCTAGCAAAAGTGAAGAAGTGAGAAAGCCTCAAAAGTTATGCAGGGAAGAGCAAATGTTCAGTATGCTGGCACTGAGAATACATAATCATAACTTACTGAGAGCTTATTGTATGCCCAACACTGTTTTAAAGGCTGCTCCTGGATTAACTCACTTAATCCTTATAAAAACAATAACAACAGGTATTAATTTGTATCCCCATTTTACAGATGGATACAAATTACATTTTACAGATGGAGAACTGAGACACAGAGGTGTTGGGCAACTTCTCCAAAGTCAGACAACTAGTAAAGTGCAAGTAGGATTCAAACCTAGGCAGCTGGCTCCAGAGTCCATGTTACCACCTGTTACACTGCTCAGTGCTGTATTCACAATATTCCTGTATGATAAGCTGTACTGGGAAATACCAGGGCCAGATCACAGAGTCTTGCATCTTTAGAGTCTGTACTTTTTATTCTCAAGGCAATGACATGCCATCATGACTTCTGAGCAAAGTGACATGTTTAGACCTGTCCTAAGGAAGATGAATCTGCCCACAAGATGTGGTATGGATTGCGGTGGGGGTTGGTAAGACAGAGAGGAGACAGGAGGCAAGAGGCATGGCTGGGGCCTGGAAGTCATTGCAGAGCTCATGGGAAAGGTCTGAAGAGCCTACATGTTCTATGGGAAGGGATATGAGAAGTCCACGGGAAACCAAAAGTAGAGGCAGTGGTCTGTGATACACCACAGGATGCTGATTTGTCAAACAATTGAACCAAAAGGTGAAACAATAATCAGGCTCAGATGACAGTCATGAACGGGGACTGTCTCAGCAAGCTGGGATATATGATCACCTGGTTGAACATGATCAGCAGTGAAGACCCAGAAAGCTGCTTTAAGAGGCGTGCAGAGCACTGTTCCTTCTCCTCCTTCCCTGTCCACCACATGGCCCACTGCTTCCATCACTCTTCTGCTATTACATCCTTGACTTTGTCTGTGTGACACCTCCTACAAATGTCGCATCCATCCAATCCACCCAGGGCCACAAGGAGGAGGGCTCAAGGTCTTCCACTGAGGCTGAGGCCACATAGCCATCCTGCAGTTGCTCCCTTCATCCCTGATCAGTTATCTTGTGCTTCCCCAGCTGTCTTGTGTCTTTCTCCCGTCTCCTGGACCCCACCTTCTCCTCCACTTTCCTACAATTCTCCAGAGACGACTTAAAAACAAAATCAAGGTCAGCAGCTAAGAAGTCCATCCCCAGGTCCTCTTCTGGCCCTCTACCATTTATCCCCAGCGTCAGTGAGACCCGGTTAAGGCAAAACCTAGTTAAGGCCATGGAGCTCGTGTTTTCTGGCACCCTGAAAGACCCAACTGTACTTAGGATCATTTCTCTCTTGTATATCTTCAGTCTCTCTCTGTCTCTCTCTCTGTCTCTCTCTCTTTCTGTCTCTGTCTCTCTGTCTCTCTGTTTCTCTCTCTCTCGGCTCCTTCTACTCCGTATACAACAAATTCAAGCTACCCTTTTTTAAAAAATGAAAAAGAGGAAAGAATCCAACCAACAACAGAAGAAAGTAAGCCCCATCTACCCACCCCTGCCTCACTGACTCTACCTCCACTCAATCTCTGCCTTCTGTACTGCTCCCCACAGGCAGTTCCCCAAAGCCCTCCTGTGACCGTCATGAGGCCAAATCCCACAGGATCCTCAGCCCTCACCACCCCATCCTCCCTGGCACCTCATGCATTCTCTCCTCCTGGAGATGTTCCTCCCTGGCCTCACCACCACCCTTCTCTTGGTTTTCTTTTTGCTGGTTTTCTTCCTGCATGCTGGCCTGCATACAGCCCTCACAGCAGCCAGGTTAGTCTCTGAAAGATGTGAGCCAGTTAAGGCTGTGTGTTTTAATCTCCAACAGTGTCCCATTTAGAAAAACATTCCCAAACTGAAGCTGACCCACAGAGTCCAACAACCCTTGCCCCTGAAGTGGGCCTTGCCACTTTAACCAAAGTTGTTTCCCATGAGGGGGCCTCAGCACTTTGCAGATCCCTCTCTTTGGGGTGCTGTTCCCCCTTCATTCTCCCTACAACTGTTTTTCCTAGCTAGATGAGAGCTCTATGAGGACAGGCACTTTGCCTGTTTTGCCTCCTACTTTGTCCTCTGCATCTGGAACTGTTCCTGGTAAACAGTTAAGTAGTTAGTGGGCATTTATTAAAGGAATGAACAGGTACAAGATTAAATTGGCAGTATCTGAGGTTCCCCCAAGTGGAAACATCTATTAGTCTACAATTTCAGGAAATATCCATCTGTGGGGAATAATGTCTTGAAAATAAATTTATTTGAGATGCGGAAAACTTGTACTTCATTTGATACTCCTATCATCTTAACAGTGAAGAATACTGAGGCCTAGAGACATTAAGGGGGTTTCAGGTTCAGAGACATGTCTCAAGAAAGCATCACTGTTAAAATGTGCACTTCTTGGGTTTTCAGACCATCACTTAAGAAACCAAATCAGCCTTCCCCTCAGGAGAAAGAAAACAGGCAGCAATACCCACAGGCATACCCACAGGCCTTCTTTCACAAAAGCATTAAGATGAGGCAATGCAGGTCCCAAAATACAAAACAAAACAAAGCAGCATTTTGGAGTTGCTGAGGTTGACAACCCTTGTTATATATTTTGGTAATACCAGTGATCTTGGAATTACAAGCTTGGGGTTAAGAACTGAAGGATTCATTAAGACCCCTGGGAACATTCTGGGAAAGCAGCTTTACAGTCTTCATTGAATTCAAATCTCAGCACCACAGTTAAATTAGTGAGTCAGAAGAACGTAAGTTTAAAGAATTTAACCAGGAACGGATGTTTCTCTTCACACTGCTTTAACATCCAGTATTCATGACCTTTTTCCCCCTCACCATTCTGTGATGTACATAGGCTTCCAAAGCATTAATAAAATGCATTTTAACAAAATGTTGACATGGAACTGTTGGGCACTGTTATCCTAGTTTTAACCCTTGGTTAAAAAATACTTTTCAGTTCCCATGACTCCCGAGCAACAAAAATATAACAGGGTCCTAAAGACACTTGAAACTCCATGAAAAACAAGGCAGTTAAATAAGTACTTAAGGTTGGTATTCATTATAATGTGCTAAAAAAAAGAATGCTTTATTGTCCTTTTGTAAATACCCTGGAAAACCCAAGGATGGTTTTTCTGGAAGATGGAAATGATTTGAGAGAGTTTCAGAGCACATGAAGGGATGTGATCCCTTTGAGTAACAAATCAGAGGTGGGTTTTTTGGGGGGTGGTTTGTGGGGAAGGAGCAGATTTGCATTAACAACAACTGAGAATTGTACATTTAAAGATTATCTTCAATGTCCAATAACCCTTATATCAATACTGAACTTGTTTTGGCTTCTTGCCTTCATTTTTATTTGTTAAATATTCTCCAAGTTTTCTCCTAGTAGAAGAATGAACCAGAAATGAACATAAACATGTCGGAATTCATGTATGTGGCAGACTGTATTTTCCAATGATGGCCACAAGAATATTTCTTGTTCTACATGGTCTGCTGGAACCTTGCCATTCCTCCATCAAGAGCTGGAACCCATGTCCCCCTGTACTTGAACCACTATTGGTCCTTATGACAGCCACAACCAATGAGTAGGTGAAAACGACCATTATGTGACTTCCATGGGATAGTCATCAAAATTCCATGAACTTCCCCCTTTTTCTTTTGGGAGGCTTGCTCTTAGAACCTAGTTGTAAAGTTTTGAGGAAGCCTCAGCAGTATGTGGAGAGGCCTACAGCAAACCCCAACTTGCCAGCCATGTGAGTGTGCCATCTTGAAAGCAGATCCTCCAGCTACCACCAAACCCTCAATTGATACCATGTGANCACCCCTGCCTCACTGACTCTACCTCCACTCAATCTCTGCCTTCTGTACTGCTCCCCACAGGCAGTTCCCCAAAGCCCTCCTGTGACCGTCATGAGGCCAAATCCCACAGGATCCTCAGCCCTCACCACCCCATCCTCCCTGGCACCTCATGCATTCTCTCCTCCTGGAGATGTTCCTCCCTGGCCTCACCACCACCCTTCTCTTGGTTTTCTTTTGCTGGTTTTCTTCCTGCATGCTGGCCTGCATACAGCCCTCACAGCAGCCAGGTTAGTCTCTGAAAGATGTGAGCCAGTTAAGGCTGTGTGTTTTAATCTCCAACAGTGTCCCATTTAGAAAACATTCCCAAACTGAAGCTGACCCACAGAGTCCAACAACCCTTGCCCCTGAAGTGGGCCTTGCCACTTTAACCAAAGTTGTTTCCCATGAGGGGCCTCAGCACTTTGCAGATCCCTCTCTTTGGGGTGCTGTTCCCCTTCATTCTCCCTACAACTGTTTTCCTAGCTAGATGAGAGCTCTATGAGGACAGGCACTTTGCCTGTTTTGCCTCCTACTTTGTCCTCTGCATCTGGAACTGTTCCTGGTAAACAGTTAAGTAGTTAGTGGGCATTTATTAAAGGAATGAACAGGTACAAGATTAAATTGGCAGTATCTGAGGTTCCCCAAGTGGAAACATCTATTAGTCTACAATTTCAGGAAATATCCATCTGTGGGGAATAATGTCTTGAAAATAAATTTATTTGAGATGCGGAAAACTTGTACTTCATTTGATACTCCTATCATCTTAACAGTGAAGAATACTGAGGCCTAGAGACATTAAGGGGTTTCAGGTTCAGAGACATGTCTCAAGAAAGCATCACTGTTAAAATGTGCACTTCTTGGGTTTTCAGACCATCACTTAAGAAACCAAATCAGCCTTCCCCTCAGGAGAAAGAAAACAGGCAGCAATACCCACAGGCATACCCACAGGCCTTCTTTCACAAAAGCATTAAGATGAGGCAATGCAGGTCCCAAAATACAAAACAAAACAAAGCAGCATTTTGGAGTTGCTGAGGTTGACAACCCTTGTTATATATTTTGGTAATACCAGTGATCTTGGAATTACAAGCTTGGGGTTAAGAACTGAAGGATTCATTAAGACCCCTGGGAACATTCTGGGAAAGCAGCTTTACAGTCTTCATTGAATTCAAATCTCAGCACCACAGTTAAATTAGTGAGTCAGAAGAACGTAAGTTTAAAGAATTTAACCAGGAACGGATGTTTCTCTTCACACTGCTTTAACATCCAGTATTCATGACCTTTTCCCCTCACCATTCTGTGATGTACATAGGCTTCCAAAGCATTAATAAAATGCATTTTAACAAAATGTTGACATGGAACTGTTGGGCACTGTTATCCTAGTTTTAACCCTTGGTTAAAAAATACTTTTCAGTTCCCATGACTCCCGAGCAACAAAATATAACAGGGTCCTAAAGACACTTGAAACTCCATGAAAACATGGCAGTGAAACAAGTACTTAAGGTTGGTATTCATTATAATGTGCTAAAAAAAAGAATGCTTTATTGTCCTTTTGTAAATACCCTGGAAAACCCAAGGATGGTTTTCTGGAAGATGGAAATGATTTGAGAGAGTTTCAGAGCACATGAAGGGATGTGATCCCTTTGAGTAACAAATCAGAGGTGGGTTTTTTGGGGGGTGGTTTGTGGGGAAGGAGCAGATTTGCATTAACAACAACTGAGAATTGTACATTTAAAGATTATCTTCAATGTCCAATAACCCTTATATCAATACTGAACTTGTTTTGGCTTCTTGCCTTCATTTTATTTGTTAAATATTCTCCAAGTTTTCTCCTAGTAGAAGAATGAACCAGAAATGAACATAAACATGTCGGAATTCATGTATGTGGCAGACTGTATTTTCCAATGATGGCCACAAGAATATTTCTTGTTCTACATGGTCTGCTGGAACCTTGCCATTCCTCCATCAAGAGCTGGAACCCATGTCCCCTGTACTTGAACCACTATTGGTCCTTATGACAGCCACAACCAATGAGTAGGTGAAAACGACCATTATGTGACTTCCATGGGATAGTCATCAAAATTCCATGAACTTCCCCTTTTCTTTTGGGAGGCTTGCTCTTAGAACCTAGTTGTAAAGTTTTGAGGAAGCCTCAGCAGTATGTGGAGAGGCCTACAGCAAACCCCAACTTGCCAGCCATGTGAGTGTGCCATCTTGAAAGCAGATCCTCCAGCTACCACCAAACCCTCAATTGATACCATGTGAAATGAAGATTAGCTGCCTCTGCCAAATCCTGCCCAAGTTGCAGATTTGTGAGCAAAATAAATAACTGTTATTGTTCTAAGCCAATGTGTTTTGGGGTGGTTTTTTACACAGCAATAGACAACTTCTAAAATACAGTAATCATCACTAATCCGTAACCATGGGAATACCAGACTGCAATGATTTTGTAAAGCATAAAATCTACAATCCTTTATAAAAGATGCAGTTAGCAGCACTATCAAATACACAGAAATTTAAACAAGGATAAGACAAAAGCTGTCAAGGAGTGAGCCTTCAGAGATCTGCTTTAATAAAGAGGTAAAATGATTTGTAATTAGCCTCTCAGTTTCTGATGGTGCATCCAAACTGCAGGAACAAGCAGGTACCCTTGAGGTAAATAAACTGCCCATGCAGTGTGGCTTATGTTATTAATTGACTTAGAAAACCTGTAGGAAACTTAGGCTTAATTCTTGTTTATCACAAGTTACAAATATTGCAGAGCATAAATTAATGATGATGCCTTACTATTCAAAAGTGACACAGAAAGATGTCCTAATTCCCAGACACTGTCTCCAAATCAGAAAGGGTCACAGAGACTCCTGTGCTTATATTATATGTATATTCATTGGTGTCATTCTTAAGGCATAGTAATGAGAGACTGTCATTGCCCTCTGGGGATTGTTTAGAAGTTAGTCAGAGTAGACATTGCATCTCATTCAAAATGGGAAATTATTGGAAACAAAATTTCTACACCAACTGAATGATGAATAGTTCCATCAAAAAAGTAACTTTATTTACACTTTATTTACACCTAGGAATATATTTAAACATTTTTTTTTTAAAGTGTTTTCCATCTCTTTAGGTGTTTTCCATCTGACTTCTACTCCCTGTATCCTCCGTAAGATAACAACCCTTTTCTTTCTGAATAATCTTTTCTTTCTAAAAGCTCCTTTGACTGCCTTTGCACAATAAATCCCTACTATCCCACAATATCACCACTTATCACCACTTACCAGGACCCCAATGGAATAACACCATCCATCACCCTCATCCTAATATTCACACTACCCAAACCTTCAGCTACCTTCTCAGGCGACAGAATGAAGATCCAGATTAGAAAAAGATAACGAATTTAGATGGAAACCTTCATTTAGTTCGTATTTTCCCATATTTCTTATGCTAAAATTATTATATTTAATTATTAAAATATTTGAATCTTTGTCCAACTTACCATATCCATATTTGTACAGAATACAGTACTACCCCTAAGATGGTAATATGCACTTTTTCCTCATTCTTTTAAACACAGAAGAAGTAAAGAGTGATCCAAACAAATGAATCATTTAAAGTTTAATTTTTATCACAACAATTTTTTTCCGATGGATGTCCAGAAGGCAAATGTTTATTTAATCTTAAAAGGAAACAAACATTATAAAAATATAGCCCCATATATTGAGGTCCAATTAACAGTTGTTTAGTTAGAATGGGAAGGACATAGTCTACATAACGTTCAACAAACATTGCCATATTGGATAAGAACAGAGGAATACTAAGAGACATGCCCAGTAAAATCACAAAATGTGGTATATGGCACCAAAACTCAGTAACCACTATTAAAACCTTTATTAATCCAATAAGTCTCTTTGGTATGAAGGGGAAGTCATTTAAAAGCTGGATTGAGGGATAGACCTCACAGAATACTCACAGCTATAGGCAATCTTAGAGATATCATTCTAGTGAAAGATTTTGTTTTATGGAAAAAAATTAAGGAATTTCAGAAAGTGAAACGTCCCACCCTAAATGGCTAAGTTATTAGGGATAAGTGGTTTCATTCACTGGAATTCAGGAAATATTCTGGAATTGGGTTTAATTTCAATATTCACCTCGGGAGGCAAGGTCAGTTTCAGTAATTGAGTGTCTAATGTCCAAGTGCTTTCCTCCTCACCTGCAGTGCCCTCTAGCCATCCTTTCAGCCCTGCTAGACTCTGATCCTAATTGGATCTGCCCTCTTTGAGTGGGAATTCTCCCAAAGGCAGAAAAGGAAAACCTTTCATGGGTTGTAATTCTGTCACACTGATTCTCAACACCCTCAGAAAAGATTCTACATCATCACAAGCAATAAAAATGAAACCTTCCAGTGTCAGGGGAAGATACAGCAGGCAGCCCAACTGCCTGACAAGATACATTCCATTTCTCAGATGAGACACCCCACCCTCACATGCCAAGAGGTTAGTTCAGATTCCCACACTCATTATCTGTGCTGGATCCCAGACAGTAGGCATCAGTGATGGGGGATGTTCACCACCTCTAAACACACAAATGGGAAAGTTCAACCTGTGCTGTTGACTAGTCAGCCACCACATGTGTTCATTGATGGTGCATAATTAACTCAAAACATGTTCCAGCTCATAAAAGTTTACATATACACACACACATATATAATATATAAGTATATATTACATATATACATAAAAGTTATATGTGCATATAAATATATGTACATAAATACATATATATGTATATTTATCTATCATAAATACAAGTCTGGAAAATTTCCTCATAATAACAGCAAATTCCATATTTGTAAATGTGTCTGCAGCGAGTATAAAGCATTAACAGGTGATATCCCACCCTCACAAGTCACTTCCAGGGAAAGTTATTCAACAAGTCTCAACCACCCCAAACACTGAAAAAACCTACTTGAAGTTGCAAAAAAAAAATAAAATAAAAAAAAATAAAAATAAAAAAAAAAAAAAAAAGAAGATGTAAGAGTCTCCTAACCCTCTGGACTTCATCTTCATTGTATCACTGTTCAAAGCATCTGTTCCCATACAATTCTCAGCCCCTGCAAGCCTTGGAAACACACAGGGTCTTGCTCTTTCATTCCATAAACACTCACTGAGCACATGCTAAATAACTTATTCTGAGTTCAGTATCTTAAAAAAAGGACAGGGAGATTGGGTGCAGTGGCTCATGCCTGTAATCCCAGAACTTTGGGAGGTCAAAGCGGGTGGATCATGAGATCAGGAGATCAAGACCATCCTGGTAAGCATTGTGAAACCCAGTCTCTACTAAAAATACAAAAAATTATTCAGGGATGGTGGTAGACACCTGTTGTCCCAGCTATTCGGGAGACTGAGAGGCAGGAGAATGGCGTGAACCCAGGAGGTGGAGCTTGCAGTGAGCAGAGATCCTGCCACTGAACTCCAGGCTGGGTGACAGAGTGAGACTCTGTCTCAACAACAACAACAACAACAACAAAATATAAGACAAGACAAGACAAGAATCAATATCCACAATAACTAAGTAAAAACAGTAACATGTCTTAAGAGGTGAAAGAACTTTAGGTAAAAGGAAAATAGAGGAAACTAAAGGGAATCCAAATACCAAGATAAGAAGTGGCAGGAGACAAGATGGTCTTTTAAAGATAGGTGGGAAGGTAGGTACACTGAGGTAACCTGGAATGAAGATCTGAAGGAGGTGAAGGAGTCAGTCAAGCAGATATCTAGGGATAGATGCACCATAGACGTCATGTTGAATGTCAAGAGCGAGAACAATATTCAGTAACCACAGCATGAAACTCCAATGCACATAAGCTGGAAAGTGAAAAACACCATTTATAAACACTCATACACTATACAGCCTGGATATAACCTGGTGATCTTCTGGATTTCGGCCCCTAAAATGTTATTTCTAAAAAGAGAGGGAATTGCTCTAGACATTCATATACTTTCAAGATCTCTCACAATATGAGGACTCTCTCAGTTTACTTTATTTTAAACAGCAAGATGTTTATCATTGAAAACATATTAATCAGAGCTAGTCTGGCACATTTATTGAAGTAAGCTGATGGAATCGATTTTTTTAAGCAGTAAAATATATCTAAAAACAATTTTAAATAATTCCTACAACATGGAAAACAATTTTGGGTGCTATAGTAGGCAACCTTCCTAATGATTACTTTAAAAAAGCAATGCAGTGTTGGGCAAGGTGGCTCATATCTCTAATCCCAGCACTTTGGGTGGCTGGTGTGGGAGCATCACTGAGGCCAGGAAAGGCATTAAAGACCAGTCTTGGTAACACAGCATGACTTTATCTCTATAAAGAAAAAATCTTTAAAAAATTAGCTGGGTGTGGTGGTGCACACTTGCAGTCCTAACTACTTGGGAGGCTGTGTGGGGAGAATGGCTTGAGATCAGGGTTTGAGGCTATAGTGAGCGATGACTGCACCACTGCACTGCAGCTTGGGCAACATAGTGAGACCCTGTCCCAAAAAAACAAAACAAACAAAAAGCAATGCATGAATTCTACACACAAACGAACACAAATGAACCACTATGACATGAATGAATCTCACACAGTGCTGAGCAATATATGTCGTTTATACAAACAGGTGAAGCCAACTTTTGGTGTTAGACGTTAGATAGAGGTTTCCTTTGGAAGGGGAGTGGGGAATTGCAGGCCTGGCTACAGGAATGGTTCAGGCTGTTGTTCCTGCTCTCTTAATATTTCTTGACTTGAGTGTTGGCTATCCAAGAGTGTTCATTTTGTGCTAACTCACTGAACGGTACACTTACGATTTATGTACTCCTCTGTATTGATGTTATCTTCAGTAAAAACTTATGCACTCCTCTGTATTGATGTTATCTTCAATAAAAAGAGCTGTTTTGTTTCTTTTTTTTCAGAGCAATGTGAAGTGTTTCCCTTATGGAGATTTCTTATTGACATATGAGCTGGACAAGAAAAACATAACTATCCTAACGTTATATGAATGAGCACTTTTGACTCAGGACAGAGTTACCACAGACAGCATAACTTATGAATTTTAAAAGTGCTGAATCCCAAACAATTTGGATGAAAATAAATAGGATGAGCTTGAGACTGTGTTAGATGGCCCTGAAAATCATGCTGGTGATGATAAAGGCAATCAAGATAACAATGCATGAAGAAAACAGTACAGAAATAAAATTGTTCCATGAGATATAAACATAGGGGAACAGCACCATTTCCAAGTTTATACAATTTATATAATTTAAAATATGCATGTGCAACTAAATTAATATTATAAGCATAAATTAATAATTTCTAATATATTCCTAAAATGTTATATGCCAAAGTTGACCCCAAACTTTGTAAAAAGATTTTTTCATGGGAAAACAGTAGATTGTCTTTTAGATCTTGGCATATATGCCATAAATTGCTCTGTGCTCTGCCTCCCCTATGACTGAGAAGACTCATTCACAAATGCTTTGTGTCAACTTAGAAAATATGAAAACTGAAAATTGTTTAAGTAAATAAATTCTGCAAAAATATGCTGTCCAAGAAGTAGCCATCAGCCACATGTCTATATCAAGCACTTAAAACACTGGAATGCCTCGAAGGCATTCCCTCCGTGAAGGATCCCTTGGTGAAGGATCGGCTCCAGGACTTATCACCCAGGTTCTGCTGATGGAAACTGCCTTATCCTACCTTTGGAAGAAAGCCACACTCCCTGCCCTTGCCCAGGTAAGACATTTCTAAAATGATTTTTTCCCAGTATTCAGATCATAGGGTAAATTCCACCTCTAGGATGTCCCTATACAGATTGATTATTTGAGGCAAAGATGGCTGTATTTCTACAGAAAGCTACATGAGTTATAAAAACACTTGTGTTCTCAGGCTTACGCACAAGTGATCAAAAACTACTTCCCCACCACCCCATTTCTTAAATAATAATCTGAATTCTACCAGATTAGAAAGAGTCTCACTCATGCTAGTAAAATTACCAGAAATTCTGACCTCAGATATCATCTGGCTCTTGGTCTATGGGCCTTAGATCCATCATACGTGAGCAGCTGCTTCCAGAGGCCCTGGAGCCTGAACTCTCAATACATGTTGAAGGTAGGGTGGCAGGAAGGAAACAAATCTCCATTAAAGGGACAATCCAATAACTTCACTGTTCTACCAAATTCCTTTCAACAGCTTCCTGCTGCTTTTACAGCCGAGTCTCAGCTGTCTCTGGACTGTTTTCCTGACTGTCACTCTCCCTCTAATGTTCTTTTGATTCCCCTCACTCCTTCCTGCCTGAGGCCCTCTTGTATGCTGTTCCCTGTTTAGAGGGCTCCCCAAACTGCCTGAACACAGCTGCATCACCAAAGATACCCATTCATCCTTCCCATCTCAGCTCCAAGTACCTTCCTGATCCCCTTGCTCTTCAGTCCTGGCCACTCCCTGCTGATAACACTCACTAGTTCGGCTCTTTTATTCTCTGTAATCCAGCACCTAGTACTACTCCTGGCCCAAAGCTGACAGTTGACAATACTTGCTAATGAATTCCTTAACTGGCAGGTTGGACCTCAAATCATAATCAGTATGGGGTGGGGAACTGTCAATTTCTGGGGAACACTAGGTAAGAGAGAACAAGATAAGCATCAAGCAATTAACTCGGCCTCAGTTTGGAAGTAGGACATTCCTTTTGCAGTAAATGTCATATTAATACTCAAGTAGAAGTATTTTGTGCCTACATGAAGGCACACAAGCTGATATGGCATGAAGAAAGGTTCAAAACCAGACACATTTCTTGGCAGATATGAATTCCCTAGAACTAGGCAGTTTTCCCTGGTAAGATCACATGCAAGTGGCCACAGGACTCTGGCATGCTCCCACATTAGGAAGGGAGGGGGCTGGTAGTAATGAAGATTCACAGATAAGACATAGATAAGAAGAAGGTAGGATCTGGGAAGTCACACCATCTTGAGGGTTTGAAAGGAGTCCTGGGGCAGGCCTGCAGTTCTGTCAGTTGTTAACCCCACTCCAGCTTGAAAAGGCAGGACCCAGGCTCCTGCATGGCTGGGGAGGAGGGGCTAGCCACTTTGCTCTAGATTCAGCTCTGGAGGGGGCTGCTCCCCAGTGGGGCTGCAAAAGATTTAGGTCACAGCTCTTGCATGGCCCCTGGAGTGTGGCTGATCTGCCCTAAACCAGCTTCTTGCCCGTTCACTCAGGTGAATGCTCGCAAAACTGTTCAATGGTACCCTGACTGCAGTGCTTACCTTCTTAATGAACTCTGGGATGAGTTTCTGGTCTGTCAGGTGCTCTAAGGAGGAACAGCAATCTAATTCCAAGATGTAGCCTTCACTGTGAAGATCTGTTTTCTGAGATTTGAAGACAAAGAAAAGCACGCACACACACACATTAATATTTTGCATAACTTTGAGACCGAGTCTCGCTCTTGTCATCCAGGCTGGAGTGCAATGACGTGATCTCAACTCACTGCAACCTCCGCCTTCCGGGTTCAAGCAACTCTCCTGCCTCAGTCTCCCGAATAACTGGGATTACAGGTGCCTGCTACCATGCCCAGCTAAATTTTGTATTTTTAGTAAGACAGGGCTTCACCATGTTGGACAGGCCAGTCTTAAACTCCTGACCTCAGGTGGTCTGCCTGCCTTGGCCTCCCGAAGTGCTGGGATTATAGGTGTGAGGCACCGCGACCAGTTGGATAACATTTTTTTTTTCTTTAAAAGAATCACTGGGTCTTTAATGAAGACCCAAATTCTTTACTGAAAGTAATGCCAAAAGGCACTGATGAAAATTGTTTGTGGAAACAACTCAAGTAATATATACAGATATGCATCACAGAAAGCCCTCCAAGATGTAGCTTCATATAAAACACATCATTATAGAATGATGGGTTTGGTAAAATATAGCTTATATATTATTCTCTCTCTCTCTCTCTCTCTCTCTCTCCAGTAATGCCTATTTCCCATTGGTTTATATCTGCCATTGCGCAGAAAAAGAACTAGCAAGATATGTATGAAACCAATAATAGCAGGTACCCCTGGGGAATGCGGAGGGCTTATGTGGGAATAGGGGCTGAGTGGTGATGGTAGGGGTGTGGGGTGGTGATCAAAAATGACTTTAGCTATACTCTCTATTCTTTTTTTTTTCATTTCTAAATGAAAATTATATATTGCTACATCACTTAGAAAATTAAAAAATAATTTTAAAAAGACTTTAAAAGGATTCAACTCTTCAGAGGGCAATCTAGCAAAATCTATCAAAATTAAAGATGCATTAAATAAAGACTACCAAGCAACTAAAAGAAATTCTGTGAAAACAGCATGGGTGTAAACGGCTGTCTGAGGTGAAGGCTTGCGGTCTTGCTGTCAATGGAGAAGTTTCCCAGCACACCCTGCCATCTCTGCACACAGAGGCTACTTTCCAAAGCACCACCACATAGGCATCCTTCTGATATAGCACAGTTCAAAACTGTGTCCATTCAGGAGAACCAGCAGCAGGTGGTCACCAAGAGGAAATTCCACCACTTCACAGCCATTTACAGGCAGGGCTCCTATATGACACTATAGTGGAAGGTGTGTGGTTGTCAGAAATTGAAGGGGATTCCTTGGCCTCAACAGGTATAAGGCAATAAGAGTGGTACTGCTGCTAAAGGCTGGTTGAAAGTACTGTCTCTCCTGGGTGGCTGGTGGTATGGGGGAGGGGGAATTAGAGACCAAAGCTCCCAGCTCCTTGTCCAGGGCTAATGTACACAACTAATCTGCCCTGGCAGAGGAGGGAGCAGATAGGATGCAAAGTCCTTAGCTCAGAGGCACAACATCCAGGCTCAACAAATCCTAACTGCAACTGATCTATTACTATCATCTATAATTGTGTTCTTACTTTTCCTTACTAGTACTTTTCACCATCCATAGTTACTCATTCATTCACTAAATGTGGACCACACTACTATGTATCAGGCACTACACTTTAGACAGAAGTGACTAAAATCTCTGCCCTTGTGGCGCTAAGAATCTAATAGGAGGAGAAAGACAATAAAAAATAGACGTGCATAAGCAAATATCAGAGCATGCCCAGTGGTGGAAAGTCTTAAAAAAGAAAACAAAGAAAAGAGAGGCCGGGCGCGGTGGCTCAAGCCTGTAATCTCAGCACTCTGGGAGGCTGAGACGGGCGGATCACAAGGTCAGGAGATGGAGACCATCCTGGCTAACCCGGTGAAACCCCGTCTCTACTAAAAAAATACAAAAAACTAGCCAGACGAAGTGGCGGGTGCCTATAGTCCCAGCTACTCAGGAGGCTGAGGCAGGAGAATGGCGAGAACCCGAAAGGCGGAGCTTGCAGTGAGCTGAGATCCGGCCACTGCACTCCAGCGTGGGAGACAGAGGGAGACTCCGCCTCAAAAAAAAAAAAAAAAAAAAAAAAAAAAAAAAAAAAAAAAAGGGGAGAGGG
>NW_016810860.1:41354-56930 GCF_001698545.2 Rhinopithecus bieti
AAAAGAATCACTGGGTCTTTAATGAAGACCCAAATTCTTTACTGAAAGTAATGCCAAAAAGGCACTGATGAAAAATTGTTTGTGGAAACAACTCAAGTAATATATACAGATATGCATCACAGAAAGCCCTCCAAGATGTAGCTTCATATAAAACACATCATTATAGAATGATGGGTTTGGTAAAATATAGCTTATATATTATTCTCTCTCTCTCTCTCTCTCTCTCTCTCCAGTAATGCCTATTTCCCATTGGTTTATATCTGCCATTGCGCAGAAAAAGAACTAGCAAGATATGTATGAAACCAATAATAGCAGGTACCCCTGGGGAATGGGGAGGGCTTATGTGGGAATAGGGGCTGAGTGGTGATGGTAGGGGTGTGGGGTGGTGATCAAAAATGACTTTAGCTATACTCTCTATTCTTTTTTTTTTCATTTCTAAATGAAAATTATATATTGCTACATCACTTAGAAAATTAAAAAATAATTTTAAAAGACTTTAAAAGGATTCAACTCTTCAGAGGGCAATCTAGCAAAATCTATCAAAATTAAAGATGCATTAAATAAAGACTACCAAGCAACTAAAAGAAATTCTGTGAAAACAGCATGGGTGTAAACGGCTGTCTGAGGTGAAGGCTTGCGGTCTTGCTGTCAATGGAGAAGTTTCCCAGCACACCCTGCCATCTCTGCACACAGAGGCTACTTTCCAAAGCACCACCACATAGGCATCCTTCTGATATAGCACAGTTCAAAACTGTGTCCATTCAGGAGAACCAGCAGCAGGTGGTCACCAAGAGGAAATTCCACCACTTCACAGCCATTTACAGGCAGGGCTCCTATATGACACTATAGTGGAAGGTGTGTGGTTGTCAGAAATTGAAGGGGATTCCTTGGCCTCAACAGGTATAAGGCAATAAGAGTGGTACTGCTGCTAAAGGCTGGTTGAAAGTACTGTCTCTCCTGGGTGGCTGGTGGTATGGGGAGGGGAATTAGAGACCAAAGCTCCCAGCTCCTTGTCCAGGGCTAATGTACACAACTAATCTGCCCTGGCAGAGGAGGGAGCAGATAGGATGCAAAGTCCTTAGCTCAGAGGCACAACATCCAGGCTCAACAAATCCTAACTGCAACTGATCTATTACTATCATCTATAATTGTGTTCTTACTTTTCCTTACTAGTACTTTTCACCATCCATAGTTACTCATTCATTCACTAAATGTGGACCACACTACTATGTATCAGGCACTACACTTTAGACAGAAGTGACTAAAATCTCTGCCCTTGTGGCGCTAAGAATCTAATAGGAGGAGAAAGACAATAAAAAATAGACGTGCATAAGCAAATATCAGAGCATGCCCAGTGGTGGAAAGTCTTAAAAAAGAAAACAAAGAAAAGAGAGGCCGGGCGCGGTGGCTCAAGCCTGTAATCTCAGCACTCTGGGAGGCTGAGACGGGCGGATCACAAGGTCAGGAGATGGAGACCATCCTGGCTAACCCGGTGAAACCCCGTCTCTACTAAAAAAATACAAAAAACTAGCCAGACGAAGTGGCGGGTGCCTATAGTCCCAGCTACTCAGGAGGCTGAGGCAGGAGAATGGCGAGAACCCGAAAGGCGGAGCTTGCAGTGAGCTGAGATCCGGCCACTGCACTCCAGCGTGGGAGACAGAGGGAGACTCCGCCTCAAAAAAAAAAAAAAAAAAAAAAAAAAAAAAAAAAAAAAAAAGGGGAGAGGGGGGGAAAGAGAAAAAAAAAAAAAAAGAGAGAGAGAGAGAGAGAAAGGAAAAGAAAAGAAAAGGAAAAGGAAAGGAAAAGAAAATAAAAGAGAAGAAAAGAAAAAGGCTGGACACAGTGGCTCATGCCTATAGTCCTAGCACTTTGGTAGGCCGAGGTGGGAAGATCACCTGAGGTCAGGGGTTTGAAACAAGTCTGGCCAGCACGGCAAAACCCTGTCTGAACTAATAATACAAAAATTATCCAGGCATGGTGGCACATGCTTGTAATTCCAGCTACTTGGGAGGCTGAGACAGGAGAATCCTTTGAACCTGGGAGGCGGAGGTTGCAGTGAGCTGAGATCACACCACTGCATTCCAGCCTGGAGGACAAAATGCAACTTCGTCTCAAAAAGGAAAAGAAAGAAAGAAAGAAAGTAAAATAAAAAGAAACAGAGCAGGGCACGGAGAATGACAGAGGCAGCTGGGAGACAGTTGTAGTTTTAATAAGGGTGGTCAGGATAGCTACACTGAGGAGGTGAAATTTGGAATAAAGGCTTCCAGGAGATATTCCTGGTAATATCCAGGGTCTGAGCTCTCCAGGCAGAGAGAACAACATTTCATGTAAAGGCCCTAAGCTGAGGTTATGCAAAGAAGTCCTGTTGCTGGGGCTCAGTGCAGAAGGGCACAGGAAAGACACATTTGATGAGCCTAAGGGGAGCTGAATAGTGTAGACCTTCAGGCCACAGTGAAGACAGTGGCTTTTACTCAGAATGATAGAGGAAGTCTGCGGAGGGTGTGGGACACAGAAGTGATATGATGTGGTGAATTTTATAAAGGATCCTTCTGGCTATAGGGGGCAGCCAGGACCCCATCTAAGTGATTCAGGCAGGAGATGATGGTGGCTCAGAGTGGGCTGGCAAAAGTGTCCTAGCAGCAGTGAAAAGTGCTGGGTTCCAGTTATGTTTTCAAGGTGAAACCTTCAAGATTTGCATACAAACAGGTTGTGAGATGTGGAAGGAGGAAAGAGGATGAAGATGACTCCACGGATCTTTGCCCTAGTAACTGAGAGATTGGATGACTTTCCCAGAACTATGATGGGGAAGGGTTGGGTGGCACAGGCTTATGGGGGAAGAAACATAATTCAAGTTTTAGATATGTTGAATATGACATATCCAGAAGATATCCAAGTTGAGATGTCTGGTAGATATTTGAGCATATATATTTACTTGAATATATGTACTGAAGTCTGGACTGCAGGAGAGGCAACTAGAGATATAAATTTGGGAGTCATCAGCCCCCAAGTATTACTTAAAACATGAGGCTAGATGAGATCTCCATTAATGTAGAGACAGAGAGTTAAGAATTTTGGGATCCTCCACCATAAAGAGGGTGGGGGAGAAAAGAGGAGAATTCAGTCAAGAAGATAAGAAAGAATAACCAGGGAAGAAGGAAGAAAATGAAGAGAACTTGTTTGTTTTCCTGGAAGTCAAATCAAGAGAGCAAGTCAAGGAGATACCCTGTCAGTTTCTTCAATTAACAAATTTACAATCTTCTCTCCAATTTACTTATCCTCTTGAAATCACAAGAGGGAAACTGGATTTAATCCACCCTATGCAAGTAAGTGTGAAAAAATCTGTAATCTGTTTATATGATTATCTGGCAGATAACTTTATAAATTTGGCAGACTATCAAATTTAAATGTTGATTTGGGTTCAGAATAGCTTGGCACCTTGAAAAAAAATCCATCATTTTGCTGCTGAGTCATTTTCAGAAACAGTCTTGAGAAAATTAACTAAAAGGAGCTCTGACCCATCTCATATCTTGCGACCCCACTTATGCAGAGCACTGGAGAGTTGAGAGTCTCTGCTTCACCATTTCAAAGGAATTTTCTAAAACAAGTGAGAATACAAGGATATTATTGGCAGATGTAATTCCCTGAAAATCAATAATGAATAGGACAAAATGAACTCAAATCCTTACAGTGCTAGCAACAGAGTTTTAATAATGCACATAAACAGAGTGTTTCTGATTACTGGAGGCAAGGGAGAAGCAACTAAGCCACTCATGCCCTGTTAAGTTTTAAAAAGTCATCAGGACATGACAACTAAATGCAGTGCAGTACCTGGATTGCATCCTGGAACTGAGAAAGGACATTCATAGAAAAATGGTAAAATCCAAGTAAGATCTACAGTTTAATAAATAGTGAAGTATTAATGTCAGTTTCTTAGTTTGACAAATATAGTATGGCAATGTAAGATACTAATGGTGGTGGGAAACTTGGTGAAGCTCAAATGAGAATTCTCTGCAATACCTGTGCAACTTTTCTGTTAAATCTCACGTTATTCCTAGGCAGGGTACTTTGTATCTGCCACTCACCTAGAGATTTTCTTTGGGAGATAACTGAAAAAAATCCATGGAAAAGGGAAAAATAGATAGAATGACTTATAGAGATGCGTAATGTAGGCTCTTGTATTCTAAGAGGAAAATAAACCTTCAAGGAAAAAAATCCAGGGATAATGAAATAGAAGAATGGGGTCTGGGCCTTCTCTGGTCAGAAAACACAAAACTTCTGCCAACTTCTTACTTCCCTCACTTTAAAAAATTTTTTTATTATTGTAAGATACACATCACATAACATTTGCCATTTTAGTCATTTTTAAGTGTACAATTCAGTGCCATTAAGTACATTCACAATATTGTGCAATCACTATCACTATCCATTACCAAAACTGCATTTTTTTGAGATAGTGTCTTACTCTGTTGCCCAGGCTGGGGTGCAGTGGCATGACCAAGGGCTCATTGCAGCCTCAACTTCCTGGGCTCAAGCAATCTTCCCACCTCAGCCCACTAAAGTAGTCAGTATTATAGGAACATGCCACCATGCTGGCTATTTCTTTTTTTGGAATTTTTGTAAAGATGAGTTCCTCCTATCTTACCCAGGCTGGTCTCAAACTCCTGAGCTCAATAAATCCTCCTGTTTCAGCCTCCCAAAATGCCAGGACAACAGGCATCAGCCACCTAGCTCAGCCTCCAGAACTTCTTTGTCATTCCAAACACTCCTCATTTCTTTAACACCTTATATCTAGAACTTGAGCCAAAGGTGAATGTGAGCAAGTAAAAAAACCACACACACATTAAATAAATGCTTGTCATACAAACATATGAAAGTAGATTAAGACACTGAGCACTTGTACACAAGCCTTTCCTATCTGCAAGGAAGGAGACAGCAAAGAGCCCATGTGCCCATGTGCCAGAGAAATTCAGATGTCAGCACAACCGGTAACAGATGTCAGTGTTGTTTCTGAACATGATAAAAGACCACCTATTCTGTGTCAGGTTGACCTCATTACTCACACATAAACATCAACTGTAATGAAAACTGCATGCAAACGCATGCAAACTGGAGATCATCTCTCACCACCACTGTAGTGTTGTTGTGTAGTCATTCTCTAGGCAGAGAATGGCCAAATGAGGACTGCAAACTCAAAGGCCCATGGGCAATGCATACAAGATTCTTTTTGAAACCAAAGTACATAATCTAGACTTTTTTGTCATATAAAAGATATAGAAATGCCCACCAAGAAACATGCTCTCCCTTAATTTTCTTCAAATACAGAATCCTGTCAGCTTCCCTTTCACAGTCTCACTCCTGAGAGCAGTGTGGTTGCAGAGGAGCTTGTCTCTGCCATGAGGATTTCCTGCAAGCGGATGACACATGGTGAGTGCTGTGTTGCTATCATGTTGCGGACACAATGAGATATGTGGAAACCATGGTAAACTGGGCAGTTTACATCCCAACCATTGCTAGGAATTTCAGGCCAGAGTTGCCAAATCTTACAATTTTTTTTAAATTAATTAACGTAATTTTATTTTATTTATTTATTTTTTATTATACTTTAAGTTCTAGGGTACATGTGCATAACGTGCAGGTTTGTTACATATGTATACTTGTGCCATGTTGGTGTGCTGTACCCATCAACTCGTCAGCACCCATCAATTCATCATTTATATCAGGTATAACTCCCAATGCAATCCCTCCCCCCTCCCCCACCCCATGATAGGCCCCGGTGTGTGATGTTTAAAAGAAGCCATTAAATTGTGTTTTCATGTAGCTTACAACTGTCTGGTTTTGACTCCAAACAATATTTTCTTCATGTTTTGTGGGTCAACATTTTTGAGACTGAGCTTGACCTCTCAGCCACCAGTCTGTGGTCTCTGAATTATATACACAAGCTCCGATGTGAGTGACAGAAGGCTAAACACCAGGCTGTATATAAGAGTGAACAGATTATCTAATCGTATCACAGTCAAAATAACTAACCCATAAGGCCAATGCAGTATACATTCATTGTAATGACTCAGTGGATTCCTCCCTTCGGAGCTCCTCCCTACCCTTAAAGACCATGTCTGACCCCATCATTTTCTTTTCTTTTGAGACAGGATATGACTGTGCTGCCCAGGCTGGAGTGCAGTGGCAAGATCTTGGCTGACTGCAGCCTTGACCTTTCAGGCTCAAGCAATCCTCCCACCTCACCCTCCTGAGTAGTTGGGACTATATGTGTGCCCCACCACACCCAGCTAATATTTATATTTTTTCAAGAGATGTACTTTTGCTATGTTGCCTAGGCTGGTCTCAAATTGCCAGGCTCAAGAGATCCTCTAGCCCTGTCATACCAAAGTTCTAGGATTACAGGCATGAGCCACCATACCCCACCTTTTCTGACCCATGTGAACAGCCCCTCACTCGGCTCTCACAGTGATGAGACTTAACTCTTTCCTAAAACACTAAAATAACATTTTTGTAACAAGTACTGCTAACACTTATGAGTGCTTTAAATATTGGTAATTATCACAGGCAAAACAGTTAACCCTCACAATGTTGATAAAGTGCCAAGTAGTAAGTTGAATATGCATTTTGGCCTCATGGGAAGATCTAAAGTGAGGCCACCAAAAAACAACGGCCCATCAAAAAACTATTATAAACTATACTTCTAAAAAATATGTGTGATTACAAACTATCATATACATTACATTTAAATAGTAAACATGTTATAAATCCCATTTTGGTTCATAAAGCCCTTAGATATCTTCAAAGACCATGAGTTTAAATGATATTTTCTTTTCCCAGGACACTAGGCAGTTATGAAAAGGAAAGAGAATGTGCATTTCATCAATAGGCTTATTTTTGCTTCATTTAGAAATAAGCAAAAGAAATGGTGATGAACACAAACAGATTACTAGGCACTTCTCCAAAGAGGAAAAAATTTACTAAATGTCAGTTGACAGAAACAAATTCTACATCGCTGGGAAAAGGAAGGAATGTTAAGACATTTTCCCAAAGCAACAACAAGCTGAAACAGAATAATCAGAAGAGCTTCTTTTTTAAAGAAGTATTAGGGAGAGAAATGAGCTATAGATCTGAAAAGGATTTGTCAGTGAAAGAAAACAAAGGCCATTCCTAGTTTCATTAACTTATGTATAACAATGACAATAAAGATCTCCACTTATTCATTCATCTATCTATCACCTGTGTGACTGCTGACCACATATGAGGGATTCAAGGTGCTGCCCTCCAGTCTAGATCCTGCCCTTAAGTCTAGATATACCATATGTAAACAGAATTGCTATGAGAATTCAGTTGTTTCCAGTGTCAAGGATCAGGGGAAAATGTAAGGAGCAAGGTGCATTTGAGCTTAGTCTTTGAGGCTGTATGTAAGTTAGTCATGAGACAATGGATAAAAGGTCATTCTAGGCCTGAGAACAGAAATTCAGTACTGAATGTCTGGATTGAGAAAAGTATGGGTTATATGATAGGAAAAATAAATAGGTCAGTTAGACAAAAGGTGTGTGAAGGTGTGGTTTGCCTGTAATTCAGCAGGAGCTGTAATGATGAGTCTTGGGAATGTGTGGGTCAATCCACCATTAGAATAAGTCTATGACTGTGGGCTCTGCAGAGACTGGGGCAGAATTATGGGAAACAAAGTTAGTGAGAAAGGATGGAACTCGCCTTAACTGTGAAGTAAAGAAGAGTCCCAGGTGGCCTTAGAGTGAAAGATACTATGATAGATTCTGGAAGATTAAGCAGGTGGCATTGTGTGTGATGTAGGAAGAGAGAAAGAATATTTTAGGACAGCAGCAATGAGAACTGTGCTGAGATTTTTGTCTAAGGAAGTGGGCGAGTAGAAGAGAGGTATTTCTTATTCCTACAATTGGTCTTAGCTGTGGGCAGGGAAATAACTTGCACCTTCCTCAAAATGGTCCCAGAACAATAGGGAAAGATTTCCCAAAATTTTATGAACCATCTTTGCAAAATGAACAAAACCTATATAAATACAATGAACCTGTTGGAGTTAAAACTTTCCCCTATAACAAAATTAAGAAATACTTGAGGTGGTCCCTTCCAAGATGGCCGAATAGAAACATCTCCAGCATGATCAATGCAGAAGTCAGGTAATTTCTGCATTTCCAACTCTGAGGTACCTGGTTCATCTCACTGGGACTGGTTGGACAGTGGGTGCAGCCCATGGAAGGCAAGTTGAAGTAGGGCAGGGAGTCGCCTCACCCAGAAAGCACAAGGGGTCAGTGGATTTCCCTTTACCAGACAAAGGAAGCTGGGACAGACTGAACTTAGAAAAATGGGACACTGTATCCCAAACACTGCACTTTTCCCATGGTCTTAGCAAGCGGCAGATCAGGAGATTCTCTGCTGTGCCTGGCTCAGTGAGTCCCATTCCCATTCAGCCTTGCTCACTACTAGGGCAGCAGTCTGAGATCAACCCGTGATGCTGCAGCCTGTCAGGGGGAGGGGTATCCACCATTGCTGAGACTTGAGTAGGTAAACAAAGTGGTCAGGAAGCTCGAACTGGGAGGAGGACACTGCAGCTCAGCAAGGCATACTGCCTCTATAAACTCCCAACTCTGTGGGCAGGGCATAGCTGAACAAGAGGCAGCAGAAACTTCTGCCGTCTGACAGCTGTGAAGAGAGGTTTGGTTTTCCCAACATGGCGTTTGAGCTCTGAGAACCAACAGACTGCCTCCTCAGGTGGGTCCCTAACCCCTGTCTAGCCTAACTTGGAGACGCCTCCCAGTAGGGGCCAACAGATGCCTCATACAGGTGGGTGCCCCTCTGAGACAAAGCTTCCAGAGGAAGGATCAGGCAGCAATATTTGCTGTTCTGCACTATGTGCTGTTCTGCAGCCACCACTGGTGATACCCAGACAAATAGGGTTTGGACCACTCCAGCAAATTCCAACAGTCCTGCAGCTGAGAGTCCTGACTGCTAAAAGGAAAACTAAAAACCAGAAAGGAATAGCACCAACATCAACAAAAAGGACATTCACACCAAAACCCCATCTGTAGGTCACCAAAATCAAAGACCAAATGTAGGTAAAACCACAAAGATGGGGAGAAACCAGAGCAGAAAAGCTGAAAATTCTAAAAATCACAGTGCTTCATCTCCTCCAAAGGATCATAGCTCCTTGCCAGCAATGGAACAAAACTGGATGGAGAATGACTTTGATGAGCTGACAGAAGTAGGTTTCAGAAGGTCGGTAATAACAAACTTCTCTGAACTAAAGGAGCATGTTCTAATCCATTGCAAGGAAGAAAAAAACCTTGATAAAAAAGGTTAGATGAATGGTTAACTAGAAAAAACAGTGTAGAGAAAACCTTAAATGACCTGCTGGAGCTGAAAGACATGGCACAAGAACTTCGTGATGCTTGCACAAGCTTCAGTATTTGATTCAATCAAGGGAAGAAAGGATATCAGCAGCACATCAAAAATCTTATCCACCACAATCAAGTCGGCTTCATCCCTGGGATGCAAGGCTAGTTCAACATACATAAATCAGTAAACATAATCCATCACAAAACAGAACCAGTGACAAAAAACGCATGACTATCTCAATAGATGCAGAAAAAGCCTTTGGCAAAATTCAATAGCCCTTCATGCTAAAAACTCTCAATAAACTAGGTGTTGATGGAATGTATCTCAAAATAACAAGAGCTTTTTATGACAAATCCACAGTGAACATCATATTGAATGGGAAAAAATTAGAAGCATTCCCTTTGAAAACTGGCACAAGACAAGGATGCCTTCTCTCACCACTCCTATTCAACACAGTATGGGAATTTCTGACCACGACAATCAGGCAAGAGAAAGAAATAAAGGGAATTTAATCAGGAGAAGAGAAAATCAAATTGTCCCTCTTTGCAGATGACATGATAGTATATTTAGAAAACCTTATCATCTCAGCCAAAAATCTCCTTAAGCTGATAAGCAGCTTCAGCAAAGTCTCAGGATACAAAATCAATGTGCAAAATCACAAGCATTCCTATACACCAATAACAGACAAACAGAGAGCCAAATCATTAGTGAAGTCCCATTCATAATTTCTTCAAAGAGAATAAAACACCTAGGAATCCAACTTAAAAGGGATGTGAAGGACCTCTTATAGGACAACTACAAACCACTGCTCAACAAAATAAAAGAGGACACAAACAAATGGAAGAACATCCCATGCTCACTGATAGGAAGAATCAATACTGTGAAAATGGCCAAACTGCCCAAGGTAATTTATAGATTCAATGCCATCCCCCTCAAGCTACCAATGACGTTCTTCACAGAATTGAAAAAAAAAACTAAAGTTCATATTGAACCGAAAAAGTGACCGCTAAGCCAGAAGAACAAAGCNAAGAGAATAAAACACCTAGGAATCCAACTTAAAAGGGATGTGAAGGACCTCTTATAGGACAACTACAAACCACTGCTCAACAAAATAAAAGAGGACACAAACAAATGGAAGAACATCCCATGCTCACTGATAGGAAGAATCAATACTGTGAAAATGGCCAAACTGCCCAAGGTAATTTATAGATTCAATGCCATCCCCTCAAGCTACCAATGACGTTCTTCACAGAATTGAAAAAAAAAACTAAAGTTCATATTGAACCGAAAAAGTGACCGCTAAGCCAGAAGAACAAAGCTGGAGTCATCACCCTACCTGACTTCAAACTATATCACAAGGCTGCAGTAACCAAACAAGGTGCTGTTACCAAAACAGATATATAGGCCAATGAAACAGAAAAGAGGCCTCAGAAATAACACCACACATCTAAAACCATTTGATCTTTGACAAACCTGACAAAAACAAGAAACGTGGAAAGGGTTCCCTGCTTAATAAATGGTGCTGGGAAAACTGGCAAGTCATATGTAGAAAGCTGAAACTGGATCCCTTTCTCACATCTTACACAAAAATTAATTCATGGTGGATTAAAGACTTAAATGTTAAACTAAAGACTTAAATATTGAACTTAAAAATTAATTCATGGTGGACTAAAGACTTAAGAAAGACTTAAATGTTGAACTAAAACCATAAAAACCCTAGAGGAAACCTAGGCAATACCATTCAGGACATAGGCATGAACAAAGATTTCATGACTAAAACACCAAAACACCTCACTATAGGGTCCCCCAGGGAAGTTGTGAAATAGAAAGCACAAAGAAGGAGAAGAATGAGTTATTGTCCACAGATGAGTCATTGTCCTTTCTTCTGATGTTCCCTTCCCCTTCCAGCAGAAAACATTCAGCACTTCTGTGGAAAAAGGTTTGGTTTCTCTGGGAACATTCTGGGCATGATGGGGGAGATGTGAAAGTAATAACCCTATAACACACTCCCTCAGGGAGCTATGCATGCCTACTGGGGACATGTTACCAGGGACATCACTATTCCATCCTACTATTTATTCTGGAGAAATCGTCCTGGCTCACTGTTTACCGTCAGGGCCAGCTCCCTGGAGACAAACTATCTGCCACTGTGCACTACAAGGACTGCACTGGTAACCTTAAAGGCCAAGAGGAAAACAGACAAACTTTGCCTCACTGCTCTTTATATAATGAGCTGTGAAAGAATTTCAATCCCCAGCTAGCTGGGCTACAGAAGAGAGCAGCCACATGAAATGGGAGCTGGGAAAGGTTCCTGCTTTCTCTAGAATCTTGCAAGGCTCTGCTTTACATTGACAGATATAGAAAGATCTAATATTAGTAGTGGTGCATAATTAATAATATTTTATCACAAATACAACACTGAATAAAAGCAGTCTGCCTGATATTTACTGGTTCAGAAAAGTCACATATCTGCAAACAAAAATAGCAATAATAGCTACATAGGAATGGTCTTCATAAGACTCTAATGGGTCCTTTCCAGTTAGTTTACAAGAATTCTCTTCTCTATGTGCATTTAATGCACACATTCTATATTAAACTTGGCTGATTGTTTTCTTCTTTTGCAAATCATCTCACCTATGCCCCCAGCTGAGTTAGGTGATAGACATGTTCTAGATATGTACAGCCCAGTAAAATAGCCACTACCCAGGTTTTCCTACTGAGCACCTGAAATGCAGCCATTGTAACTGAATAACAGAATTTTTAATCTTATTTAATTTTAACAATTTAAACAGCTATACATGGCTAATGACTGTATTACAGGAAAACACAGCTTAACTCTATTCTCAAACTTTAATGTGTGTACAAATCATCTGGAACCTTGTTAAAGGGCAGACTCTGATTCAACAAGTCTGGGTGGGCCTGAAAGTCTGTATCTCTAAGAGCTCCCAGGAGATTCTGATGCTCCTGGTCCATCGACCACACTTTGAGTAGCAAGATTCTGACTGCTTCAGGAACCACCAGTTTCAGTGTGTCTCAAATGCTGAGAGAATAAATTGTCTTCAAATTTTTCTTATCGCCAGAAAAAAATATTCTGAATACCACTGTACTAACATCTTACATATGTTATAAAACAAAACCCACAAAACAGAATAATGTAAATATCAGAAATGATGAAATAAGCAATATTTTATAATTTTCTATTAATAGCAAATACCTCAAGGCAAAATATACACTTGAAATGAGATTCATTGTTAATAATGGAACTATAATCCACTTTTCAAAAGGTCTTCTTGATAATTTCAAATTTCTTTAAATCAGATCTAAATAGGTAGGCACTGGTGTTTTCATCTCACTCCATGTCTTACAAAGCTCTTTAATCTCACTCTGTGTTCCACAAAGCTCACTCTGTGTCCCACAAATCCTCTTACTTACCCACAAATGGGTCAGTGTAGCCATTTCTACATGTGTGCATGAGAGAGAGAGAAGGATTTGACATTTACATCACTGGTATTCCCTTCAATCTGCAATCATTTCACAGAAATTTTTTAAAGCCGTGTTAATATTTCATGAGAGTTAATTTAGCTAAAACTACAAAAAGCGATCCATCAATTCACCTCACTGAGATCTCATTTGAAAGTGCTTCCCTGAACCCAGCCCTTCTGCAGGCCCCTCCCACAAGTGACCTCTGATGTACACACCAAGCCAGGACACCACCTGCAACCTGAATGTTAAGTATTATGACACTTCATCTCTCTCCTAATTTTTCAATAAAATATATAAAAGTAGACACCTCAGTTCTCCTTCAACACTAAATATGTCTACCTAACTTTGGTAACCACTGTCTAGATAGTACACAGAACTTCCAGAATTATTATGAAGATCTCAAATAAAATTTACCCCCAACAATAATATTGAACATTATGTTCTCGAAAACACAACGTGGAAATTCTTCTTAAATTAGTATGTTAATGTAACTATAATTTCAACAGAGTTTACCACGAATTGAAGAAAATTACTTCAGGCTTTATATGGAAAAATTAATGTACAAAAGTTGTCAAGATCCTGAAAAAGAATAGTGCCAGTACAGTGACTCAGGTACAGTGACTCACGCCTGTAATCCCAGCACTTTGGGAGGCTGAAGAGGGCAGATCATGAGGTCAGGAGATTGAGACCATCCTGGCCAAAATGGTGAAACCCTGTCTCTACTAAAAATACAAAAATTTAGCTGAGCATGGTGGCGTATGTCTATAATCCCAGCTACTCAGGAAACTGAGTCAGGAGAATCTCTTTAACTAGGGAGTCGGAGGTTGTAGTGAGCCGAGATTGTGCTACTGCACTCCAGCCTGGAGATGGAGCAAGACTCCGTTAAAAAAAAAAAAAAAAAAAAAAAAAAGTGCCCCACTAGATGTTAATATACATTACACATTTATTATAACATGACACTGGCATACAAATCAATAAGTAGATCAAAGGAACAATAAAGAATCAGGAATAGATTGGGATGTACCTATAGAAACCTAACTATAATAATAATAAAGGTGGCATTTCATTTAATGGCAAAGTTAGGTTAACATAATAAGTGCTCTTGGCAAAGGTGGCTACCTAGAAGAAAATTAAAGTTAGATTCCCTGTCCCACTCCCTAACTAACCCACTGACTCTCAAATGGGGGCAGTTTTGCCTGTCAGCAGACATTAGGCAATGTCTGGAATCTGTCACAACTGCAGGGATGGGGGCTTTGCTAGTAAAATCTTGTGGGTACACACCAGGGAGTCTGCTAAATATCCTACAATGCGTAGTCCTACATACAATTGTCTGGCCCAAAAGGTCAACAGTACCAAGGCTGAGAAATTCTACTCTTTCCGTACCTTAACCCTCATAGCTAAACAATTGAAGAGGAATGCTGTTAGAAGAAAGGTGCCAGTGTGAAAGCTGTTTCTCCACCCACACAATGTGTGGAAACTGGCTTGGACAAGGACCACTCTGAGTCTCATTTCTTTCATCTCGGTTTTTGGGAATAAAGATAATATATATATCATGAAGCAATGAACAAGGACTCCAGTCAGCCACAGCAGTAAATAAATGGTAGCTATGATGGCTATTACCAAAAATGAAAAATCATATGAAGAAGTACCTGCAAACACATAAAAGTTCTTTACAAGAAAAGGGAGCATTTTGTTCCTAAGAGTTTCAGGTTGCTTGATGGAGCAATTTTGGAGACTTAAACCATAACAATATATTACAAATTCCCTGAGAGCAGGAATTGTGTCCATCTCATTCTCTCTAACAAAGACTGTTACATTAAAGGAACCAATAGACATTTAATAAATACATTTTTATTTTGCTTTTAGAGAGCAGAGAGAAAATAACACACTGATAGCCCTAGAACCATCATTTACAGGTAATCATTTGGTGCAGAAACTGACAAGACCCAGCCAGCCTGCTTAGTGGAGCCATTTGGGGAGCTCTAAGTGGTTTGTAGTGGTATCCCTATATTCTGAAATCAGCTAGGGAATAAGCCAAGCCTCTGGTCCCATAGTGTAGCCATGGGGACTGGGGTTGGTACAAAGCCTAGGAGAGTCTCACATTTCTCTGAAGATGTTTCTGTAAGCTCTGGGGCCTCTGAGCTGAATGATGATGTATTTCTGGGCCATGAGTCTCAAGATGGAACTTCAGTTCTATACTTACCACACACTACCACTACCCACTCCAAACCTCAGGACTGAGAAGTCATTAATAACTTCTTCAGCTTCATTTTCCTAGACATAAAATGAGAAGTGGGGAATGAGGGAAGATCATGTACCTTTCAGTTACAAAGGAGTGTATGTCTAAAACTTCTGCTGAAAGCACAGTAAAGTTTTTGACAAACATTAACAAGAAAAACAATTATCATGAGGACATAGTGAGAGATAATTATAATACTGAAAACATACAGGAATGTCTGTAATCCTTGCACTTTGGGAGGCCGGGGCAGATGGATCATGAGGTCAGGAGATCAAGACCATCCTGGCGAACATGGTGAAATCCCATCTCTACTAAAAATACAAAACAATTAGCCGGGTGAGGTGACGGGCGCCTGTGGTTCCAGTTTCTAGGGAGGCTGAGGCAGGAGAACGGCGTGAACCCGGGAGGCAGAGCTTGCAGTCAGTGGAGATCATGCCACTGCACTCCAGCCTGGGTGACAGAGGGAGATTCTGTCTCAAAAA
>NW_016810860.1:57377-63685 GCF_001698545.2 Rhinopithecus bieti
AAAAAAAAAAAAAAAAAAAAAAATAGAGAAATGAAGCAAAGTGTTCTCAGACTCTCAGAACCAGGTGTTATGTGAATACAAGTTATAAATGTTGTCTTTAAAGTCTTTGTAGCCATTTTAAGTTCCAACTCATGTTTGATGAATAGGAAGTGAATGAAATGATGTACTTGTATTTATAGCATATTTATCATATTTTCATATACTTAGAGCATTTTATAGCATTTACAGCTTTGTAAATTGTTCCATCTCTTAATCATTTAAAATAAAAAATTTGGGTAGATTTTAGAGACAATCGTTATATCAAAATCTCAAGAACATTTAAATTACTAATAATGTACTTATATACATCTAAACATTGTATCTCAACTACTTCTACATTCATATCTAAAAATGTAAAACTCAATTACTAGTCCTGTCCAGGACCCATTACTGGTAATACCCACTACATCTTTTTCAGCTTGAAAAACATGAAAAATATCTAAGTTACTTCTGATTGACAAAGAGGAAAAAATTTAATATATGTTTTAAGGATTTTCTTTTTAGTTTCAATATAATTTTGTACTTTCCCAATTTGGCCCTTTTCAAATGCAAAAGGACATGTTCACATTATCTTGTAGGCTATAAAAAAGGCAATATAATGCATTTGTACTTCACTTAAGGTCCACAAAGTTTTCCTTTCTTTGAAGGTCATATTTGAATGTATTTTAAAAGAAAAAGAAGAAGGAAAATTAATGGACATCTATTCTTGTAGCAAATCACTGTTATTTTGGCAATGAAAGGAGTGTGTGTGTGTGTGTGTGTGTGTGTGTGTGTGTGTGCGCGCGCTCCATTATTTGATGTCTGTGCTATGTGCCTGCATTATCAAGATATACTTTTGGTACTGATAAATATGTAAACCAATGACAGATCTATCTCATAATGAATTTACGGTCGTTTAGTAAATGATTGTAGCATAATTCCAGGGCATGGTTTTATCCCACTCAATTCATGCAAATTATATTGACCAACATCTATTCAGGACCTGGCACTCTGAGCAAGCAATGGGAATCCAAAGATGGAAGAGGATTCAGCAAGGGGAATGGAGGTGGGCAGACATTTAAAATGCAACAACAGGAGAGACTGAGATTCCAGCAACTGAGATTCTTGTGTCAAAGACAGGATAAGCAGCTAAAAGGGTGCATTATTACATCTGCCAATGTAAGCATTACACAGAAATGTTAGAGGCTGCAAGATGGCAGCCAGTGGCATGGGTTAGGGATAAACAATGCTACTTTGGAAAAGTGAGGCTAAAAGAAAATTTTCAGATAAAATCCAAATTTGTGGCTTTTCATGAAAAAGTACAAGACGTGGCAACACCTGATAACCACATGACAGAGATAAGCCATTGACTCACCAGTTACCAAGAGTCCTCATTCAATGAGCCAGGCCCCTGTAGGCATCTGAGCTGCCAAGCCTAATCTTAGAATAAAGACAGTGTCTTCAGGAATTTAGATTCTGGTCCGCAAGAGAAGAAACAAAGGGTAAGGGCTGAGCATTCTCTAAGATGTAATTTCCTGGAAATAAGATAGCAAAAGCCAAAATAATTGTTTTTCTTGCATCAGTTGACCCTGGGTGGTCAGGGTTGTTTCATTCAGTCATCTGCGCTGCTCATAAGTATTTGGGAGTACAGCTTGCTGATATGGCCCAAGAGGAAACATTTCTCAGACTCCAAGCATATGGTCTATTTGGGATGAAGCAGCTGACTGTAGCTCTCAGCAACCCATGGCATTTCTTCTAAGAATCACTAGAGGCACCTGTTTTAGAACAAGGACTGCAGTAGCCTTGACTAAGTCAGCAGCTAGAAAAGTGAGTCCTGGCCTGAGGGGCTCACCACAGCTCCACACACACCCTCCGGAAGGCTTGTCTCTGATGTCAGGCCCCAAGGCTTCTCATGCCTGCCTTCCCACTGTTTCCCTTTGGATACTGTGTTCCAGTTGTTCCACAATGTCAGCAGTGCAGAGGCCCTTCCCACTGTTTCTCTCCGTATTCCAATCTACCCATCATGCCCAACCTAGAGCAAAGGAGAGCCACAGAGCCTCCTTTTCTGAAACACTTTCATTAACAATTTCCAGGTTAGAGATGCAAACCAAGACCTGCAGACTTAGCTGGGCAATTACATAATTTGTATATACATTTTTCAGCTCCCTAGTA
Organism: Rhinopithecus bieti; assembly: GCF_001698545.2. Classification (NCBI taxonomy): domain Eukaryota; kingdom Metazoa; phylum Chordata; class Mammalia; order Primates; family Cercopithecidae; genus Rhinopithecus; species Rhinopithecus bieti. The sequence goes on from NW_016810860.1 coordinate 59,568, forward strand.
GACAGGTAAGTTTCTTGACCTCTAGGAGCTCCTTAGAGTCATTGTTGCACAGTGAAATTACATACACATGTTTATCTTAGAAAAATCCAACTGAAAGGGATAAATGTTTACCACTTAAAACAGTGCCAGTTATTCTATTCAATAGGCAGATGTGCCGCAGAATGAACTCAAGAAGGGAGACGTGGAGTTCCTGTTCTCTCAATGTTAATCCCCACAAACACCTCCCTAGATGCAAACATTTCAGCACCCTAGGTGTAATTCCAATGAATTCTCACTATAAACCCAAACCAACTTAACTTTCCATGGGGTTCACTGTTAGAAACAGCCATCTGATCTAGTCCTGAAGGAAGACATGCACTGGTCAGGTAGAGAGGTGCCACAGTATTACACTTTATGGGCACTTCAAAAGATTTTTAAGGGTAACTTTGATTGTACACATTTTCCACCTTTTGCAAGAGTTTTAGAATTACAGCCTCTGCATTAACTATAGCTTCTCCATGAGCCCCCACCCTAATCCTAGACCAAAAGTTGCCTAATACATGTCCACAGAGGTCCCTAGTTTGCTGGTCACCATACCATAGAAGTCATTACTCTACAGACGCTGTAGCCAAATGACCTCAACTCATTAGTGATGAAAAACACACCAAGAACACCCTAGCTCCAAGTGTGAATAACAAAATTCAACAGCTGAAAATGGCCAGCACCATGCATTTTGATACTGCAGTTACATCTAAAACCATAAACATCCTCGAATTAAACCCACACTCAGGAAACGTCAGAGAGATGTTTTGATAACTGACTTTTCTTAGCCGTCAAGTTTCAAGATCTTTAGCAACTCACTCTAAAAAAACTACTTGAAAATAATGAAGGATAACTAAACTATACTTAGAATTCAGAATGAGTGCAACTATATTGTTTATTAAAATCACTAAGTGTTCCAAAGAAAGACTTGAGGAAATGGAGGACAAACTCTCTTTCTACTTATTAATTATTTCATATTCACTATTCATTCTTGAGTCAAAGTAACTTGAGTCAAAGTAACTGACTTGACTAAATTCAATACACTTAGAATTAAGAACAATTTACAGTTAGATGTGTGGCTTGGCCTGCCATGGTAAAATGAAATGGCAGTTATTAGAATTTTCAAAGGAAAAATCAGGTGATTTTTTCATTGATGTGAGTGAAATCTGTCAAAATGGCAGTAAGCTCAGAGGAATGTTATTGCACTTGAGAACTACTTTTGGAATAACTCATTAAAAATTTAGTTAGACTGGCATCAATGATCTCCAGTTATTCAAACACCACCAGAAAACATTTTATTAGGAGATTTAAATAAACTCTTCCTGCCTCATGCTTATTATGCCCCATGTTTGCACAAAAGAAATCAGACTCAAGTTAAAAGCTGCTCCTCCAGAAACATTTCCTTGGTTTCCCTTCCTGTGAGAGGTGGCATCTCCTTTTCGCAATTAAACATGGCAGGAAGCACATATCTCATTTACTTAGTTAGACTGCAAGTACCTGGAAGGTAGGCTCCATGTTCAACTGAGCCTGGGGCTTGTACTCTCTAACTTCCCACCACGTAGAGCTCCTAGCACCATACCCTGGAAAGAGTACACCTTCAGCAAGTGTGTGAAGGAATAAATGTGGGCCTGAGGGGCTCTGTTTGGTGGTTCTGGCATATCCCAAAGCACAGTTATTTGCTAAAAATTTGATGTGAACCCTTCAAAACCATTAGGTTGATGCTGAAGTTCCACACAGTCATCTCATCGTGATTTGTGGTAATGAACTTCATTTGGACTAGCGGTAATCTACAAAGTATATCTACATCTCTTTCAATGGGCTCCACTTGAAAAATATTAACCAAGTATTTCTTTCCCTTTTAAAAGTGAAGTCATTTCGTCTAACAGCAGCTATAGGTGTCAGAACTTCAGCAGACTTTGTGAAAAGTGTCACTTTAACTGTCTGATTTAAAATTAATCACAAAAGTCTTCCTTTGTTTTGTTTTACTACTTAAACTCCCTATTGATAAAGAAAAGTACTGCTTTGTTTGTTTGTTTTGTTTTGTTTTAGACAGGGTATCGTTCTGTTGCCCAGCCTAGAGTGCAACAACACAGTCACATCACACTGCAGACTCCACCTTCTGGGCTCAGGCATTCCTCCCACCTCAGCCTCCTGGTTAACTGGGATTACAGGTGTGCACCACTACACTCAGCTAATTTTTTAAATTTTTAGTAGATACTAGGTCTCACTATGTGGCCCAGGCTGGTCTAGAATGTCTGAGCTCTAGAGAGTCTTCTGCCTTGGTCTCCCAAAATGTTGGGATTACAGGTGTGAGCCACTGCAGCTGGCCATGTTGGTTTTTTTTGTTGTTTGCTTGTTCACTTATTTTTAAGATTATTGGGGCTTTTCCTCATAATACAAAAAGATGCAGTTATTGTATTTGCTAGAAGAGAAAATTCCTGTACTTTAAAATTTACAATGACTCCGCCTCCAACTTCTACTACTCCTCCCACCCAGTACTATTGGGGCTGGAATTAGGGGTGAACCTCTTGATCATTTCTGGCTCATTTTACATGACACATTATCAAACTTTTGCAGTTTTCTTAAAAAAAAAAAAATCAAGGCAGTTCTAAAGACCCAAAACAAAGTTACCTAAGGAATTTCCTTCTCTGGATCTGCTTGTCCAGGAGTTGAAATGTTCATTAAGGTCATCAGGCAGGCAGTTCAGGAACTCTGGACTAAAGTGAGCTCAAACCCAAGGAGATTGCCAACTTCCCTTTCTTGAAAACTCTCTGGCATACAATGTTTCATTCCTTTCAATAGTTTGCTCATTTTTTGTCTTCTGGAAAGTAAGTTGATTTGTTCATGCTACCTCAGTGGAAGTAAAGAACCCCTATTGCACCCCCAACTTCACTGCTGGCTTATAACACATTATTCATGAAAGTGGTGGTTCCTATTTCTGAAGACAGGCTTCCTCACCCATCTTGCCACATCAGATAACTTAAGAGTTCAGCGCAAGGCAAATCATGTAGTACCAGTCCCTCATTGTAGCAGCTAGAAAATGGAGATCCAGAAAAGTTCACTGATGTGCCCCCTGCACAACACTAATTACTAGTAGCCATATGCAGCCTAGAACACGAGTCTCCTGCCACAAGTCATATGTTCTTTCTAATGTAGTCTGGTGCTTACAGCTCTCCTGGGAGTAAAGTGGCAAGCCCCAGTAGTGTTGCTGAGTGCCAGGCATGAAGCCAGGAAAGAATTACGTCCTCGAACCCTTGATATTCAAAGTGCCTGCCACAGACCATCAGCATCTGCCACATCTGGAAATGAGTTAGAAATGTAGAGTCCCAGGCCTCACCTAGACCTGCTATGTCAGACTCTGCTCTTTAACAATATCCCCAGGAGACTCACAGGCACATTAAAGTTTTAAAAGTGTTGTCACATGGCAGGGGAGAAAAAAGACATATCTTAACCTTTTTTGATTAAGCTGAGGCCAAGTCCTGAGCTCACGTCATGACCTATGACAGATCACACTGAAGGATTCGCTGGTGATCTGACCCAAATGGACTTGTCTCCTTTAAACACTAAGGCTTATCACATAATCTGCAGAATAGAATCCCTGGATCCCAATGGATGTCTTATGTAATCCACATAACACATTTGTCAGTTCTGGTTCCTTGTGGAAATTCTGATTTACTTACAGACTACTGAGGGGGCAAGGTTGAGTACTAGAAGTGCTTCTTTATGGAATATCAAAGATCTCCTCCCCTACTTTTTTTTCCTAAAGTGGTTCTCCATAAGCATTGTGAGTAAAGGGACACAGGATGTGACTCATGCCAGGATTAAGAATGCAGGTACAGGGCCCGGTATGGTGGCTCATGCCTGTAATCCCAGCACTTTGGGAGGCTGAGGTGGGCGGATCGTGAGGTCAGGAGATCAAGACCATCCTGGCTAACATGATGAAACTCTGTCTCTACTAAAAATACAAAACATTAGCCAGGCGTGGTGGTGGGCACCTGTAGTCCCAGCTACTCAGGAGCTGAGGTAGGAGAATGGCATGAACCCAGGAGGTCGAGCTTGCAGTGAGCCGAGACCAGGCCACGGCACTCCAGCCTGGG
>NW_016810860.1:65015-67174 GCF_001698545.2 Rhinopithecus bieti
AACATCACACATCGGGGCCTATCATGGGGAGGGGGGAGGGGGGAGGGATTGCATTGGGAGTTATACCTGATATAAATGATGAATTGATGGGTGCTGACGAGTTGATGGGTGCAGCACACCAACATGGCACAAGTATACATATGTAACAAACCTGCACGTTATGCACATGTACCCTAGAACTTAAAGTATAATAATAATAAAATAATAATAATGGAATGTCTTAGATCTAGAGTCATCTTCTCACTGATCACAATGAAAAAGTCATTTCCACCCTCTAAAAACAAAAAACAAACAAACAACAACAACAACAAAACAGAAATAAAGAAAGAAAGGAAGGGAAAAGAAGAAAAATACGTTGAGCAAATATAAAAATACTAGGTGGCAAAAAGCAGCATAAACAAAGTCAAAAGACAAACTAGAACAAAATTTCTGTGACCCTTAAGACAAAGGGCTAATTTCCTTAATTTGCGAACCCCACCTCGACCCCAAAATAATTTTTAAATGGGCAAAATATATGAATAGGCAATTGCCTTAAAAATGTAAAAGGCTAACCAATATTTGAAAAGACACTCTAATTTAGCATTAGGATTACAGAAATCAAAACCAGGAATATCTTTACCTATTGAATTATTTTAAAATTTGGATTTTTAATTTACTTGTTTTTGAGAAGGGAAACGAAGTTCAAATTCAAAAGGTACAAATGTGTACTCAGTGAAAAGTCTGCATCCTAGCCCTATCCTCCACCTCCTCCATTTATTTCCCTAGAGGCAATCAATATTATCTTTTTGTGTGTATATGCATTAACAATCAAAGAATTCATACAAAAGTTAATAGGTCGACATATTTCCCTCCCCTTCTACACAAATGTCAGCATATCATTACACACCCAGCTTTTTAAAATTAATTTTATCAATTAACAGGGTATTTTTGGCCATGTACAGTGGCTCATGCCTGTAATCCCCGCAATTTTGGAGGCCAAGGAGGCATATGACTTGAGTTCAGGAGTTTAAGACTAGTCTGGCCAACATGATGAAACCCCATCTCTACCAAAAATACAAAATATTAGCCGAGTGTGGTGGCACATGCTTGTAATCCCAGCTACTCGGGAGACTAAGGCGGAAGAATGTCTTGAACTTGAGAGGCAGTGCCTGCAGTGAGCCAAGATAGTGCCACTGCAATTCAGCCTGGGCAACAAGAGCTAAACTCCATCTCAAAAAAACAAAGAAAACAAAACAAAACAAAATAAAAAAGCAGTATACTTTTCTTAGAGATCATTTCATAGCAGTGCACAGAGTGCTTTCTCATTCTTTTCTACAGATCCATCGTATGATATGCCATGGAGTATGCAAACTTTTGCTTTTATAAGTAATCGTTTAGTGAAAAATGTTATTCCTACATGATTTCGCACATGTGTGCTTATAATACATATAGAAACTAAATTCCTAGATGTGGAATGCTGGGTTAAAAACACATGCATTGTATGCCTGTATCAAAACATCTCATATACCCTATAAATATATACACCTACTATGTACCCATAAAAAATAAAAAAATTAAAAATCAGAGATGTAAGTATTTATGTCATAAATATGTGTGCACCGTAATTGTTTCAGATAATGCTAGATTTCCTCCATACAGTGTATGGATTTATCTGCCATCAGTGATGTATAAAGTTGTTTGTTTTCCCATACTGTGGCTATTCTCAGTGAAAAAACATGATCCCTGTGAGATGTTAACTTATATTTCTCTTATTATGTAATTTGTAATTTTTTCTTATTAAACATTTCATATTTAAAAGCTGTGTCTCCTTGTCTGTGAACTGTCTGTCCGTTATCTTTGCCTGGTGTCCTTTTGGGTCATTGGACCTTTTTTTCTATTGGTTTGTAAGAACTCTTTACATATTAGAAAATTTAGTTTTTATTTATCTGTCCCCAGTTTGTTGCTTGCCTTTTGATTTTGTGTATGGTGGGTTTTGCCATGAAAATTTTTTTTAGACTAAGTCTCACTCTGTTGCCAAAGCTGGAGGGCAGTGGCACTACGTCAGCTCACTGCAGACTTTGCCTCCTGAGTTCATGTGATTCCATAAAGAACTTTTTAAATGAAGCTGAATTTACCAATCTTGCTTTCAATGGCTTCTGAGTTTTATGTCATAGCAGAAA
>NW_016810861.1:0-1910 GCF_001698545.2 Rhinopithecus bieti
CTCGCTTTGGCGCCCAGGCTAGAGTGACGTGGCTGGATCTCAACTCACTGGCAGCTCAGCCTCCCGGGTTCACGCCATTCTCCTGCCTCAGCCTCCCGAGTAGCTGGGACCACAGGCGCCCGCCACCTCGCCCGGCTAGTTTTTTTTGTATTTTTTAGTAGAGACGGGGTTTCACCGTGTTAGCCAGGATGGTCTCGATCTCCTGACCTCAGGATCCGCCCGTCTCGGCCTCCCAAAGTGCTGGGATTACAGGCTTGAGCCACTGCACCCAGCCGACTGATAGATTTGGTTTAATCTGACTTTATTAGCTTTATAAACTTAAAAATAATATATATCTATGTATACTTATGGAAGTAAAAGTTGATCAGTTTATCTTAAATTGGTCATATTGTTGATATATAAGTTTGGAGGAATATATGGTAAAAATATACTTTTTTTAACTCTGAAATAATGTCATTTTCATATATAGAAACTAACAGAATTACTTGCTTTCCCATGATCTTGGCCTAGTTTTTTCTTCTGCCAGCTGGTGGCAGGGATTTGACAAGTGATTGATTTGGTTTCAGAGGGTCCTGGAATTACACAAAGTGTTTTTTATATTGGAGAAGACATGCCCAGTTTTTCACAAGTTTTAAGATTTATTGCCTCGCCCTAACATGTTGCAAATTAGTTTGTTTGCTATTTATTTTACTCAGAATGTAGTAATTGGTGTCATTAGTGGAAGGGAAAATTTGATCACAAGAAAGGGCAGACGGCTATTTAACACTACTTATTTGTTTCTTTGGTAACTTTGCAGGGCTGGAGATAAGATGGGTAGACTGCTACTTTCCTTTTACACATCCTTCCTTTGAGATGGAGATCAACTTTCATGGAGAATGGCTGGAAGTTCTTGGCTGCGGGGTGATGGAACAACAACTGGTCAATTCAGGTACAAAAGAATCCCACATTTTGTTTACACATGCTCTAAAGGAACCCTCCCTTCTCAGGCAGCTCCACTGCACACTTGCAGGTATTTACATACTTCTATGGGGACAGCAGCATCATTGGTCTCTCTTCAGATTCCCCTCTAGATTTGTCTTTGATACTAAGCCCTGGAAAAACTTATTTCTCACATATCTATTTGCGAAGGCTCTTTGTCTTTGGAGATCCTCCTTGTCAGCACTTGGCTGCTGGATTTGTACTTTGTGATTTTGTATTCGTTGATACGTTGCTTTGTAATTGCCCCAAAGGCTTTTGCTGCACGTCACAGGAGTGTAGTTTGTCTTTCAGACTATTTACGAACAAAGACAATGCATAATCCATTTTTGTTCTTACTGCACTTAGTATAGTGTCCCAAATTCAGCAAGTATTTTATAAATGCACTAAAACGCAGTGTAAAAACACATAGGCCCATGATGCTTAATCCATCACCTCCCTCTGCATAGGCAGTGCCACCTGACTGAGAGAAAATGGAAACACAAGGTTGCTGATTGAATTCTACCCATATCTATAGGCATTTCAGAAAGATCTGTCTGGCTCTTTTCTGTCAGACCATTGCTGTGAGTTCTTTTTTTAAGTCACTATCTGAGTTTAGTATTTTTTAAAGTAACTATCTGAATTTAGCATTTTTTAAAGTCACTATCTGAATTTGACTTTTTAACTCACTGTCTGAATTTAGTACTTTTTTGAAGTCACTATCTGAATTTAATTTAAAAATATTACAGGCTCGTGCCTGTAGTCCCAGCACTTTAGGAGGCTGAGGTGGGTGGATCCCCTGGGGTCAGAAGTTCGAGACCAGCCTGGCCAACATGGTGAAACCCTGTCTCTACTAAAAATACAAAAATGAGCCGGGTGTGGTGGTGTGCCTGTAATCACAGCTACTTGGAAGGTTGAAATATATATATATTTTCTTTTTTTTCTTTTTTTTTTTT
>NW_016810861.1:2326-11004 GCF_001698545.2 Rhinopithecus bieti
CACTATCTGAATTTGACTTTTTAACTCACTGTCTGAATTTAGTACTTTTTTGAAGTCACTATCTGAATTTAAATTTAAAATATTACAGGCTCGTGCCTGTAGTCCCAGCACTTTAGGAGGCTGAGGTGGGTGGATCCCCTGGGGTCAGAAGTTCGAGACCAGCCTGGCCAACATGGTGAAACCCTGTCTCTACTAAAATACAAAATGAGCCGGGTGTGGTGGTGTGCCTGTAATCACAGCTACTTGGAAGGTTGAAATATATATATATTTTCTTTTTTTTCTTTTTTTTTTTCAGAGTATAAATTCTCCAAGGAAAAAAAGGGAAAGTTGGTTTGGACTGGGCATGTGAGCTCACTGCATGAGCAGTGAGGAAATGATGTAGATTGTTCAGGAAACCTATCTTGTTCTGCTCCCTTAGAAGGACACTTGCTGCTTGACCTTGGAGGGCAGTTCTGACTCAGGGTTCACCGCCCAGCCTCTTGTAACAGAATGAAGAGGAGTCCTTCTTGGTAGCTAAGAAATGTGAATAGACCATGGGTAAGGACATATATGTGGGGATGGGCTTGGAAAATGAGGATGAGCAGGCAGGGTGCATAAAGTGCAAGAGCTTGTGTTACCTCGGCTGGGAGACTGGAGGCCTGGCCTTCCCTTCTTACTCTTAGGTACTCTCTAGCTGCAGAGGCCTGGACTCCACAGGCTCCCAGATTCCTCTTCATCCTGCTGAGAAAGCCTCAGGAGAAAGCCTGGCACAGGGCTGGAGGCTTCGTGGACAGTTTTAAAATAGGTGAAGAGCTGTCCTAGAGGAGAGGGAGCACAGGGGTTGACATCAGGACTTGGGAGGAGAAGTTGTGAGGCCTGGGCTTAGGTGTCTGGAAACCCAGGGTTTTGTCACAACTCTGTTCATTAACAGCTATGTATCTTTAGGCAGGGTTCATCACCCCATGAGCCTTGGCCTTCTCATGGTTAAGATGGGTGCAGGGATGCACCCTCAGAGTTCTATTATGGGGATAGATTGAGAGGATTCCTCTAAAGTGCTTAGCAAAAGGGTCTGGCACACAGTGAACATTCAATAAAATTAACTGCTGATGTTGTTATACTGAAAATTTTCTAATGGTTAGAGCCATTTATCAACAGAGGGTCCCCTTAGTAGGAAATATTTAAACAGAAGTTGTTCTTGCGTGTCATAGAAACAATTTCTAACCAAATGTAATTTGTTACCTCTTTGACCTGTAGTCATGTCTGTGTCCGTGATTTTATACTGAGTGAGTGATTTTACAGGGAAAAGAAAAGTAAGAGTAATAAACAGGAAGAAAAGGAAAATCAGCTTAATAGACGTATATGCATCTCAACAGAAAACGTAAAATACCGGGCGTGAATATGAAATATTTAATCTCTCCTTGAGTAGGAGCTGACTTCAAATACCTCTGTGATGTTTTGATAGTTTTGTTTTTTAGAAAAGACTTGAATGGCTGCTCGGCTTCCTCCCAGCAATGCCTGGTGTCAGGAGGCTGGAGCTCAGAAAGCAAATCAGGGACGATCAGCTTACACATTAGTTGTCGCTTGGAATTGCACTTCCTTGCACGGTTTCCAATATCCTTGATGGGTTTTATGAGGTTGATTCACACAGTAATTGGCTGAATATTGTTATCTGAAACAGGTTTCAAAGTCATTATTGCACATTAATGAGGCTGCTGTTCTGCAATTAGATCAGCCGTGTTAGATATTCTTGAATGGAATGATAAAGTGAAAAGACACCTAAGTTGTAAATATGTTTCAGAGAGTCACAGTGATGGTAGGATGTGCTTTGAGTTTTGGGGAAACTGTACACATAAAATTAATTAATTAATTAATTTTGAGACAGAGTCTCACTCTGTTGCCCAGGCTGGAGTGAAGTGGCACGATCTCAGCCCACTGCAACCTCTGCCCCCCGGCTGGGTTCAAGCCATTCTTGGGCCTCAGCCTCCCGAGTAGCTGGGATGACAGGCGCCCTCCAACACACCTGGCTAATTTTGTATTTTAGTAGACATGGGATTTCACCATGTTGGCCAGGCTGGTCTCGAACTCCTGACCTCAGGTGATCCACCCACCTTGGCCTCCCAAAGTGCTAGGATTACAGGCATGAGCCACTGCGCCCAGCCATAACATTTAAGTTAAATATTTCGCAAGAGAGGGAAACGAAAGAAATGGAAGAAGAGACAACTGTATAGAAGAGATTCTGTGTAGACTTTGCTATTTGAATTTGAAGTTACTGTGACAGAGTTCTGCTCTGTGTTCTCAAATTCGAAGGTGTTTGGATGGCTGTAGTTAAAATTTGTAAACTGCCTGGCAGTCACTAACCACAGACATTTGCAAGTGCAGCTAATTTTCTGTTTTTTGAGTTCATATGGCATGGAGAAAGACCGAATATGTGTACTTTATCCTGCTCGTTCAGTTTTGCTGTTCTTTCTATCTCTTCTGTGTTTGCTTCCCTGCTCTCCCTTCCTTTTCCTCCCCACCCCTGCTCTTTCCCTCTCTTTACTTTTCCTCATTCCCTTCTGATTTTAAAGAGAACTTCCAAGAAACAATATAATTGATGACTCCCCTTTAAGGTTCTTATAGAGAATCAGGTGAGTGCTAAAATAACCAGAAAACAAAGAAGCTGATGGAGCAATGATAGTGGCAGACATCAGTTGAGTCCTTCCTGGATGCCAGCATCCCATAAAGCATGCTTTATATGCTTTCTTTCATTTAACCTTGCTAACAAGGTTCCAAGGTAGATGCTATTATAACCCGTGTTGTACAGAACCGGAGAAAGGTAATTCAGATCAAATAGCTAGACAGTGCTAGTGAAACTTGCCAAGTCTTTCTGACAACAGTTAACTAATAAGCTATGCTCCCCAAATAGTAAATTGCATGATTTTGAAGTTGCTAAAATGCATTTCAAATAAATCATTCTGCCTAACATAGAATGAAAGAACTGAAATAAAATGAAACAAATACATAGCAAGCAAAACTTTATTTGTTCCGTAGTTACCTCTATGGAAGGGCTATGCCCCATGTGTGTTCTCTCCCTGTGGTAAAGTGTGTTTAATTAAAGCATGAAATTAGATTGCTAATTTGAACAGTCAGTAAAACATTTTATTACACATTTAAGCGACTGTGGCATATATGTGTTTTATGTGTGGAACATGGCCTTCTAAATGGCTTCTAGCATTTTACTTTATTCTTCTTCCCTAAGTCGTAGTGTCTTCACCATTGCTTTCAGGATCCTTAGACTGAGTGATTATGATGTGACTGGTTTTCAGGCTGAGTTGGTTGTTTTCTTTTAGGGAGGTATTTTGAGGACAGTACTGAGTCACGTCCCCAAATACTCCACACTTGCCTCCCGCTGGGCTGACTCAGGCTGCTGTGTCTTTTCACATTAGTAAATGGAGCGCCCCGTCCAGAACCATCACTGGGACAGCTATGGGCCGTGACCGTGCCAGGAAGGAATTCACCACTCCTTGCCCCTGTGAAGTTTAGAAGATTTTACGTGGGCCAAGAGGGAGAAGAAGCTTGATAGTTAAAAGTATCTTTTAAAATGAAATTTCCTTCCTTACCTTTTGTCAAAATTTAAAATTGGCTCTTTTGGGAAAACCTTGTAAACAGGTACATGAGCAGTTTCTGGTTTTAAAGGATCATTATTGACTTGCTTATCAAATATTTCTTGAAGTCCTTCTAAGGCTCTATCAAAGTGAGTAAGCATTGCTCCTGCTTTTGAAAATATCACAGCACACACAGACGTATAAACAAATGATTACAGTACCATGTGGTAAGTATTCATAACGGGGTACTGTGGGCAGAATGTGTGGGGAAGAGACGGGTTAGAGAAGGTGGTGCCAGGCCTTTCCCTGGTTACATTCAGGATGGAATATTAATGCGATAGGTGTTTGAAATGTGCATCCCAGAGTTAGTTAGGTTCTTGTTTGCAAGGAGAGATGTAGTTTCTCTTTGCTTTTCCTATATTAGCATGACTCTATTTCCAGTCTGCCCTTCTCTCTGGTAGTTGATCTCTCTAGCCTCTACACACACTTAACATGGTTCAGTGTTGTTGATCTAAGTTGGTGAATCTGTAATAGCATGACCCAAGGCAGTACTAGTAATAAATATGCCATTTATATAATTAGTGTCTTTTGTGTGCAAGGCACTGTGCTGGACAGAGGAAGTTAGGAAAACGGATGAAACATACCTTCTCCCTGTGAAAACTTGTAGCTCTGTGTACTAGGGCAGAGAATATTGTGTCGTTAGAACATAGTCATGCATAGAAATGCATTTTGTGAGCATGAGCTTTGTGAGACGAGAAAAGTGAACTGTGTCTATCAGTTGGATCGGCAGGGGCTTCCTAAAGGAGGCGGTCTTTGAACTGGGCCCTAAGTGGTCATTCTCAGACGTGTGACTAGTAATTACTTGGAGAGGTTATTTAAAATGTCTGTTCATAGAGCATCAGAATCTGGAGGTCTGGGATGGAGACCAAGATATGAATATTAAACAAATACCCTAGATAATTCTTGTGAATGGCCCAATTCAGAGCATACTTTGAAAAGTCTATAGCATAGGTTGAATATTTTCCCAATTTTTTGGGGATATAATTGAAGTGTAATGAACTGCACATATTTAAAGTATACAATTTGATCAATTATTGACATATGTTTACACCAGTGAAACCATCACCACAATCAAGATGATAAATGTTTTCATTCCCAGCTGTTTCTCATGCCCTTTTGTAATCTGTTCTTCCCCTTGTTCCTGTCTTCAGGCAATGACTGATCTACCTGCTGTCATTATAGATTAGTTTGGATTTTCTACTATTTTATATGAGTGGAATTGTACAGTGTGTATTCATTATACCTGGCTTCTTTCACTCAGCATATAATGATTTTGAGATTTATCCATGTTGTGTGTAGTGTGTATCAATTTATTCCTTTTATCTGTTTGTTGTTTCATTGTAGTGTTTCATTGTAAAAATTCTTTTTTTTTTTTTTTTTTGTTGAGACGGAGCTCTCGCTCTTTTTGCCCGCCCAGGCTGCGACGTGCAGTGCGCCGGATCTCAGCTCACTGCCAAGCTCTGCCTCCTGGGTTTACGGCCATTCTCCTGCGCCTCGCAGGCCTCCCAACCGCTGGCGACTACAGGTCGCGCCGCCACTCGCCCCGGCTAGTGTTTTTGTACTTTTTGTAGTAGAGACCGGGTTTCACCGTGTTAGCCAGGATGCGTCTCGATCTCCTGACCCCTCGTTTGGAAGATGCCGGGCCCCCCGCTTTTTTGTTTCTTTTCGGCCTCCAAAGTGCTGGGATTACAGCTTGAAGCCCACCGTGCCCGGCCCGTAAAATTCTTTGTGTGGACATATATTTCCATTTTCTAGAGGCAAGAAGCCTATGAGTGGAGTGTTCTATAAATGTCAGTTACATCAAGGTAATTGAATAGTGTTGTTTAGCTCTTCTTTCTATGTTTACTGATTTTTCGGTCTTAGTACTCTATCAATTGCTCAGGAAAGAGTAAAATTTTCTACTATGATTAAGGACTTGTCTATTTTACCCTTTTATCTGTCAATTTTTCTTTATCTTTTTTTGAAGCCATATTATTAGGTACATATATTTTCATAGTAGTTATGTTTTCATGAGGAATTGTTCCTTTTATCATTGTGAAGTGTCTTTCTTTGTCTCTGGTAATTTTCCTTGGACTCTGTTTCATTTATATTACAATATCCATTCCCGCCTTGTCTTCCTTCTTCCCCAGTTGCCTTTATATTGTTATAGTTACGTATATTACAGCTACATACATTGAAAACCTCATAATTCATTGTTACAGTTTTTCCTTTAAACAGTCATATGCATTTTTAAAAACCTTAAGAGGAAAGTAGTTTTCTTTTGTATTTACTTAGCTGTTTACCATTTCTGTTGCTGTTCCTTTATTCCTGAAAATACCTCCTGTTTCCTTCTGGTAATTATTTTCCCTTCAATAAGAAAACTTTCCTTAGCATTTTTTATAGACCATGTCAAGTGGTGATAATTTCTTAGTGTTATTTTTTGTGAGAATGTTTTATTTCTCCTTTATTTTGAAGAATGTTTTATTGAATATAGAATTCCAGATTGATGGATTTTTTTTTTTTTCTCAGCAACTTAAAGACGTTGATCCATTGTCTTCTGCCTCTGTAGTTTCTAAAGAGAGAGCCATAATCTTTTTAGTCATTCTTCACTTGTAAATACTGTTATCTCTCTCTTTTTTAAAAAAAATCATTAATTATAATTTTTTACTGTGGTATCTGGTTACTTTCAAGACTTCTCCCCCCTTCCCCCATCTTTGTTTTTCAGCAGTGTGATTTTGATATGTGTAGGTACGGTTTTCTTTTAAGTTTATCTCACACTTATGATAGATATTTTGATTTTGTCCCAGGAGACCCCGAGACTCTGCTTACTTTTTTTTTTTTTAATCTTTTTCTTTCTGTTTTTCAGATTGGATAATTTCCACAGATCCATCTTCATGTTCATTGACTCTGTTCTCTGTCATCTCAATTCTGCTGCCTTGATCACCAAATACATTTTTATTTCAGTGCTTTTTTTTGTTTTAAAATTTACATTTGATTTTGCTTTATAGTTCCTATTTTTCTTCAGAGAATTCCTGTATTTTCATTTCTATCAAGTTTGTTTTTGTTTACCTCATAGAGCAAAGTGACAGTGGTTGCTTTAAGTACGTTTAATGTCCATTATCCAAAATGCTTGGAAAGAGAAGTGTTTCAGATTTTTGGATTTTGGAATATTTGCATTATACTTACTGTTTCAGCATCCCTAACTCAAAAATCGAAAATTCAAAATGCTCCAATGTGCGTTTCTTAATGGGCATCATGTCCATTCTCAAAAAGTTTCATATTTTGGAGCATTTTGGATTTGGGATTTTTGGATTAGGGATACTGAACCTGTATTTCTTTGATAGTTCCAATGTCTGGATCATCTTGTGATTGACTTCTGTTAAGAATTGGTGACATTTTCCCGTTTGTTTGTAAACACATTTGGGATTGTATATTGCACATTCTGAATGGCGTCCTGTCATCTGCGGTGATGTTGATGTTTTAGTAGGGTGATCAGCCTCGTGAGCTCTAGGCTTTCAGTGGGATCTGCTTCCTAGGGGCAGCGATTCAGTTCTCAGTGTCAGTTGTTGCTGGGCTTATTTTTGTCCATCCTGTGCTTAAGGGGTTAGTCTGCAACTTATGTGAGTGGTTCAGATCTCAATTCGGTTTGCGCAGCTTTTTCTATGCTGGTTTGAGTCTGTGCTGTGTGTGTGTCACTCCAGTGTCAGGCTGATATCTGTGCAGGTTTCCACAGAGAATGTGGGCATCCTTTCCTGGGCTTTCTCTACCCCAAGATCATACCCTCAGACTCCTCAACTTGCAGAATCCCTTTATCTGCAGACAGACAGACAGGTTTCTCTTTGAGTTGAGTTGCCTGTGTTGTTGTGCAGCTGTGCAACTGGGGCTCACCTTTGGGGCAAAATCATAAGAGAAGAAAACAAAGCAGGAACTTCACCCTGTGTGGGTTGCCTTTCCAAGTATTAACTCTCCTTTATAATTTTTCTGTTTGTTTACTTTTCAGAGTCCTTTGTTAGTTGTTTAGATATTTTGGTTGTAATCAGAGAGAGGGATGGACTGGTGGGCTCATGCCCCCATAGTGGACCTGAACTGTAGTTTGGGTTGTGTATGCACTCCAGGTGAAAGGAAAATTGCGTGACACACATGTGGTGCTGGAAATGTGTGGTATTGGCTCCACTTGTCTATTTACTCTATCAACTTTATTAATCAGAATTAAGCCTGGTACATTTTTGAGGCCAGTTAGTTGAGACTGTCTAAGATTTGTGAAACTCTGGCTCGTTTCCCTCCTCCCGCCCTTCCTTCCTTCTCCATTCCTTTCTTTCACCTTCCTAACTTTCCTTTCTTCCTTTAAGTCAGTCTTGCCCTTTTTAGTGCCCATTCAGAAAAGCAAACAAATACACGTCAGCCCCATGTGTAGGTTTTGCCTCGAGTTTCTCCTGGTGACATATTTTCAAGCTGCCAGAATAGAGATGCCTGTTCAAATATTTACTTAGCCTTTTTCCCTTTTCAAAACAGCTAAAATGGTAAGACTTTTTTTCTGATGTAAAAGCAATCTGTAATCACTGAAAATTCAGAAAATAAAATATAAAATGAAAATGAAAGTAATTCCATGATCCTACATAAAATAGATTATAAAATTTAGTCGCTATATAAAACTTTAAATCTTTATGCATACTTATAATTGTCACATATACCTACATGTAGAAGTTATTATATGTTTTGTAAAAAGTAGAATCATACTTTGAATATTTTTTGTAATAATTTTTTCCACAAGAAATGTGACACAAGTGTCCTTTGATGTTGCCAAATATTTATCTACATCATCATCGTCAGTGGCTGCATAACCACTGTGGATGGATCTTTCTGGCCACTCCCATGTTGATTTTTTTTTTTTTTAATACTTTATGTTCTAGGGTACATGTGTACAACGTGCATGTTTGTTACATGTGTATACATGTGCTGTGTTGGTGTGCTGCACCCATTAACTCATCATTTACATTAGGTATTTCTCCTAATACTATCCCTCTCCCCTCCCCCCACACCACAGTAGGCCCCAGTGTGTGATGTTCCCTTTCCTGT
>NW_016810862.1:0-1866 GCF_001698545.2 Rhinopithecus bieti
TATATATATATATTTTTTAAACGGAGTCTCACTCTGTCATCCAGGCTGGAGTATAGTGGCATGATCTCGGCTCACTCAACCCCACCTCCTGGGTTCAACCGATTCTCCTGCCTCAGCCTCCCAAGTAGCTGGGATTACAGGTGCCCACCACCATGCCTGGCTAATTTTATATTTTAGTAGAGATGGTGTTTCACCATGTTGGACAGGCTGGTCTTGAACTCCTGATTTCAAGTGATCCACCCGCCTCAGCTTCCCAAAGTGCTAGGATCACAGGTGTGAGCCACCATGCTGGCCTTAAAATTAAATTTAAAATTTAACATTTTTACTATGGAAAATGTTCATTCACATACAAAAGTGAAGAGATATAGTGAACCCCCATATATCCCATTATCCAGCTTCAACAATTAACTGCTCATGGCCAATCTTAAAATCTTTTGATAAACATAAAACGTTCACTTCCCTCCCTTTTACTTTCCCTCCAGATTCTAATGCCGCCCCCTGCTAACCAAGGGATTTGCCCTTCCAACAAGGAAATCATGTCAACTAAAGTAAGAGGCTTTGTCTTAGTAGAATCCCCAGAAATATTTGATCTGCTTTACTTTCTGCAGTCTGTATTATGAAATTAATACGTTCTCCTCACTTTCCACATAAAAACAAAATTTAACGCTAAATGTGCTTTTTCATAGTATATGTGAATTCCAGAGTATGCTGGGCCTCTTTTCAGCCGTCGGGAAATCTCATTTCTGGGTGCATCCCCCTATGCTCAACTCTCCTGCTAGGGTGATATGCTTACCTTGTATTCCCCATCCCCATGCAAATCTGCCAGCGCTGGAAAACAAAAGGGCCAAAACCAGGGTCTCAGATATCCCAGAGGCTTCACTACAGGACCACTGTCTGACTCCCCATCCCACTAGAACCCAGGGTTCCTGGTTCCAGAGACTCACCTAGGCAGGCAGAAAAGGTGTGGATGTTGGCCATTGGGTCGTAGTGCGCATCCAACCATTTCGAATTGGCCTCATTGCTGGGAGTGGGGGAAAGAGTTGGGGAGTGAGTCCCATGGGAGGGGAAGAAAACTTTGAGTAAGCTGGTACAGATCACTCCGAACATAAGGTACAGAACGTCTGGGTACAAGTCCAGGCTCCGCCACTGGCTCACCCAGCGACCTCCAGACACACATGCACATCTTAGGCCTCGGTTTCCCTATTTGACCTCTATAAGAGTCCTTCCAGACTGCCCGAGAACAGCAGGAGCCCAGAACCCGGGGACCAAGGGACCCTCTTTACACGGGTGGGAAAAGAGGCCTTGAGGGGCCCCACCTTCACCTCTCAGCTCCGCAGCCGTCGTAATCCGATGAGGACGCAGCCGCCATCTTCGCAGGCGTCGTCCTGGCAACCGGCCCCTCCCACGCCGCCGCGTAACGCCCAATAGTGCCCGAGCGCTGGGAAGCGCGAGTACAAAGGTTCCGGGCGCCAAGCTTTCCCTCCCAGGCTGAGGAGGACGCGCTGGCCACCCTCCTGGGTTGAGGAATCTCTCCCAGCTTATTTATCTTTGCTCCTTCCTAGTCAGAGCCGCCTTTCCAGGCGTCTAGGTTTTACAGTCTCTGGGTCAGCCACAGGGCCCTCTGGCTTCCAGGGTTGGAAAGAAGCCCCTTCTAGCATTTATGAGCAGCAAAACAAACTCCTCCTGTCTCCATCTTCATGGTTACTCGGTTGAAAAGGGCTCAGGTCCTGTCTTGCTGCCTTACTGTAGAGGTCCAGGCCCAGAGAAACAAAACATGAGGGTTATGGGGCAAATGCAGAGGATTCTGACTTAAGTTGAGTTTGTAGATTCCCACAACTTTTTTTTTTTTTTTTTTTTTTTTTTTTT
>NW_016810862.1:5861-10432 GCF_001698545.2 Rhinopithecus bieti
AAAAAAAAAAAAAAAAAAAAAAAAAGTTTTACAGTGCATCACCATCACAGCCTTTGAAAATCCAACCTGTTCTTCAGATCTAGTGGGAACCACCACTTCCTCCCCAGAACATTCCCGGATCCTCTTAAAGATGGATGCGATCTTCCCTCCTCTAAGTGTTCAGAGTTCTGTTTATATCTTTTGGCTGCTCAGTAACACTTCCTTTGTATGATTATTTATCTCCATATCTTATCATCCCCAATGAGCTGTGATCACCTCCGGGTCCCCAGTGGGTCCCCCATGGCTCGCACAGGGCTAGACATATCAAAGCCATTGATGGTACTGTCCATGTGGCTGGCATGATTTGTTAATGCACTCATTCGACAGCCACTGAGCAACTCCAATGTGCTAGGCTGTGCATGAGGCACTGGCGTGTGCTGCTCCTCCCATCATGAGATATGACCACCAAGAAAATGGGCAAGCGTGATGGGCACATGAAGAAAATAAAGCTGGGTGGCAGAATAGAGAGGGACTGAAGCAGTTACTTTAGGTTGAGGGGTCAGAGACAACCTCTCTCACAAGGTGCCATTTTACAAGGAGCTGAAGGACAAAAAGAACCAGACAGGCAAAGATCTGGAGGAAGATCATGCCAAGCAGCAAGAACAGCCTATTTAAAGGCTGTAGGAGTGGAGTGAGCTCAGTGGGTAGAAGAAACAGAACGGTCGGGAGCCCGGAGTACAGTAAGCCAGAGAAGAGGTAAGTGAGGCTGGCAAGGGTTGGGGCCAAATTCCAGGAAGCCTCTGGAGGGCACGGAAAAGCATCTAGAATGAGCGTCTTAATAAATGCTTTTTCCAGCCGGGCACAGTGGCTCACGCCTGTAATCCCAGCACTTTAGGAGGCCGAGGAGGGCGGATCACCTGAGGTCCGGAGTTCAAGACCAGCCTGGCCAACATGGCAAAACCCTGTCTCTACTAAAAATACAAAAATTAGCCAGGCATGGCGGCACATGCCTGTAATCCCAGCTACTCAGGAGCCTGAGGCAGGAGAATCGCTTGAACCCCGGAGGCAGAGGTTGCAGTGAGCCGAGATTGCGCCATTGTACTCCAGCCTGGGCAACAAGAGGGAACCTCCATCTCAGAAAGAAATAAAATAAAATAAAAGCTTTTTCCACCAGGCATGGTGGCTCACACCTGTAATCCCAGCACTTTGGGAGGCCGAGAGGGGTGGATCACTTTGAGCTCAGGAGTTTGAGACCAGCCAGGCCAACATGGAGAAATCCTGTCTCTACAAAAAATATAAAACTTAGCTGGGTGTGTAGTGCCAGATGCTCGGGAGGCTGAGGCTACAGAATTACTTGAGCCCTGGAAGCAGAGGATGCAGTGAGCCAAGGTCACACCACTGTACTCCAGCGTGGGTGACAGAGTGAGACCCTGTCTCAAAAAATAAATAAATAAATAAACAAAACTAGGCCGGGCGCGGTGGCTCAAGCCTGTAATCCCAGCACTTTGGGAGGCCGAGACGGGCGGATCACGAGGTCAGGAGATCGAGACCATCCTGGCTGACGTGGTGAAACCCCGTCTCTACTAAAATACAAAAAACTAGCCGGGCGACCTGGCGGGCTTCTGTAGTCCCAGCTTCTCGGGAGGCTGAGGCAGGAGAATGGCGGGAACCCGGGAGGCGGAGCTTGCAGTGAGCTGAGATCCGGCCACTACACTCCAGCCTGGGCGGCAGAGCGAGACTCCGTCTCAAAAAAAAAAAAAAAAAAAAAATAAACTAAAAATGAACAAATAAGGACGGGTGCGGTGGCTCACACCTGTAATCCCAGCACTTTGTGAGGCCAAGGCGGGAGGATCACTTGAGGTCAGGGGTTCAAGATCAGCCTAGCCAACATNATTAGCTGGGTGTGGTGGCAGGCACCTGTTATCCCAGCTACTCGGAAGGCTGAGGGAGGAGAATCACTTGAACTCAGAGGCGGAGGTTGCAGTGAACCAAGACTGCGCCACTACACTCCAGTCTGGGAGACAGAGTGAGACTCCATCTCAAAAAAAAAAAAAAACCCACCCAAAAAACAAATAAATAAATGCTTTTCCCCCACCAATAATAGGTAATGACTTTTTACAAATATTATTCTATTTAACCCTCAGAACTGCACAGGACAATGCTTTTTTTTTTTTTTTAAGAGTTGAGGTCTTGCTCTGCACTCTTGAACTCCTAGGCTCAAGCGATCCTCCCACCTCACCCTTTCAAGCAGCTGGGACTACAGGCAGGGGCCCCCATGCCTGACTCAACCACTCTTAATTTGACTCTTGGCTTCTCCACTAAAAAGGCATAAGCCTTGTGCAAATTACTCTCTGTGCCTCAGTTTCCTTACCTGTAAAATGGGGATAACAAAAATACCTACCTTATTGGGCTATTGTGAGGATTTAAAAGGTTAATCCCCAGAAAGCACTTAGAAACTCTAAGAAGGAATTCAGGTTCACTATAATATCAGCAAGCAGTCCGCACTGGCTTTATGAATGAAGACACCCAAGTCTAGAAAGGTCAAATGACTAGGCCAAGGTCACAGGGCGGTTCTGAAGCTGGTGCTCTAACCACTCCATAACACCACATCATCTTAAGTGTCTCAAGTGACAAGTAGCAGGAAAGATGAATCAAGGGGTGAGAGGAAAGTGAAGGCAGTAAGGGGCTGGGTCCACAGGGGGTTTGAATTCAAAAGATACAAGCACCGTGTGGCCAGGGCTAGGCTCCGGAATTGTCGCTTGAGAAGAAAGAGGGATGATGCAGCTGTTGATCACCATCCCGGATGCGACCAAGTCACACTGTCCCCTGGGTTTCACTAGGCTTGCTGGGTCCCAGCTCCCTCCTGACCTAACCCCCAGCCTGGGTACCCAACAGGTCTAATTCTTTGGTACAAATGCCTGGCTTCCCCCTAAGTCTGCATGTTCTGCTATCCCCTGCTCTGGTGGTATTCTTCAAATCTTCTGTCACTGTCTTACAACTCACATGACTGTGTGTGTGTCGGGGGGTGGTCGGTGGTGACCGATAACAAGATTAGGGCCTGAGGTTTGGCATGGGAAGGACCCTGGCAGAAAGGGAAGGGCCATCCCAGGCTGCTCTCCCTGAGCCCTGGGATGGGTTCTTATTGCTTCCCAGAGGGCCCTGTGTGGTGCTCATCAAGGGAGCCCAAGAGTCCATTACCTTCAAGGCGAGTGTTGGGCTGAACGATGAGCTTCCGAGATTCCTTACGCAGCAGCACGGTGTCCCTGAGGGTGAGGAAGCACTCCGGGGGCGCATCAGTGACCGCCGCATACCCCTCGTACAGGGCCCGCCCTCCGGCCACATCCCCTGTGGACTTCAGCACCTGTGGGAAGGATGGAGTAAATGTCTAGGATGGGCACTTACCCGGTGTCCACAGGGCTCTGCCACAGGCCACAGCTGATTGTGGTCAGCCCTGGACAGTCTGTGCTATGGTTTGAATGTGTCCCCTCCAAAATTCCGGTGTTGAAACTTACGGTTAAGTTTCAACTTAACCATTAAGGCTCCTTCCTCATGAATGGGATTAAGGCCTTTATAAAACAGACTTCAAGCTGGGTGTGGTGGCTCACATCTGTAATCTTAGTACCTTGGGAGGAGGAGGCAGGGATCACTTGAGCCCAGGAGTTTGAGACCAGCCTGGACAATGTGGCAAGACCCTATCTCTATGGAAAAAATAAATAAATAAATAAAAGGCCAGCCATGGTGGCTCATGCCTGCAATCCTGGGCACTTGGGGAGGCCGAGGTGAGAGGATTACTTGAGCTCAGGAGTTTGAGACCAGCCTGGTTAACATAATGAGACCTCGTCTCATCTCTAAAAAAAGGAAAAGAAAGAAAGAAAAAGGAAAACAGCCTTCATGCCTGTTTGGCCCTGTTGCCATTTTGCCTTCTATCATGTGAGGCCACAGCATTCCTTCCATTCCTCTCCTCCAAATAATTCGTCAACAAGGTATCATCTTGGATGGAAGGGGAGAGCAGCCTTCACCAGACAATGAACTAGGTGGTGCCTTGATCTTGAACTTTCCCACCTCCAGAACTGTCAGAAATAAATTTCTGTTCTTTTTTTTTTTTTCTTTTTTTTGAGACAGAGTCTCGCTCTGTTGCCCAGGCTGGAGTGCAGTGGTGCGATCTTGGCTCACTGCAAACTCCGCTTCCCGGGTCCACAGTATTCTCCTGCCTCAGCCTCCCAGTAGCTGGGACTAAAGGCACCCAGCTAACGTTTTGTATTTTTAGTAGAGACAGGGTTTCACCGTGTTAGCCAGGATGGTCTTGATCTCCTGACCTCGTGATCCGCCCGCCTCAGCCTCCCAAAGTGCTGGGATTACAGACGTGAGCCACCGCACCCAGACACTTTTTTTTTTTTTTTTTTTGAGACAGTCTCGCTCTGTCACCCAGCCTGGAGTGCAATGGAACAATCTTGGCTCATTGCAACATCCGCCTCCCGGGTTCAAGCAATTCTCCTATCTCAGCCTCCCGAGTAGCTGGGACTACAGGCGCATGCCACTACGTCCAGCTAATTTTTTGTATTTTAGTAAAGATGGGGTTTCACTGTGTTAGC
>NW_016810863.1:0-1232 GCF_001698545.2 Rhinopithecus bieti
AAGGGTTATTTGGGAAGGCATTGAGGCCTATAATGAAGAAGGAAGTATCCTCAGATAAAAACTAAAAGGAACATTTCTGAGAAACTGCTTTGTGATGTGTGATTTCATCCCACAGAGTTACACCACATTTTTTGTGGAGCAGTTGTATAACACTTTTTTCGTGGAATCTGCAATAGGGTATTTGAGAGTGCATGGAAGCCTATGGTGACAAAGGAAATATCCTTAGATGAAAACCAAAAAGAAGCTTTCTGAGAAACTGCTTTATGATGTGTGAATTCATCTCACAGACTTACACCTTATTTTTCATGCAGCAGTGTTCTAATACTGTTTTTGTGGAATCTGCCAAGGGATATTTGGGAGTGCTCTATGTCCTATGGTGAGAAAGGAAATATCCTCAGATGAAAACTAGAAAGAAGCTTTCCAAGAAACCACTTTGTGATGTGTTAATTCATCTCACAGAATTACACGATACTTTTTATGGATCAGTATGGTAGCACTGTTTTTGGTAAATCTGAGAAGGGGTATTTTGGATCATGTTGAAGCCTATGGTGACAAAGGAAATATCCTCAGAGAGAAACTAGAAAGAAGCTTTCTGAGAAAGGTCCTTGTGATATCTGAATTCATCTCAGAGTTACACTGTTCTTTTCAATAAGCAGTTTGCTAGCACAGTTTCTGGGAATCTGCAATGGGATATTTGGGAGCGCATTGAAGCTTATGGTGACAGGAAAATCCTCAAACAAAAACTAGAAAGAAGCTTTCATGGAAATCGCTTTGTGATGTGATAATACATTTCAGAGAGTTACACAATACTTTTCATGGGGCAGTTTGGCAGCACTGTTTTTGGGGAATCTGAGAACGGATATTTTGGATCCCTTTGAAGCTTTTGGTGAGAAAGTAAATATCCTCAGTTAAAAATTAGAAAGAAGCTTTCTGAGAAAGGCCTTTGTGATGTCTTAGTTCATCTCACAGGGTTACACCATTCTGTTCATGGAGCAGTGTGCCAAAACTGTTTACATGGAATATGCAATGGGACATTTGGGAGCTCATTGAGGCCTATAGTGACAAAGGAAATGTCCTCAGATAAAAAATAGAATGAAGGTTTCTAAGAAACTGTTTTGTGATGTGTGAATTAATCTTACGGAATTACAGCATTCCTTTCAATGAGCAGTTTGATAACACTGTTTTTGTGGAATTTGCTATAGGATATTTGGGAGGGCATTGAAGTCTATGGT
>NW_016810864.1:0-1232 GCF_001698545.2 Rhinopithecus bieti
GAAGATGACAAGCCCTGCTCCAGTCACACCTGGAAGCTGACTGGTCCATGCACGGCCAAAACATGAGGAAACTCATTGCGGGACACATTTTCCTTAAAATTTGGACTTGTACAGTAAGGACTTCAACTGATCTTCCTCAGACTGAGGACTGTTCGCAGTGTATATATCAAGTCACTGAGGTAGGACAAAAAGTTGCTACAATTCTATTATTTTATGATTATTATAAGTGTACCGCGACTCTAAAAAAAAAAAAAAAAAAAAAAAAACTTGTTTGTATAATGCTATTCTATGCAAGGTATGTAGCCCAGGAAATGACCAACCTGACGTATGTTATGACCCATCTGAGCCTCCCATGACCACAGTTTTGGAAATAAGATTAAGGACTGAGGACTGGTAAGGGCTCATAAATGATACGAGTAAAGTGTTAGCCAAAACAAAAGCAAAAGGGGTGCCCTAACAAGTCACCTTGAAGTTTGATGCCTGTGCTGTCATTAATATAGTAATAAGTTAGAAATAAGATGTGGTTCTCTTAATTAAAAAAGAGGCTATGTGGCAGAAAGTAAGTACATTTGCAATGAACTAGGACTGTGTAAAAATAAATGTGGATACTGGTCTTGTGTCATTTAGGCTACTTAGATAAAAAATAAAAAGAAACCTGTCCACCCTCAGAAAAAAAAAGTGGCCCTTCCTGTACCAGTGGTCAGTGTAACCCCTTAGAACTAGTAATAACCAACCCCTTGATCCTCGCTGGAAGAAAGGGAAGTGTGTAATCCTAGGAATCAATAGGGCTGGACTAGATCCTCGAGTAAATATTGTGGTTTGAGGAGAAGTTTATAAATGCTCTCCTGAGCCAGTATTTCAAACCTTCTGTGATAAACTGAATGTGCCAGTACCAGAAATTCCAGGAAAAACAAGAAATTTGTTTTTGCAATTACCTGAGCATGTATCCCAGTCTCTCAATGTCGCTTTATGTTATGTATGTAGAAGAACTGTAATAGGAGATCAATGGCCACAGGAAGCCCGAGAATTATTACCTACAGACCCAGTTCCTGATGAATTCCCAGCTCAGAAGAATCACCCTGATAACTTCTGGGTCGTAAAAGCCTCAATCATTAGACAATACTGTATAGCAAAACTGAGGAAGGACTTCACCCTTGCTGTAGGAAGACTCAGCTGCCTTGGGCAAAAACTGTATGATACTACTACAAAAACAGCCACCTAGTGGAGTTCAA
>NW_016810865.1:0-3977 GCF_001698545.2 Rhinopithecus bieti
GGGGTGGCTACAGGGTGAGGCTCCCCTGCCTTTGAAAATGGAAGGAATGGTGGGAAAACTGCTGCTTGTGGTTTGAGTTGTGGTTTGAGTGCCAGCTCGGCTGCAGTACAATAGAACACTAGGTAGACTTCTAAGGTCTTTAACTCTAATTCCTGACTCTGGGATGGCATCTGTGAACCCACCTGGGTGAACTCACTGCCCTGAAAGGAAAGACACAGGCCTGGCTACTTTTGCCACCTGTGGATTATAGAGCCTCAGGGCTTTGAGCAAATAAAGGCAGCAGCCAGGGAGTGGTTACAGCAGGCCTTGGGCAAGACCCAGAGCTGTGCTTGCTTCAGGTCTGACCCAGCACAGTCATAGTGTTGGTGGCCAGAGGAGTGCCTGTGTCACTCCACCCCCAGCTTTAGATGGCTCAGAACATGGAGAGAGAGAGAGATACAGTTTGTCTGGGAGAAAGTAAGGGGAGAGAACAAGAGTCTCTGCCTGATAACCCAGAGACTTCCCCTGGCTCTTGTCCAAGACCATCAAGGTGGTACCTCCACAAGTATGCAAGAATTGCAGCATTATTGGGCTTGGGTGCCCCCAAAAGCAGATACAGATGAAAACAAAACACTCAAGTATTTGCAAATATCTGGAAAACATTCTCAAGAAGAATGGCTACAAACAAACTCAGACAGTGAAGACTACAATAAATACCTAAATCTTCAATGACCAGATACCGAAGAATATTTACTAGCATCAACACCATCCAGGAAAACATAACCTCATCAAATGAAGTAAATAAACCACACGGACCAATTCTGGAGAAATAGATATGTGACCTTTCAAACAGAAAATTCAAAAGAGCTGTATTGATCAAACTCAAAGAAATTCAGTATAACACAGAGAAGATTAGAAGATTTCAGAATTCTATCAGAAAGGTTAACAATGAGTTTGAAACAACTGAATCAAGCAGAAATTCTGGAGCTGAAAAATGCAAGTGATGGGTTGCAGAATCTATCAAATTCTCTTAATAGCAGAATCAATCAAGGAGAAGAAAGAATTAGTAAGCATGAAGACAGGCTATTTAAAAATATACAGTCAGGAAAGACAAAATTAAAAAATAGCAGACAGCAATGAAGCATGCATATAAAGTCAAAACAATAGCTTCAAAAGGACAAATCTAAGAGATATTGGCCTTAAAGAGGAGGTAGAGAAAACCATATGGGTGGAAAGTTTCTTCAAATGGATAATAATAGAGAACTTTCCAAACCTAGAGAGAGGTATCAATATCCAAGTATAAGAATATTATAGAGTACCAAGCAGATTTAACTCAAAGAAGTCTACCTCAAGTAATTTAATAATCAAACTCCTGAAAACTAAGGATAAAGAAGGGTTCTTAGAGCAAGAAGGGTTCTTGGAGCAAGATAAGAGCTCCAGTATGTCTGGCAGCAGACTTTTCAGTGGAAACCTTACAGGCTAGGAGAGAGAGGCATGACATATTTAAAGTGCTGAAAGATAAAAATCTTTTACCTTAGAAAAATATATCTGAAAAAGAATATCTTTCAAACATGAAAGAGAAATAAAGATGGTCCCAGAGAAACAAGAGCCGAGGGATTTAATCAACACCAGCCCTGTCCTACAAGAAATGCTAAAAGGAGTATTTCAGTTAGAAAGAAAAGGATGTTAATTACAAATATGTAATCATCTAAAAGCACAAAACTCAATGGTAATTGAAGTACACAGAAAAAATAGAATATTACAACAATGTAACTGTAGTGTGTAAACGTCTCTTATTCTATGAGGCATGCTAACTGGATAAGCCAATCAAAATAATAACTACAACTTTTCAAGACAGAGTCAATACAATAAGATATGAATAAAACAATGAAAAGTCAAAAGCAGCGAGATGAAGTTAAGATGCAGTTTTATTAGTTTTCTTTTGCTTGCTTCTTTGTTTATGCAAATAGTCTTAAGTAGTTATCAGATTAAAATAATGGGTTATAAGATAGTATTTGCAAGGCTCATGGTAACCTCAAACCAAAAAACATACAATGGATACACAAAAAATAAAAGGCAAGAAACTAAATCATATACCCTCAGAAAAATCATCTTCACTGAAGGAAGACAGGAAGGAAAGAAAGAAAAAGGAGAAGAAACACAAAACCATCAGAAAATAAATAACAAACGACAGGAGTAAGTTTTCACTTATCAATAATAACATTGACTGTAAATGGGCTAACCTTTCCAATTAAAAGACATAGAGTGGCTGAATGTATGAAAAAACAAGACACGTTGATCTGCTGCCTACCAGAAACACACTTCATCTATAAAGAAACACATACACTGAAAATAGAGGAATGGAAAAATATACTCCATGCCAATGGAAACCAAAAAAGTAGCAGAATTAGCTATATTCATAGCAGACAAAATAGATTTCAAGACAAAAAGAGAAGAAAAAAAAAGGTCACTATATAATAATAAAGGAATCGGTTCAGCAAGAGGATATAACAATTTTACATATATATGCACCCAACACTGGAGCACCAAGATATATAAAAGAAATAGTATTAGAACTAATGAGAGAGAGAGAGAGGTCCCAACACAATAATAGCTGGAGAATTCAATACACCACTTTCAGGATTGGACACATCTTCCAGAAATAAAATCAAAAAAGAAACATCAGACTTAATCTGCATTATAGAACAAGTGGGTCTAATAAACATTTACAAAATGCTTTTTCCAAGGGCTGAAGAATACACCTTCTTTTACTCAGCACATGGATCATTCTCAAGGATAGAATACATGTTAGGTCATATACTAAGTTTCAAAACATTTAAACAAATTGAAATAATATCAAGCATCTTCTCGGACCACCAAAAAACAAAACTGGAAATTAATAACAAAAGTAATTCTGGAAACTATACAAATACATAGAAATTAAATAATATGCTCCTGAATTACCAGTGGGTCAATGAAGAAATTAAGAGGTAAATTGAAGTTTCTTAAATGATAACAGAAACACAACATACTAAAACCCATGGGATGCAGCAAAAGCAGTACTAAGCAGGAAGTGCCTACATTAAAAAAGAGGAAAAACTCCAAATAAATAATTTTATGATGCATCTTTTAAAAACTAGAAAAATGAGATCAAACTGAACCCAAAATTCATAGAAGAAAATAAACAATAAAGATCAGAGCAGAAATAAAGGAAACTAAAATGAAGAATATCAATACAGAATATCAACAAAAAGTTGGTTTTTTGAAAAGCTACACAAAATGACAAAACTTTAGCCAGAGTAAGTAAGAAAAAGCAGAGAAGATCCAAATAAATAAAAGCAGAGATTCAAAGGAGACATTACAACAGATACTGCAGAAATTCAAAGGAAAATTAGTGGCGACCATGAGAAACTGTATATCAATAAATTGGAAAATCTCCAAGAAATGTATAAACTCTTACCCATACAACTTACCAAGTTTGCATGAAGATATCCAAAACCCAAATCAACCAAAGAGATGTAACAAGATAAAAGCTGTAATAAGCAGTCTCCCAGTAAAGGAAAGCCGAGGACTTGATGGCTTCACTGTTGAATTCTACCAAACATTTAAAGAAGAGCTAATACCAGTTTTACTCAGACTGTTCCAAAAATAGAGGAGAAGGGAATACTTTCAAAATCATTCTAAAATGCCTGTTTTACCCTGATAACCAAAACCGGACAAAGACACATAAAAAAGGAAAAACCAAAACTATAGGCCAAAATGTCTGATGGATATTAATATGAAAATCCTCAATGAAATACTAGTAAATCATATTAAACAACACATTTGAAAGATGATTCATCATGATCAAGTGGAATTTATCACTGGGATGCAAAAAGGTTTCAACATGCACAAATCAGTCAATGTAATACATCATATCAACAGAATGAAAGCTAAAAACCATGGGATCATTTCAATTGATGCTGAAAAGACATTTGACAAAATTTCAGTATACTTTC
>NW_016810865.1:4767-7997 GCF_001698545.2 Rhinopithecus bieti
CCTCCCAAAGTGCTGGGATTACAGGCTTGTGCCACCGCGCCCGGCCCCTGAAAAATAAATTTTAAAAATTATTTTATTTACAATAGTCACACATAAAATGAAGTACCTAGGATTTAACTTCACCAAAGAAGTGAACAATCTGTATAATGAAAACTATAAAACACCAATGAAAGAAATTAAAGAGGACACCAATAAATGGAAATATATTCCATTTTAATGGATTGAAAGGATTAATAACTTTAACATATCCGTACTACCCAAAGCAATCTACAGATTCAGTTCAATCTCTATCAAAGTACCAATGAGATTCTTCACAGAAATAGAAAAAACAATCCTACAATTTATATGGAGCCACAATAGATCCAGAATAGCTAACACCATCCTGCACAAAAAGAACAAAACTGAAGGAATCACATTAACTGGCTTGAAACTATACTACAGAGCTATAGTAACCAAAACAGCATGGTACTGTTATAAAAACAGACTTGTAGACCAATGGAACAGCATAGAGAACATATTTACACATCTACAGTGAACTAATTTTCAACAAAAGTACCAAGAACATACACTGGGACATAGACAGTGTCTTCAATAAATGGTGCTGGGGAAACTGGATATCCATATACAGAAGAATGAAACTAGACCCCTATCTCTCTCCATATACATAAATCAAACCTAAATAGAATAAAAACTTTAAGACCACAAACTGTGAAATTGCTACAAGAAAACGTGGAAAATCTCCAGGACATTTGTCTGCACAAGAATTCCTTGGGCAATATCTTATATCTTACAAGTGCTGGCAACCTAAGAAAACATGGAGAAATGAGATTACATCAAGTTAAAAAGCTTCTGTGAACAATTAATAAAGTGAAGAGACAACTCACAGGATGGGAGAAAATATTTGCAAACAAGCTGTGTCACAAGGGATTAATAAACAGAATATATAAAAAGCTCAAGCAACACGATGAGAAACAAATATAATAATCTGATCAAAAATGGGCAAAATATTTGAATAGACATTTCTCAAAGGAAGACGTACAAATGGCAAACAGGCATATGAAAAGGTGCTTGGCCTCATAGCGTATTTAAAAAATGACATTTGTTGTTCCAATTTACTCATTCTACCTCTGCCTACAGAAGGTATGCAGTTTACCCAGAGTACCAGAAAGAATATGAGATTTAGGGCAGCTTGAACTAGGCTTGAACACTGTTTCACAATTATTGAGTTATTGAGCTTCTCTGGGCCTCAATTTCCTTATCAGTAAATCAGACCCCCGTGATGATATCTACCTCCTGGGACTGCTGTGAGTATTGCATTTCTGCTGAACATCTTCCCTCTGCCTTTCCAGATCCACTCACCACCATTTTTCACCTGTGCTGTTCTAAGAGGCTATTTAGGAAGGATTCTTTCAATGGGCTCCTGGACTCTCTGGTGTCCACTGGGTTTGGCTAATGAAAAGCCCCAAGGAGAGTTGGAGGTACGAGGGAGAAAGGAAGGAGAGTGAGGACTGTGGACCTATTCTCCTGGCTCCATCCCTGTAAGTCACCTTGAGCTGGATGAGTCTCTTGGTGGAGGTCACTGTACTTCTGAAGATAGCAATTTTCTCATGATTTATTGATTTTTCCAGATTCTAGTAACCACTTCCTCCGTGTTCTCATTCCTTTGGGTTTGGAGTGATGGCAGCTGCTACTAGCACAATCTCTGATGTTCCCCCTGCATCTACCTGTATAATGGTCCCTTTGAAGACAAATATTTGTCAAATATTCCATTTTGGATGTACCATCTGTTTGATCTAGATACTACATGCTTAGAACAGAGCCTGACATATATTATATTCTTGGTGTATAGAATCTATTGCTAATTGTAGTATTAATATTAGTGTAGAGGTAGTAGTCGTTGCAGTGGAGGCAATGGTGCTGGTATTTTTCAAAGCCACTCATTCAGTCACATGCAAAGCCAGTAGTAGAATATATTCCTCTTTCATACTCAACTCTTTCTCAATGATTGCTTTTCAACTGTCTGTGCTCCAAAGGGAAATATACGGTTGGCTTCTAACTCCTTGCTCTTTGTGGCCACGGGGTGCTGTAAATCCCAGGCAGATCCTATCTTATATCTGGTACTTTGTGTGGTGTTTAAACCTACCTTAGACAGATAAAAATTGTAACAAAATCGTTAAGAATGTAGCTGAGGGTTATTATTATAACTAAACTAATGTCAGTCTATAATATCACTTGTACAAAGGTCCAAAAACAAAAGGTGAAAAGGTTTCAAGAAGTCCCTGGTTCTAGCCCTGGGTCCATCTCTGACTTACAGCATGACCCGGGAGAATCACTTTGAGTAGTTCCTCAACCTGATATGAAGAAGAAGAATATTCTTGAAAAGTGAACGCATCAGAAATTTAAAAAAAAAATCAATATGGTAAACTCATTGTACACTGATGATCTTTAATTTTTGATTATTCATTTTGGTGGAAAATATAACATAATCATTAAGTTTTTTAATAGGAGTTATTTTGTAAAGTAAGTTGTAATCTTTCAATAGAAGTATGCACTGAATGTGTTCCTAACATTTTGATGAATTTTCATTGGATAGTGATATACTCATCAAAATATTTTGTGTAAACAAATTTAGAAAACAATTATAAAAGGTAATAAGATAATCGAAAGCTGTTATTTTCAGCAATTTTAATTAGTTTTTGACGTACCCTATTTGATGTGGCATGCCTGTTGGTTCTTGCTTGTTTTTTGTTTGTTTGTTTGTTTTTTATAACATGACATGACAGGGTGATGTTCTCACTGCTAATTGCAGGCAAAAGTCCAAAAGAAATAAATATTTAGATGTTAGTTTGTAATAGTTTACTAAATGGAGTTGTTAATCTCTAGATAACATCTGGAGTTCACTAAAAAAGAAAAGTATACATTAATAACAGTGTACTCTTGGTTTGTTACTGTTTAGATGGCAGTAATGGAAGTGCTATGAATTATGTGTTTCTGGAGGACAGCAGAGTATTTTTCTAGACTTTTTACTGATTTTATGATATATGAAATAAAGATATATGAACCTGACGAACACTGGAACAAAATCCAGGGTCTACTTCGCTTTTGTTCTATTTTATTTTATTTTTTTTCCATTATTGTGTTTTGTGACTTTCTATAGAGAATGGGACAAGTGTCAAACTATGGGAGGAATCTAGGGCCATGCCTTCTTTATCTTTGGCTCTCTCTTGTTC
>NW_016810866.1:0-1764 GCF_001698545.2 Rhinopithecus bieti
GACAAAAGCATATTACTGTGCTCCGTTTGGGGGTACTTCTTAAATTATGGTAAAATATACATTTAAAAAATTTACTGTTTTAAATGAGAACACATGGACACAGGGATGGGCACATCACATACTGGGGCCTATCGGGGGGTTGGGAGCAAGGGGAGGAAGACCATTAGGAAAAACCTAATGCATGTGGGGCTTAAAACCCACATGACAACTTGATAGGTGCAGCAAACCACCATGGCACATGTATACTTATGTAACAAACCTGCACGTTCTGCACATGCATCCCAGAACTTAAAGTAAAATAAAAATAAAATAAAATAAAAAATTTACTATTTAACCAGTTTTAAGTATACAATTCAGTGGCATTAAGTATAATCACAATGTTGTACAAAATCATCACTCTCTATTTCCAGAACTTTTCATCATTCCAAACAGACACTTAGTACCCATTAACAGTAACTTGCCACACCCTTCATCCCCCAGAACCTCGTAACCACGACTCTACTTTCTACTCATAGAGTTTGACTACTCTAGGTACCTTTAAGCAGAATTATACAGTATTTGCCTTTTTGTGTCTGATTTCTTTCACTTAGCATTAACGTCTTCAAGCTTCATCTATGTGGTAGCAAATGTCGGAATTTCCCTCCTTTATGAGGCTGAGTAATATTCCACTGAAGTATGTCCATACCACATTTTGTTTATCCATTCATCCATCAGTGGACATTTGGGTTGCTTCCACCTTTTCTTTTGCCATTATGAATGATGCAACTATAAACATAAGTGTCTCAGTATCTGTTTGAGTTCCTGCTTTCAATTCTTTTGGGTGTACTTATAAGTGGAACTATTAGATCGAATGGTATATATTTAACTTTCTGAGTTACTACTACAATGTTTTTCCACATCTGACATTCCTACTAGCAATGTACAGGGTTCCACTTTCTCCACATCCTCTTAAGCACTTATTTTCCTTTTTTTTTTTTTCATAATGGCCACCACAATGGGTGTGAAATGGTATCTCACTGTAGTTTTGATTTGCATTCCTCTAATGAGGAGATATGTTGAGCACTGTATATCTTCTTTAGAGAAATTTCTATTCAAATCTTTTGCTTCTCTTTGAAACAGACTATTTCTTTGTTGTTGAGTTGCAGGAATTCTTTACATACAGTTGACCCCGTCCACCAAAGGTTTAAACCACATGGGTCCACTTATACACAGATTTTGTTTCAACCAAATGTTGATTGAAAATACAGTATTCACAGAATGTCAAACCCATGTTTGACTTTTCATATATGCAGGTTCTGTGGGATTTGTGTATGAGCAAATTTTGGTATACACAGGCAGGTCCTAGAACCAATCCCCCACATATACCATGGGACAACTATATTCTGCATGTGAATCCCTTATCAGATATATGTTTTGCAATATTTTCTCACATTCCATGGGCTATCTTTTCCTGTGTTCTACTTTTTGCACAGTTGTCAAAATAAGACAGCATGTGGATTTTAAGTTTAAAGCCAGACTAATATTTAGTTATTAAAAAACTAAGTATCCACATGCTTATAAAACCTTAAGTGTTTACTGAATTGCAGAGACTTACATGTTATTATAAACTTCTGATACCTGACAATAAAAGGCAAACCATAGAATTACACTGAAAAAAAGAGAACTAAGAAAAATTAAGAGGATTTTAGATTTCTTCAATATTCTTTAACAGCCAGTCTCTTAGGATAACTTTCATTCTGCAAATATTAAACATATTATAAATTA
>NW_016810866.1:5276-9483 GCF_001698545.2 Rhinopithecus bieti
AAAAAAAAAAAAAAAAAAAAACACCTAGGAATCAAAGTCTAATGCAGTCTGAGTTGGCTTCTGAGAAGGATATGCTAATATGTCAAACAATAACATATAATTTTAGAGGGAATATTTGCCCAATTAAGAAAGCAATCCATCTACAAGCACTCTTGAAACCATTTTATTATAAGAATAGAAAAATAGAACACCAGTGTGCGAAATAGAAATTACTACTTACACCAGAAGGAAAAATGCTGCCTGGGTAGTAGCGGCAATACAGAAACAGAGTACTTGCTAGCACGTGTAGCCAATCTGACCAAATGGAACAACTACTCCTTATAATGATGACAAGTACAGTCATCCCTCAGTATCTATGGGAGTACTGGTTCCAGAACCCACCCCCACCTCCACAGATATCAAAATCCATGAAAGCTCAAGTCACTTATATAAATAATGTAGTGTTTGCATATAACCTATAAACATACTCCCATATACTTTAAATCATCCCTAGATTACTTATAATGCCCAACACAATACAAATACTATGTAATAGTTGTTATACTCTATTGTTTAAGCAATAATGACAAGAAAAAAGTCTGTACATGTTCAGTACAGACACAGTCATCCATTTTTCTCTTAATTATTTTCTTTCTTTTTTTTAAGAGACAGGGTCTTACTCTGTCATTGAGGCTGAAGTGCAGTGGCATGATCTTAGCTCATTGCAGTCTTGAATTCCTGGGCTCAATCAATCCTCCTGCCTCAGCCTCGCAAGTGACTGAGACTATAGGTGCGCACCACCGTGCCTGGTTAATTTTTTAAAACTTTTTTTTAGAGACAGGGTCTTGCTCTGCCATCCAGCCTGGAGTGCAGTGGCATGATCTTAGCTCACTGCAGCCCTGAACTCCTGGGCTCAAGTGATCCTCCCACCTCGGCCTCTTAAAGTGCTGGAATTACAGGTGTGCACCACTGTACCTAGCCTCTGTCCATTTTATCTATTTTTTTAAATATTTTTGATCCATGGTAGGTTGAATCCATGGATACAAAACCCACAAATATGGAGGGCAAACTATATATCCAACCAAAAGAATAGCCTGTCTCATTTGTTAAAACATCTCTGAGGCTATCATTAGTACCTAACGTTTGCAGAGAAAGTGCATATCTTGAGATCTATCTCAGCTCAGTCTCTAGATATTTATCCATTCATTAATATAGATTCACTGAAAATCTGTACATAAACGACACCACTAGTCTGTTCAGGTTACTATATATAATTGAAAGTAACAAAACTGTTTCTCCAAGATTACTTTAAAATGGCTCCTCTCTTAATTCGTACTGGCCTTTCCTATAACCATTTCAAAATGTGAGATTTATAATACTATACTATAGAATTAGGGTGAGCATAGGAACTTTATCACAATAGTTGTGTTCCTCTTAAGGAACTCCCTATTTTAAGGATGAAAAATCTAAACATTAACATAATAAGATATGAGGCTTTACACTTGGCAAATGAATTAACTATGTTTTAAACTTCTCAGGGGAACTTCTTTTTTAAAAGTTGAATGCAGCAGAAATTTTTGAAGACAATGCAAGGAGATATAACTGTAAAACTACTGAAAGAGTGGGAAAGAAAACACAAAATTATTAAAACTTTAAGGTCAGAAAATACGTTGGGATTATAATATAACAAAGTAAGAATATTTTACTACTATGGAACATATATGTACCTGAACACATCCAGCTAACATCTCATAGAGAATGTGAGCACGTTTTTTCATCACTCTGACATCTACCATGGTAGAATCTGCACACTGACCATTTTGAATTGGATTTATAAATCTATTCCTGAACTCCTTAATGGATCCAAGTAAATTTTCCTTGATAAAATTAACCATACAATGATCTAAGAGAGAAGACATTATTCATTAACAACATTAACAATGGTTGAAAAGACTTAGAAAAATTCCCCAATGAAATGTTCATGTCAGAAACGCATGCATTAGCATTAAGCTACAAAAAAAGAATATCAAGCTAAGTATATATAGAATAAACATGGTTATAAGTCTGATCTACAAGTGAATTACTGAAACGAGAGAGAAAACTGAAGTAAAAACCATCCCTAAATACTAGACATGAATGTTTTTTAAAAATACCTAAGGACATTTTATTCAAGCTCACTATTCTTTATAAGAGATATGAAGTATAAAACAAATGGTCCATTAATCTAACCATGATTTATGGTCTGTGAGGCTATCTTGTGAAGAAAGGAGATACTAAGTCAAAACAATAAAAGGAGGTAATAAGCTACTACGCAAGTTAATTTATATTAACTGATTCATTTCCAGAATAATCAAATAATATTTGAGAGATCAAATAATAACAACTGTTATTCAGTATTCAGTTGGGGCTACACAAATAGTTAAAAATAAACTAATTACTAATGTATTTTGTAAGACTAACCCATTTTGTAAAAATTAATAGAGCTATCACTTGTCCCATACTATATAGGACCACAATATGAAACAGCATTTCTATAAATAGGGTAATAGAACAGAAAAGAGGAAAACTGGAACAGATAAAAACAAACATAAAGTATAGGATAAAGTGAAATGACTAGTATTACAAACAATAAAATAGCAAAAGTTACCAAAATATACTAAAGGAATGTAACACAGAGAAAATAACAAAAAGCCATTACAGTGGGAAAAAAAGTGAGCGATTACAACAGGAAATTTCAATTTGTTACTTGCTGAATAATCTCATGTTGCCTTTTTTAGTGTCACCACAGACATATGAAAATGAGAGAAATTCACAACTCACTTCCCTAGGTTTACATCAACTACCTTTAGCCTTAGCAAACTGTCCTGCCATGGATTCAGCAAACCTCTCCTTCTCCCATTTCCACTTTACTGAAATGTTCACGGTTCCCATTTCTTCTTGATTTCTTAACAGTACATGCCCCAAAACTGGAAAATCTCCTTAAAATTATCTGGAGTAATCATATACGCTTATGTACTTTTTAAAGCAATCATTAAGACTTCTGATACTCTTGTAATAAATCACATTCCATATTTATATATGAACATTCACAATGGCGTATCTCTTGACTGTCTTTTACCACTCATATTTATAAAGCATCTCATTTGAAAAGTATGTTATTCTTTCACAGCAGACTAAGATGAACGTATGTAGATCATGGTCTAGGATTATATTAGAGTAAGTAGAAGAAAGGCCAAATGGTAAAGTTACAAACATATTATCTGAGGAAATACCGATATTATACTGCATAATCAGAGATATTAACTCACACTCAATTAGGTTATTTTGAAGTGGTGTTCCTGTTAAAATAATCCTCCTCCTTGATCGTATAGAATTCATAGCTTTAGAAACAGCAGATGCTTCATTTTTTAGAATGTGGCCTTCATCACAAACAACAAAATCAGGGCCTACAAAATATATAGAAAATAACACAATTAATATACAATAAAACTGAAAATGTGATCCATTTAAGTAAATAAAGTCAATCCCTTTACAGTGCTGATCTTAAAGGAAGATAAAATGACATCACTGTAAGTATAAACATATTTTATCTGCTCCTGTATTTGGTTAATACAACACTAATTATACTAATTATATCCAAATGGTAGAGCATTGAAGTACTACTATAAATGGTATTCAAAGTCCTCTGAGTATACAAAAATAAGCAAAAATAAAAACAAGAGGGAAAAAGTTCCCCCTAACAGATATAGCTTATTTTTAAAAATGTCTTTTAAAATTGAAAAGTCTTTAAAGCTATTTCAGCATCAGTACATCAACTTAAACTATCAGCAAAGACTAAGAGCAATGTATACATACTTGAAAAGAAAATTTCAAAACTTACACTTTAAGAATAATATATGTCACAATAGACCATATAATATTTCCCACTTAGCTCAAATAACATTCATTGCTGGGGAAAAATTTTAACTGATAAAAGAAAGTGAAACTGGTTGTTACATGGGTTTGGAGGGTAGGGAGAACAGCTTTCTAGCTATAAAAGATCTTAAAAGCTTAAACTCAGAAAATATTTGGGATTGCAATATAAAAAAGCAACAATATTTTATTACTATGGAATGCATTTGTAAATGAACAAATACGTTCCACAGCATTTGTGGACTCTTTTAGAAAGGCTTATTTGTTAAAATAACAGATATATATATTTTTTCCTTTTTTTTTTTTTTTTTTTTTT
>NW_016810866.1:11132-17229 GCF_001698545.2 Rhinopithecus bieti
GGGGAGGCGGTGCATGGTGGGAGTGAGACTAGACCAGCCTTCCAGCCTTTCAGTTGGCGTGGAAGGTGGGTGAGACCTGTGACTTCTGGCTTTCCCTCCACTTCCCTGACAAACTGCATGACTCAGCAGAGGCAACCATAATCCTTCTAGGTACACAACTCCAGTGACCTGGGAATCTCACCCCATCCCCCACAGCAGCCACAGCAAGACCCACCCAACAAGAGGCTGAGCTCAGACACGCCTATCCCCGACCCCACCTGATGGTCCTTCCCTAATCACCCTTATAGCAGAAAACAAAGAACAAATACTCTTTGGAGTTCTAGGGCCCCGCCCACCACCCACACTACTACAGCTGATGCATTCTGGAAAGCGCCACCTCCTGGCCAGAAGCCAACCAGCACAAAAACAGAGTATTAAACCAGCAAAGCCAAGGACCGGCATGGAGTCCATTGCATCCTGCGCCACCTCCACCAGTTCAGGCGCTAGTATCCATGCCTGACAGACCCATATACGGTTGATATTACAGGACTCTGTGCAGACAAACCCCAGTACCAGCCTGGAGCCGGGTGGACTCGATGGGTGGCTAGACCCAGAAGAGAGACAACAATCACTGGAAGCCACATCCACAGGAAAAGGGGGAAAGTACTACATCTAGGGAATACCCTGTGGGACAAAACAATCTGAACAACAGGCTTCAGCCCTAGACCTTCCCTCTGCCAGAGCCTACCCAAATGGGAAGGAACCAGAAAACCAACCCTAGTCATATGACAAAACAAGGCCCGTCAACACCCCACTAAAATCACACTAGTTCACCAGCAATGGATCCAAACCAAGAAGAAATCCCTGATTTACCTGAAAAAGAATTCAGGACATTAGTTATTAAGCTAATCAGGGAGGGACCAGAGAAAGGCAAAACCCAATGCAAGAAAATTCAAAACATGATACAAGAAGTGAAGGGAGAAATATTCAAGGAAACAGCATAAAGAAAAAACAATCAAAAATTCAGGAAACACTGGACACACTTTTAGAAATGCAAAATGCTCTGGAAAATCTCAGCAATAGAACTGATCAAGTGGAAGAAAGAAATTCAGAGCTCGAAGACAAGATCTTCAAATTAACCCAATCCAACAAAGACAAAGAAAAAAGAATAAGAAAATACAAACAAAGCCTCTAAGAAGTCTGGGATTATGTTAAACGACCAAACCTAAGAATAATCAGTGTTCCTGAGGAAGAAGACAATTCTAAAACTTGGAAAATATATTTGGGGAATAATCAAGGAAAACTTCCCTGGTCTTGCTAGAGACCTAGACATGCATATACAAGAAGCGCAAAGAACACGTGAGAAATTCATCGCAAAAATATCTTCGCCTAGGCACACTGTCATCAGGTTATCCAAAGTTAAGGCGAAGGAAAGAATCTTAAGAGCTGTGAGACAGAAGCACCAGGTAACCTATAAAGGAAAACCTATCAGATTAATAGCATATTTCTCAGCAGAAACCCCTGCAAGCTAGAAGGGATTGGGGTCCTATTTTCATTCACTTCAAACAAAACAATTATCAGCTGAGAATTTTGTATCCAGCAAAACTAAGCATCACATATGAAGGAAAGATACAGTCATTTTCAGACAAACAAATGAGAGAATTTGCCATTACCAAGCCACCACTACAAGAACTGCTAAAAGGAGCTCAAAATTCTGGAACAAATGCTAGAAACACATCAAAACAGAACCTCTTTAAAAAGCATAAATCACACAGGACCTATAAAACAAAATACAAGTTAAAAAACCAAAACAAAAAGCAAAATGAAAAACCCAAAGTATGCAGGCAACAAGACGCATAATGAATGCAATGGTAGCTCACATTTCCATACTAACATGGAATGTAAATAGCCTAAATGCTCCACTTAAAAGATTCAGAACCTCCGGGTGCGGTGGCTCATGCCTGTAATCCCAGCACTTTGGGCGGCAGATCACGAGGTCAGGAGATCGAGACCATCCTGGCCAACATGGTGAAACTCTGTCTCTACTAAAAATACAAAAATTAGCTGGGCGTGGTGGCACGCACCTGTAATACCAGCTACTCGGGAGGCTGAGGCAAGAGAATCGCCTGACCCGGGAGTCAGAGGTTGCAGTGAACCAAGATCGCCACTGCACTCCAGCCTGGCTACAGAACAAGACTCTGTCTCAAAAAATAATAAATAAATAAATAAATAAATAAATAAAAGATCCAAAATGCATAAGAACTCACCAAACAACTATCTGCTGTCTTCAGGAGACTCACCTAACACATAAGGACTCACATAAACTTAAAGTAAAGGGGTGGGAAAAGACATTTAATGAAAATGGACACCAAAAGCGAGCAGGGGTAGTTATTCTTATATCAGTTGAAACAAACTTAAAAGCAACAGTGATTAAAAGAGACAAAGAGGGATATTATATAATGGTAAAAGGCCTGGTCCAACAGGAAAAGATCACAATCCTAAACATATATGCAACTAACACTGGACCTCCAAAATTTACAAAACAATTACTAATAGGACTAAGAAATCAGATAAAAAGCAACACAATAATGGGGGGGGGGTGTGGTTTCAGTACTCCACTGACAGCACTAGACAGGTCATCAAGACTGAAAGTCAACAAAGAAACAAAGGATTTAAACTATACCCTGGAACAAATGGACTTAACAGATATATACTGAACATTTCATCCAACAACTGCAGAATACACAGTCTATCCAAGAGCCCATGGAAATTTCTCCAAGACAGACCATATGATAGGCCATAAAACGAGCCTCAATAAATTTAAGAAAACTGAAATTATAGCAAACATTCTCTCAGGTCACAGTGGAATAAAACTGTAAATAAACTCCAAAAGGAACCTTCAAAACCACGCAAACACATGGAAAATAACCTGCTCTGGAATGAGCAGTGGGTCAAAAACAAAATCAAGATGGAAATTTAAAAATTCTTCGACCTGAATACAATAATGACACAACCTATCAAAACCTCTGGGATACAGCTAAGGCACTGCTAAGAGGAAAGTTCATAGCCCTGAATGCCTACCTCAAAAAGTCCGAAACAGCACAAACAGACCATGTAAGGTCACTAGGAACTAGAGAAACAAAAACAAACCAAACCCAAATTCAGCAGAAGAAAGGAAATAACCAAGACCAGAGCAGTACTAAATGAAATGGAAACAAAACAAAACAAAAAAATACAAAAAATAAATGAAACAAAAAGCTAGTTCCTTGAAAAGATAAATAAAATTGATATACTATTAGCAAGATTAACCAAGAAAAGAAGACAGAAAATCCAAATAAAGTCACTGAGAAACGAAACAGGAGATATTACAACTGACACCACTGAAATATAAAAGATCATTCAAGGCTATTATGAACACCTTTACGCACATAAACTAGAAAACCTACAAGAGATGGATAAATTCCGGGAAAAAATACAACCCTCCTAGCTTAAATCAGGAAGAATTAGATACCCTGAACAGACCAGTAACAAGCAGAGAGATTGAAATGGCAATTTAAAAATTACCAACAAAAAAAAGTCCAGGTCGGGCGTGGTGGCTCCGGCCTGTAATCCCAGCACTTTGGGAGACTGAGGTGGGTGGATCATCTGAGGTCGGGAGTTCGAGACCAGCCTGACCAACATGGAGAAACCCCGTCTTTACTAAAAATACAAAATTAGCTGGGCGTGGTGGTGCATGCCTGTAATCCCAGCTACTCGGGAGGCTGAGGCAAGAGAAGCGCTTGAACCCAGGAGGCGGAGGTTGCGGTGAGCCGAGATCGTGCCATTGCACTCCAGTCTGGGCAACAAGAGTGAACTCCGTCTCAAAAAAAAGAGTCCAGGACAAGACCAAGTCACAGTAGAATTCTACCAGACAGTCAAAGCATTGGTACCAATCCTGTTGACACTATCCCACAAGATAGAGAAAGAAGTAACCCTCCCTAATTCATTCTATGAAGCCAGTATCA
The DNA here is from genome assembly GCF_001698545.2 of Rhinopithecus bieti. Taxonomy (NCBI): domain Eukaryota; kingdom Metazoa; phylum Chordata; class Mammalia; order Primates; family Cercopithecidae; genus Rhinopithecus; species Rhinopithecus bieti. The sequence continues at coordinate 15,116 of NW_016810866.1, forward strand.
CCCTAATAGCAAAACCAGGAAAGATCACAACCAAAAAAGAAAACTACAGACCAAAATCCTCGATGAACATAGATGCTAAAATCCTTAAGAAAAATATTAGCTAGCTGAATCCAACAACATACCAAAAAGATAATCCACCATGATCAAGTGGGTTTCGTATCAGGGATGCAGGGATGGTTTAACATATCCGAGTAAATAAATGTGATACACCACATAAACAGAATTAAAAACAAAAAAATCCCATGATCATCTCAATAGATGCAGAAAAAGCACTCGAAAAAATCCAGCATCCCTATATGATTAAAACCCTCAGCAAAATTGACATACAAGGGACACACCTTAATGTAATAAAAGCCATCTATGACAAACCCACAGCCAACATAATACTAAATGGGGAAAAGCTGAAAGCATTCCCTCTGAGAACAGAAACAAGACAAGGATGCCTGCCCTCACCACTCCTCTTCAAGATAGTACTGGAAGTCCCAGCCAGAGCAATAAACAGAATCCAAATCAGTAAAGAGGAAGTCAAACCGTCACTGTTCGTTGATGATATAATCATTTACCTTGAAAACCCTAAAGACTCCTCCACAAAGCTCTTAGAACTGATAAAGGAATTCAGCAAAGTTTCCAGATACAAGATTAATGTACACATATCAGTAGCTCTTCTATACACCAACAGCAACCAACTAGAGAATCAAATTAAGAACTCAACCCCTTTTACAATAGCTGCATACATACATACATACATACATACATATATACATAAATAAATAAGATAGGAATATACCTAACAAAGGATTCAAAAGACCTCTCTACAAGGAAAACTACAAAACACTGCTGAAAGCAATCACAGACGACACAAACAAATGGAAACACGTCCCATGCTCATGAATGGGTAGAATCAATATTGTGAAAATGACCATATTGCCAAAAGCAATCTACACATTCAATGCAATCACCATCAAAATACCACCATCATTCTTCACAGAGTTAGAAAAAACAATTCTAAAATTCATACGGAACCAAAAAAGAACCCACATAGCCAAAGCAAGACTAAGCAAAAAAAACAAAAAAACAAAAAAACAAATCTGGAGGCATCACACTACCTGATTTCAAACTATTCTGAAAGGCCACAGTCACCAAAATAGCTTGGTACTGGTATAAAAATAGGCACACAGGCCAATGGAATAGAATAGAGAACCTAGAAATAAACCCAAATCTTACAGCCAACTAATCTTCGACAAAGCAAAGAAAAACATAAAGTGGGAGAAAAGCTACCCTTTTCAACAAATGGTGCTGGGATAATCGCCTACCCACATGTAGGAGAATTAAACTGCATCCTCATCTCTCACCTTATACAAAAATCAACTCATGATGGATTAAGGACTTAAACCTAAGACCTGAAACTATAAAAATTCTAGAAGATAGCATTAGAAAAACCCTTCTAGACATTGGCTTAGGCAAGGATTTCCTGATCAAGAACCCAAAAGCAAATGCAATAAAAACAAACATAAATAGCTGGGACCTAATTAAACTAAAGAGCTTTTGCATAGCAAAAGGAACAGTCAGCAGAGTAAACAGACAACCCACCGAGTGGGAGAAAATCTTCACCATCTATACATCTGCGAACTCAAACAAATCAGTAAGAAAAAAACAAACAATCCCATCACAAAGTGGGCTAAGAACATGAATAGACAATTCTCAAAAGAAGATATACAAATAGCCAACAAACATATGAAAAAATGTTCAACATTACTAATGATCAGGGAAACGCAAATCAAAACCACAATGTGATACCACCTTACTCCTGCAAGCATGGCCATAATCGAAAAACAATAGATGTTGGTGTGGATGCAGCGATCAGGAACACTTATACACTGCTGGTAGGAATGTAAACTAGTACAGCCACTATGGAAAACAGTGTGAAGATTCCTTAAAGAACTAAAAGTAGAACTACCATTTGATCCAGCAATCCCACTACTGGGTATCTACCCAGAGGAAAAGAAGTCATTATTCGAAAAAGATACTTGCACATGCCTGTTTATAGCAGCACAATTCACAACTGCAAAATTGTGGAACCAGCCCAAATGCCCATCAATCAATGAGTGGATAAA
>NW_016810866.1:18731-21187 GCF_001698545.2 Rhinopithecus bieti
ACATAAAAAATTACAAATAAGTATTTTTAATGTTTGAAAAGAGTAAGTTTTAGCTGGCCGTAGTGGTTCACACCTGTAATGCCAGCTACTACTCAGGAGGATGAGGCAGAAGGATTGCTTGAGGCCAGGAGACCAAGATCAAACTGAGCAACATAACAAGACCCTCATCTCCAAAAAATTAGTTGTGTGTCAGGAGTTCGAGACCAGCCTGGGTAACACAGTGAGATCCTCATCTCCAAATAATTATCTGGGTGTTGTCAGAAGTTCAAGACCAGCCTGGACAACACAGTAAGACACTGTCTCTACCAAAAAAAAAAATTTTTTTTAGTTGGGCATGGCGGCACACTCCTGTAGTCTTAGCTCCTCAGAAGACTGAACTGGGAGGATCACTTGGGCCCAGGATTTGAAGCTACAGTGAGCTATAATCATGCTACTGCACTCCAGCCTGGGTAACAGAATGAGATCCCCATCTCCCTGCCCCCTAAATACATACATACATACATACATACATAAAATGAAATGTTTTAGTTACCTTTTATACTTTCTAGAAAACTTCATTCTCAAACAATGACATATATATATCAGATAGGAGGGTTTCAAAATACCTACACTTAGAAATATTTATACAGAAACTACAGGGGGAATGGCAGTCATGAGGCTCTGGGGAGCAGAAGAACAGGAATTTAGAGAAAGACTTGAAGAGAATTTCTTCTGTTCAAAAATTCAAGTGTGACTAAAAGACTATGTTAACTTAAGATGCTTCAATACCCTATGGAAACCTGTCATTATTTTATAAAATTACATAGATCTATCTTATTGCTTAAAGCAAAGAGTACCTTGAATTAATATTGTGCATATGCACATTCACACATACACATAAAAATTATGTCCTCTCAAGCTACAAAATGTGGAACATTCTTCTAAAAACAGTAATGTGAATTAGAAAACTCCACCAGATCAGTTTAAGTACATTAAGTAGAAAAATATGCCTCAAAACAAATGGTAAATTAGGGAAGAAAGGTCAAATAATGGTTTTGTCACATACTATTATAGTTAAATGTAAATTCTTTTCAGTGTTACATTGCCACCTATTGGTGAATTTTTTACATAAAAAACCATAAAGAGAAAAGTTGATAAAATGTTTAGAACTGTCCAAGTAAACCTCTATTAAATCCCTGATCCAGTAGAAATAGGAAAGGTAACAAAATGTTGTCACTTTCTTGTTCAAGAAACTGGGTCTCACACGCCGTGATGATTACGATCTCGGTGATCATAGTTCACTGCTTCCTTGAACTCCTGGACTCAAGCAATCATCCCATGTCAGTTTCCTGAATAGCTGAGACTACAGGTGTGTGCCACCACACCTAGTTAATTCTTTTATTTTTTTTTGTAGCTATCAGGTCTCACTATGTTGCCCAGGCTGGCCTCAAACTCCCAGCCTCAAGCAATCTTCCTGCCTTGGCCTCCCAAAGTACTGGTATTACAGGTGTGAGCCATTGCACCCAGCTGATTCTTGTCACTTTAAGCTACTAAGGCTTGGGATAATTGTTATGTAGCAATAGATAACCAGAGCAGCTAAGTTCAAAGATGAACACTACTCTCTTAACTATGGTCAGCTCTAAATACTGTTTCCAATCCTAAAACATACTCCCAATTTTCCAGGCTTCTGATCTAATAGCCTACCTTTTAAGTTTACGACCTCAGCTCATCCTTAAGAATCTCATACCCAAAACTGTCTGGTTCTGACATTTTGCTTCCATCTTGAACTTCAATTTAGACTTTTCTTTGACATTATACCCAAACTTCAGTCTTCACATACTCTGCTTCATTTATATGATTCTTCACTACCACTAATTTGTTCCAAATCAGAGAAAATAAATTGGGCAGAAAATGGAAAACATGTACTGGAAAATTAAGTGTTATACTTAACAGATCCCTTCTAATAAATTTAGAAGTACTTAACAGATCCTGACACTTTAGACTTCAGTGGCAAAGAAAATTATATCTAAATACTACCACTAAACCTTAAAACTTACTACAGTTTTAATATATTCCATGTTATACACGATGGATATTAGAAGATTCTTGTTGTAGATGGTTACCCAGTTACGGCAGAGGAACTATCTCTAATACTCATATATACTCTGGAAAGGAAAATAAAAGTAGAGCTTCAGTTTCCTGAAGAACTTCCAATAAAACCTAATGGAGAAACCAGCCCCGCTTAAGTTTTAACAAGGGTAATCTAGATATTTATTTTTTTAAGTATCAAAACAAACAAAAAATATAACTTACTCAACCTGATAAAAGACACCTATTAAAAATCCACAGCTAATGTCATACTTAATGGTGGAGAACTGAAAGCTTTCCCTGAGATAAAAAACATGACAACCAACTGCTCTCACCACTTACGTTCAACATTGTATGGAAATTTCTAAGAAGGGCAATTATGCAAGGAA
>NW_016810867.1:0-2479 GCF_001698545.2 Rhinopithecus bieti
CAGCCTGGGCGACAGAGCGAGACTCCGTCTCAAAAAAAAAAAAAAAACTTCAAAAGAGATTAAATGCTCAAATGACTCTCCACTGCAACAACTTGGCTACAGCCTACAAAATGTGAGCTTTGCTGGAAGCAAAGAACAGAAGAGGCAGAGATTGCATGTGGTGGCCTGATGGCCATATCCAGCCTGGGCAATAGAATGAGACATTGTCTCAGAGAAAAAAAAAAAAAAAATTATTATCTGGGTGTGGTGGTGTGTATCTGCAGTCCCAGCTGCTCAGGAGGCTGAGGTGGGAGCATTGCTTGAGCCCAGGGGTTCAAGGCTGCAGTGAGCCATGATCATGCCACTGCACTCCAGCCTGGGTGACAGAGCGAGACTCCATCTCAAATTTTAAAAAGAGGTTATTGGATACAGAGATACAGAAGATAAAAAGACAGAGGGAAGAAGTCCGTGTGATAATGGAGTCAGGAATTGGAGTAACATGTCTAAAAGCCAGGGAAGATTGTTAGCAGCCACCAGAAGTTAGGGAGAGGCAAGGAAGGCAGAAATATTTTTTTTGAAGGAGTATGGACTTGCTGACACCTTGATTCCAGATTTCTAGCCTCCAGAACTGTCAGGGAATACATTTCTGTTATTTAAACCACCCAGTTTGTTAAGGCAGCTCTGGGAAATTAATATAGACCCCCGTGGTTGGAGAGGTCTTTTGAGCTCCTAAGATCTGCGTACAGGGAGAAGAAAGACAAACCTCAAGTGCTATCCTTCAGTTTGGTCTTTCCACAATCTACCAACACAGCTCTTAATTCTTTTTTTTTTTTTTTTTTTTTTGAGACGGAGTCACGCTGTGTCGCCCAGGCTGGAGTGCAGTGGTGTGATCTCGGCTCGCTGCAATTTCCACCTCCTGGGTTCAAGAGATCCTCCTGCCTCAGTCTCCTGAGTAGCTGAGATTACAGGTGTACGCACCATGCCTGGCTAATTTTTTGTATTTTTAGTAGAGACAGGGTTTCACCATTGTTGGCCAGGCTAATCTCAAACTCCTGACCTCAAGTGATCTGCCTGCCTCGGCCTCCAAAAGTGCTGGGATTACAGGCGTGAGCTACCACGCCCAGCCCACAGCTCCTAATTCTATGTTTCATTCTGAGTAACAGCCTCATGACTTCAACCCAGTGCAGCAGACCTTAAGTTGATCAATGTACCATATGAATACACACATCCTTGACCAGAGAAACAGCCTAGTGAGCCCACCTCTGGCAAAGCTGCACCACCACTGCCTCGAACTTTCTTAGCCTAGGCTATTGAGACACTCTCAAACATCACTAGTGTGGATTACAGCTGAAGAAACTACACAAAGGCTTCACTTCTGCATCCACCTAGAACCAAGGTCAATGCATCTTACTGAACTGACACCCCAAGACCCATCTCTATGAATAAGTCTTTCCCTATGAAACCTACTCCATAAAATTGGAAGAGGTAAGATTCCACCAGATGTGTAGAAATCAATGTAGGGACATATCAAACATAAAAAAAAAGCAAAGAAACATGACACCTCTAAAAGAACACAATATTTCTCCAGTAACACACCCCAGTCATAAGGCAATACACAAAGTGCCAGAAAAAGAATTCAAAATAGGCTGGTCAGGGTATCTCATGCCTGAATTCCCAGCACTTTGGGAGGCTGAGATGGGTGGATCACTTGAGGTCAGGAGTTTTGAGACCAACCTGGCCAACACAGTGAAACTCCCATCTCTACTAAAAATACAAAAATTAGCTGGGCATGGTGGTGTAGGCCTGTAGTCTCAGCTACCTTGAGAGGTTGAGGTGGGAGGATCACTTGAGCCCAGGAGGTGAAGGTTGCAGGGAGCAAGATTAAACCACTGCATTGCAGCCTGGGCAATAGAGTGAGACTCCGTTTCAAAAAAAAAAAAAAATCAAATTAATAATCTTTAGGAAGCTCAGCAAGATAAAAGAAAATAAAGATAGATAATTCAATGAAATCAGGAAAATAATTTATGATTTGAATGAGAAATTCAACACAGAGATAGATACAAAAAATAAGTGGCCAGGCACGGTGGCTCATGCCTATAATCCCAGCACTTTGGGAGGCCGAGGTGGGTGGATCACCTGAGGTCAGGAGTTCAAGACCAGCCTGGCCAACATGGTGAACCCTCACCTCCACTAAAAATACAAAAATTAGCTGGGCATGGTGGCACATGCCTATAATCCTTGCTACTCGGGAGGCTGAGGCAGGAGAATCCCTTGAACTTGGGAGGTGCAGGTTGCAGTGAGCTGAGATCGTTCCACTGCATTTCAGCCTGGGCAACAGAGCAAGACTCCATCTTAAAAAAAAAGAAAAAAAGGCCGGGCGCGGTGGCTCAAGCCTGTAATCCCAGCATTTTGGGAGGCCGAGACGGGCGGATCACGAGGTCAGGAGATCGAGACCATCCTGGCTAACACGGTGAAACCCCGTCTCTACTAAAAAAATACA
>NW_016810867.1:5827-8767 GCF_001698545.2 Rhinopithecus bieti
TATTTATTTATTTATTTATTTACTTACTTATTTATTTATTTATTTATATTTGAGAGAGGGTCTGGCTCCATCACATAGGTTGGAGTGCAGTAGTGGCATCTCACCTCAAGCTATCCTCCTACTTTGGACTCCTGAGCACCTAGGACTACAGGCACATACCACCATGGCCAGCTATTATTTTGTATTTTAGTAGAGACAGGGTTTTGCCATGTTGTCAATGCTGGTCTCAAACTCCTGAGCGCTAGCAGTCCACCCACCTGGACCCCAAAGTGCTAGGATTATAGGCGTGAGCCCACTACACCCCAAAATAATAATTTATTTATTTAGCTAGGATTTTCACCTAGCTAGACTTTTTTTTTCCCCTGACAGTAGCAGGAAGGACTTCACATAAAATACTTGCCATGACTTTACCCTGAAAGGGTGGGAATATTTACACATTTTAAGTTTGGGATCTATAGTTAATTTCCCTGTGTTTCTCACAAATGTATAAAAGTTTGCATCATTATACCATCTCTGCTAGTAATATGTTCCATAAATGTGGCTGTTTGTAAAGTAGCACTTCTTTTAGCCCTAAATGAACTCTTCCAAGATACAAAATTTTCTTTCATTCTAATATGTCACTAAAATAATTACAAAATGATATATTTAAGCAAAAAAAAAAAAAAAAACTCAAAGGAAAATAACAGTAAGCTCAGAAGTTAATAAACTATTTCAGTACATTTAATTAAATTGAACATTTTGAGGGTTTTAAAACAATACTTGGAACAAGAAGAGATGTTCAAACAGTAGTAAAAGCATTGCCATTTTCAGGAGGATAATTAAAATAATGAGTAACTTTAAGCTTTGTTAGAAACATTTATAATTATGTACACTAAAAAAGTAAGGATAAGAGATACAACACCAAAAGCACAATCCAAAAAAGAATACAGGGTAAGTTAGACATCATCGAAATGTAGATCATGTGCTCTTCACAATCCACTGCTAAGACAATGAAAAGACAGGGGCTGAGTGTGGTGGCTCACACTTGTAATCCCAACATTTTGGAAGGTTGAGGCGGGTGGATTGCTTGAGGCCAGGGGTTCCTGACTAGACTGGCCAACATGGCAAAACCCCATCTCTACTAAAAACTCAAAAAACTAGCTGGGTGTGGTGGCACACGCCTGTAATCCCAGGCGACTGAGGAATGAGAATCTCTTGAACTCGGGAGGTAGAGGTTGCAATGAGCCAAGATTGGGCCACTGCACTCCAGCGTGGGCAACAGAGCAAAACTGCATCTCAAAAAAAAAAAAAAAAAAAAAAAAAAAAAAAAAAAAAAAAAAAAAAAAAAAAGGTATATATAAAGAAAACTCTGACCGGACACGGTGGCTCAGGCCTGTAATCCCAGCAATTTAGGAGGCCGAGGCAGGCGGATCACTTGAGGTCAGGAGGTGGAGACCAGCCTGGCCAACGTGCGAAACCCTGTCTCCACTGAAAATACAAAAATTAATCGGGCATGGTGGTGGACGCCTGTAATCCCAGCTACTAGGAAGGCTGAGGCAGGAGAATCTCTTGAGCTTGCGAGGTGGAGGTTGCAGTGAGTTGAGATCATGCCACTGCACTCCAGCCTGGGCGCCAGAGTAAGACTCCATTTCCAAAAAAAAAAAGAAAAAGAAAAGAAAACTCAAGCTGGGCAGGGTGGCTCACACTTGTAATCTCAGCACTTTAGGCCAGGAGTTCAAGACCAGCCTGTGCAACATAGGGAGAACCCCATCCCTACAAAAAGTAAATAAAAACAATTAGCTGGGCACGGTAGTACGTGCCTGTGGTCCCAGCTACTTAGCAGGCTGAGACGGGAGGATTACAAGAGTTCAGGAATTTGAGGCTACAGTATGCTAAGATTGTGCCACCATACTTCAGCCTGGGCAACACAGGAAGACCTTGTCTCAAAAAATAAAACAATAAAATAGACGTGTATTAGTTCATTTTCACACTGCTATAAAGAGTACCTGAGACTGGCCGGGTGCGGTGGCTGACGTCTGTAATCCCAACACTTTGGGAGGCCAAGACGGGTGGATCATGAGGTCAGGAGATGGAGATCATCCTGGCTAACATGGTGAAACCCCGTCTCTACTAAAAATACAAAAACAAAATTAGCCGGGCGTGGTGGTGGGCGCCTGTAGTCCCAGCTACTGGGGAGGCTGAAGCAGGAGAACGGCGTGAACCCGGGAGGCGGAGCTTGCAGTGAGCAGTGGTCGTGCCTCTGCACTCCAGCCTGGGCGACAAAGCAAGACTCCATCTCAAAAAAAAAAAAGAATGCACAAGGCAGAAGGAGAAGGGAAAGCAGAAAGCAAGGTGTGTCTCACATGGCAGCAGGAGAAAGAGAGGGCAGAGGAAACAGCTGCTTTCAAAACTATCAGATCCCGTGAGAACTCCCTCACTATCAGGAGAACAGCACAGAGGAAACTGCCCCGATGATCCAATCACCTCCCACTCAGGTCCTTCCCTCCACATGTGGGGATTACAATTCAAGATGAGATTTGGGTGGGGACCCCGAGCCAAACCGTATCAAGACGTTTTTGGCCCGGTGCGGTGGCTCACGCCTGTAATCCCAGCACTTTGTGGGGCGGAGGCGGGCGGATCACAAGGTCAGGAGATCGAGACCATCCTGGCTAACACGGTGAAACCACGTCTCTACTAAAAATACAAAAAATTAGCCGGGCGTGGTGGCGGGCGCCTGTAGTCCCAGTTACTCAGGAGGCTGAGGCAGGAGAATGGCGTGAACCCGGGAGGCGGAGCTTGCAGTGAGCTGAGATCATGCCACTGCACTCCAGCCTGGGCGGCAGAGCCAGACTCCGTCTCGAAAAAAAAAAAGACGTTTTACAATTCTGAGAGGTATATCCTTTCCTTTCCTCCTTCCTTCCTTCCCTCCTTCCTTCCTTCCTTCCCTCTCTCCTTCCTTCC
>NW_016810868.1:0-12605 GCF_001698545.2 Rhinopithecus bieti
GTACTGCTATTAAAAAAAACGGAGACTGGATTATCTATTTACTTATTGAGATGAAATCTTGCTCTGTCACCCAGGTTGGAATGCACGGGCATTCCATCGGTTCACTACAACCTCCACCTCCTGGGTTCAAGCAATTCTCTGCCTCAGCCTTTTGAGTAGCTGGGATTACAGGCATCTGCCACTATGCCCAGCTAAGTTTTGTATTTTTAGTAGAGAAGGGGTTTTACCATCTTGGCCAGGCTGGTGTTGAACTCCTGACATCCTGATCCATCTGCCTCAGCCTCCCAAACTGCTGGGATTACAGGCATGAGCCACTGCGCCTGACAAGACTGGGTAATTTATAAGGGAAATAGGTTTAACTGAGTCACAGTTCCACATGGCTGGGGAGGCCTCAGAAAACTTACAATCATGGCAGATGGGGAAACAGGCACCTCTTCCATGACAGCAGGCAAGACAGCATGTATGTGAAGCAAAGAGGGAAGAGCCCCTTATAAAACCATCAGATCCCATGAGAACTCACTCATTACCAGAAGAAAAGCATGGGGGAAACCACCCCCATGATCCAATCACCTTCTACCAGGTCTCTCCCTCAGCACCTGGAGATTACAATTCAATATGAGATTTGGATGGGGACACAAAGCCTAACCATATCATGTAGATATTAATTGCTTTTCAGATGGGTAATTTACAAATATTTTCTCCCATTCTGTGGGTTTTCTCTTCACTTTGTTTATTGCTTCCTTCCCTTTAAAAAATCTTTCTGACTTGCTGTAATTCCATTTGTCCATGTTAGCTTTGGTTGTCTGTGCTTATGGGGCATTATTTATGAAATTTTTGCCCAAATGAATGCCCTAAAGAGTTTCCCCAATGTTTTCTTACAAAATTTTGATAGTTTGAGGTGTTAGGTTTAAGTATTTTATTTATTTTAATTTGATTGTTGTATGTGACAAGAAATAGGGTTCTAGTTTCATTCTTCTGCCTATGGCTTGCCAGTTTTCCCAGCCCTATTTATTACAGAAACTGTCTTATTTTTTGTTGTATGTTCTTGACATTTTTGTTGAAAATAACTTTAGTTTAGCTGTATGAGTTTGTTTCTAAGTTCTCTATTTCATTCCATTTGTCTTTATGTCTTTTTATTCTAGTGTCATGCTGTTTTAATTACTACAGCTTGATAGTATAATTTAAAACCAGGTAATGGGATTCCTCCAGTTTTGGTTTATATATTCAGCATAGCTTTGACTATTATGGTGTTTTGTGGTTCCATATACATTTCAGATTTTTTTTTCTATTTCTGTGAGGAATATCATTGTTATTTTGATAGAGATGGCATGAAATGTATAGCTTGCTTTGGATCGTATGGACATTTTTAAAAATACTGATTCTTCCAATCTGTGAACATAGAAATATCTTTCCATTTTTTTGTGTTCTCTTTCATTTCTTTTATCAGTGTTTTACATTTTTAATTGTTGAGAACTTTTATTTCTTTGGTAAATTCCCACACATTTTGTTTTATTTGTGGCTATTGCAAATAGGATTACTTTTTTGAATTCTTTTTCAATTTGCTTACTGTTGGCATATAGAAATCCTACTAATTTGTATATGTTGTTTTGTATTCTGCAAATTTACTCAAGTTATTACTTCTAATAGCTTTTTGGTGGATATATTAGGCCATTCTCACATTGCTATAAAAATAATCAGTGACTGGTTAATTTATAAAGGAAATAGGTTTAATTGGCTCATGGTTCTACAGGCTGTACAGAAAGCATAGCACTGGCGTCTGCTTCTGGTGAAGCCTCTGACAACTGACAAGGTGAAAAATAAATCCGGTGCTTGCACATCACACGGTAAGTGTGAGGGCAGGGGGGAAGTGCTACACACTTGTAGATAACCAGCTCTCATGAAAACTTACTATTGTGATAATGGCACCAAAGGAAATGATGCCAAACTGTTCATGGAAATCCTGCCCTCATGATTCAATCACCTCCCCAGGCCCACTTACAACATTGAGGATTATATTTCAATGTAAGATTTTGGTGGGAACACCCACCCAAACTATCATTTTGCCTCTGGCCATTCCAAATCTCATATCCTTCTCATATTTCAAAATACAATCATGACTTCCCAATAATCCCCAAAGTCTTAACTCATTTCAGCCTTAACTCAAAAGTCAAAAGCCTCATCTAAGACAAAACTAATTTATTCCTCCTATAAGCTTGTAAAATAAAAAACAAATTGGGTACTTCCAAGATACAAATGGGGCATAGGCATTGGGTAAATACTCCTATTCTAAAAGGAAGAAATCAGCTAAAAAAAAGAGGCCACAGGACCCATGCTGAGTCTGAAACCCAGAAGGGGAGTTACTGATTGTAAGGCTCCAAAATAATTACTTTTGACTCTATGTCCCATTTCCAGGGCACACTAATGCCTTCAGACGTTTAAACCTTGTGGTTTTGCATGGTTCAGTCCATACAGCTGCTCTGATTGGCTGGTATTGTGTTCCTCTGGCTGGTTTTGTGTGCTTCTGGCTTTTCCATTTGCAACGCGCAAGCTGTAGCTAGATCTACCATTCTGGGGTCTGGAGGACAGTGATCCCCTCCTCACAGGTCTACTAGGCTATGCCCCAGTGGGGAGCCAATATGGGGACTGTAACCCTACATTTCTTCTCTGTATTGTTTTAGTAGAGGTTCTCCATGAGGGCTCCACCCCTGAAGCATGCTTCTGCCTGCACACCCTGGCTTTTTTATATATTCTTTGAAGTAAAGGTGGAGGCTCCCAAGTCTCAACTCTTGCATTTTGTACACTCCCAGGCCTAACACCATATGAAAGCTACCAAGGCTTATGGCTTGCACCCTCTGAAGCAGTGACTGGAGTTGTAACTGCACCAATTTGTGCTACACCTGGAGCTGGAGCACTGGCCAGGATGCAGGGAGCCATGTTCCAAGGCTACCCAAGGTAGCAGCTCCTGGGCCTGATCCCAGAAACTATTCTCTTCTTTTAGGCCTCAGGGCCTGTGATGGGGGGCTGCCTTTTAGATTTCTAAAATGCCTTCAATTCCTCTTTCCCATTGTCTTGGCTATCAACACTTGCTTTTTTATTTTAAGGTTATACAAATATGTTTAACAAGTGATTGCTCCACACCCTGCTTGAGTTCCTCTCTTATAAAAGCTTTTTATTTATTCTGCCACATGACTAGGTTGCAAAGTTTTCAAGCTTTTACACTATGCTTCCCTTGTAAGTAAAATAAGTTACAACTTTTTTTTTTTCCTTCTCCAACATGTGAGCATAGGTTGTTAGAAGCAGCCAGGCTACATGTTGAATGTTTTGCTGCTTAGACATTTTCCCAACAGAAACTCTAAATCATCACTTTCAAATTCAAACTTTTATATATCCCTAGGGCATGACAGAAGTTCAGCCAACCACTTTGCTAAGACAACATGAATGACCTTTGCTTCGGTCCTAAGTTTCTAATTTTCATCTGAGACCTCCCCAGTTCAGCCTTCACTGTCCAGATCACTATCAGCATTTTGGTCACAGTCATTCAACCAGTCTCTAAGAACATCTCAACTTTCCCTCATTTTTCTGTCTTCTTCTGAGTCCTACAAACTCTTACAACCTCTGCCTGTTTACCCAATTTCAAAGCTGATTCCACATTTTCAGTTATTCTTATAACAATTTTCCATTCCTTTGTGCCAATTTCCTGTATTAAGCTTTTTTTTCATCACTATAAGTACCTGAGACTGGTGGGAGGTTTAAGTGGCTCATGATTCTACAGGCTGTAGAGAAGACAGCACTAGCATGCACTTCTGGGAAGGCCCCTGGAAGTTTACGGTCATGGCAGAAGTTGAAGCAAAATCTTGCACATCACAGGGCAAAAAGCAGGAGCAACAAACAGAGGGGCGAGTTGTTACACACTTTTAAATAACCAGATCTTATGGGAACTCACTATCATGAGGATAGTACCAAATGGGATGGTGCTAAGCCATTTATGAGTAATCCACCCCGATGGTTAAATCACCTTTCACCAGGTCCACCTCCAACATTGTGAATTAAAATATGAGATTTGGGAGGGGACACACACTGAAACCCTATCAGAGGAGTCTTTATGTTTTTCCAAATATAAGATTATATCATCGGCAAAAATGATAATTTGACTTCTTTTCCAATTGGGATGACTTTTATTGTTTCTCTTGTCTGATTGCTCCAGATAGGACTTTCAGAATTATGTTGAATAACAGTGGTAAAAGTGGACATTCTTGTCATCTTCCAGATTTTAGAGGACAGGCTTTTAGTTTTTCCCCACTTAGTATGATACTAGCTGTGGGTCTGTCATATATGACTTTTAATATGTTGAGATATGTTCATTCCATACCCAGTTTTCAATGGGTTTTTTATTACTACAGAATATTAAATTTTATCAAATAATCTTTTAGCATAATGGAAATGATTATATGGATTTTCTCTTTTCTCTTTTCATTCTTTTTTTTTTTTTTTTTTTTTGAGACAAAGTCTCCTCTGTCACCCAGGCTGGAGTGCAATGGCATGATCTCAGCTCACTGCAACCTCTGCCTCCCGGTTTCAAGTGATTCTCCACTGCTCAGCCTTTGAGTAGCTGGGATTACAGTGCCCACCAGCCTGCACTGGCTAATTTTTGTATTTTTAGTAAAAGATGGGATTTTGCCATGTTGCCAGGCTGGGTTTGAACTCCCTGAACTCAGTTGATCCGCCCACCTCAGTTTCCAAAAGTGCTGGGATTACAGGCGTGAACCACTGCACCTGCCCCTTCATTCTTTTATATGATATATTCACATTGATTGATTTGGTAATGTTGAACCATCCTTGCATCCCTGGGGATAAATTCCACTTGGTCATTATGAATTACCTATTTATGTATTGTTTTAATTCAGTTTTGCTAGTTTTTTAAAAAAAAAAAAAATTTGCTCAATATTCTCAAATATGGGCCGTAGTTTGCTTTTTTAATGGTCTTTGTCTGTTTTGATATCAGCAATAATACTAGCCTCAAAGAATGAGTTTGGAAATGTTCTTTCCTTCTCTATTTTTCAGTCTGGTCCTACAGACTTTTTGTATTATGGCTTTAATTTTGCTACTTGTTATTGGTCTGTTAAGGTTTTGGATTTTCCTATTTCTCTCTTGGTAAGTTGTGTGTGTCTAAAGAATTAATCTCCTCTAGGTTTTCTAGTTTGTTGGCATCATAATTAACTCACAGTAGATACTAATGATCCTTTGATTTTCTGAAGCATTATACTTGTAATGTCTCCTTTTTCACCTGGAATTTATTAATTTGTATTTCTCTGCTAAAGCCTGTCTAAATATTTGTCAATTGTTTTATAATTCAAAAAATCAACCTTTTTGCTTCATTGATCTGTTGGCATTGTTCCTTCATTTTAATTTCTGCTCTAGATTTTTATATTTCTTTCTGCTAATTTTGAGTTTGGTTGGCCTTTTTATTCTAGTTAGCTTAAGATGTTAGGTTGTTTGCAGTTTTCTGTTTTTATATAGCACTTCACGAGTAATAAATTTTCTTTTATAATAGCAACCTCTTTACTATATTCCATAGTTTGCTATGTTTCCATTAGCATTTGTTTCAAGACATTTTTCCATTTTCTTTTTAACATTTTTATTTGACCTAACTGATCATTTCAAAGAGCATAATTGTTTAATGTCCAAGTATTTGTATAGTTTCTGAATTCATTTTTTAATTGATTTCTAGTTTGTTCCATTGCCGTCAGGGAAAATGCTTGAGATTATTTCAAGTTGTCGAATGTTTTTAGACTTGTTACTTTAACATATGGTCTATCCCTGAAAATAACCCATGTGCTGAGAAGAAGACTGTGTATTCTGCAGCTGTTTGGATGAAATTTTCTGTAAAGTACTATATTAGGTTTCATTTGTTATATAGTGTAAATTAAGTCTGATGTTTCTTTGTTGATATTCTGTCCTGGAAGGTCTATCCCAATGACTAAAGTAAGGTGTTGAAGTGTCCAGCCATTACTGTATTGATGGTCTCTTTCTTTTTTTTTTTTGAGACGGAAGTCTCGCTCTGTCACCCAGGCTGGAGTGCAGTGGCCGGATCTCAGCTCACTGCAAGCTCCGCCCCTGGTTTATGCCATTTCCTCCTGCCTCACCTCCTCTGATGTCTCTTTTCTTAGCTCTTATATATTGATTCATTTATCTACGGTGCTTTAGTGTTGGGGCATATAATATTTCCAATTATATCCTCTTTAATGAATTGATCTCTTATTATTACATAATGACCTTCTTAAATTTCTACAGTTCTTTTGTTGAAATCATATTTTAGTCTGGTATAAGTAAAGGCTATTTCTCTCTTTTTTGGTTTCTATTGGCATGGAATACTTTTTCCATCCTTTTTATTTCCAGTCTAAATGTATCTTTAAGGTATTGTTTTTTTGTAAAGGTCACAGATTTATTATTTGGCTTCTCTATCCATTCATGCCACTATTTGTCTTTTGATTGGAGTATTTGAGTTGATTTACATGTCAATGTTATTATTTGATAAGGCACTTACTCCTGCCACTTTGTTACCTTGTGTTCTGATGATTTTTGTCCTCTCATCATTCTTATTCTTCCTGTCTTTCTTTTAGTTGAAGGTGATGCTCTTAAAATTATCTAATTCTGGCTTTTTACTTTTGTACAGTCTGTGAGCTTTTGATTTTGAAAATTACCATGAGCTTGAATATAAATAACATCATTTTAGACTGTGAAAAATTTAACATTGATTGCATCAACAAAGAAAACAAGCAAAGCAACTAATAAAAACGACACCCATCGCTTCTCGGCCCTTTTGGCTTAAGATCAAGTGTAAAAACTTACACTTTCCTCCATTGCCATTTTTTAAACATTTTTGTTGTTCTCTTCCTCTTCTTTTATGTTGTCTGGAAATACGTTGTGTTATTTTTTTTTGGTTTACTTGTTTACTGTTTTATTTGAATTTTGCACCCTCTACCACATTTATATTCTGTTTTTTTCCATGCGCTATACTAAGTGAGTTTTGTATTCAGATGATTTTCTATTGCTCAATCAACTTTTTGTCTTTCCAGGTAAGAACTCCCTTCAAAGCAATTTTCTTGCCCAGGACAGTCTGGTGTTCCTGAATCCTCAGTCTTGTTTGTCGGGACCCGCTTTCTTTTCCATCAAGTTTCGGCCTTTTTTTCCAAGATCATTGTTCCTAAAGTAAAGTCTGTTTTTTTTCTTCGTTTTTCTTAATATGTCATGGCATTCTCAGCCTGTAAATTCCTGAAAGCTTGTCCAGTGTATTGGAGTTGTGCATTATTGGTTGGTCTCTCTCTCAGCTGCTTTAGAAATCATTTCTTATCTTACGTTCTTGGGAGTTCCAGTTAAGTGCCTTGAGTGGTCTTCCTTTGGGTTTAAACTTGCTTGAATTCTGTTTTTTTACTTGATGTGGATATCGAATGGAGAATTTTTATAATTATTCTAATATATTTCTTTCTTGTATTTTTATTTTTTTATTTTATTTATTAATTTATTTATTTATTTTGAGACAGAGTCTCGCTCTGTCACCCAGGCTAGAGTGCAATGGCACGATCTCGGCTCACTGCAACCTCCACCTCCTAGGTTCACGCCATTCTCCTGCCTCAGCCTCCCAAGAAACTGGGACTACAGGCGCCCACCACCATGCCCGGCTAATTTCTTTTTGTATTCTCAGTAGAGACAGGGTTTCACCATGATAGCCAGGATGGTCTCGATCTCCTGACCTTGTGATCCGCCAGCCTCGGCTTCCCAAAGTGCTGGGATTACAGGCATGAGCCACTGCACCCGGCCAATAAATGTTTAACCCTTACCTCTTTTTCTACCACCTCTTTAAGGCCAATAACTCTTAGATTTCTATTTTGAGGCAATTTTTTAGATTCTGTAGGCATGCTTTATTTTTTATTCTTTTTTGGCTCCTCTGACTTTGTCTTTTCAAATAGTCTGACTTCAAGTTCAATGAATCTATCTTCTCCTTGGTCAATTCTTTTAAGTAACACTGATGCATTCTTCAGTATGACAATTACATTTTAACTTCAGAATTTCTGCTTTTTTTTTGTTTCAATCTCATTGTTAAATTTATCTGATATAATTTTGAATTCCTTCTCTGTGTTATATTGCATTTCTTTGAATTACCTCAACCAGCTATTTTGAATTTTCTGTATGAAAGGTCACATATCTCTGTTTTCCAGAATTGGTCCCTGGTGCCTTATTTAGCTTGTTTGGTGAAGTCATGTTTTCCTGGACAGTCTTGATACTTGTAGATGTTCATCTATATCTGGGCATTGAAGAGTTCAGTCTTCATTGCAGTCTTCACAGTCTGGGCTTGTTTGTGCCCATTATTTGCGGGAATACTTTCCAGGTATTCAAAGAGACTTAGGTCCCAAACCCAGTAATACAGTACCTTATGCAAACACGCAGAGGTACTGCCTTGGTGGCCTTGGATTAACATCAAGAAAATTCTCTTGATTTATCAAGTAGAGACTCTTGTTCTCTTCCCTTACTTTCTCTCAAAAGAGCAGAGTCTCTCTTTCTGTGCTGAGGCATGTGGAGCTGGAGTTGGGGTAACATAAGCACCCCTATGGCCACTAACACTGAGACTGTGCTGGTTCACAATTGAAGTAGACAAAGAACTTGGTATCACCCAAGGCCCACTAAAACCACTACTTGGCTACCATATAAGTTTATTCAAAGCCCTAGCCCTAGCCCTAGCCCTAGCCCTAACCCTAACCCCAAACCCAAATCCTAACCCCAAACCATAACACTAACCCTAACACCAAACCCTAACACTAACCAGAGCCCTAGCACTAGCCCGAACTCTTACCTTAACTCTAACCCCTAACCCTAACCCCTAACCCCAACCTTTACCCTAACCCTTAACCCTGACCCCAACCACTGATATCAACCCCAACCCTAACCCTTAAGCCTAACCCTTAACCCCAACCCTAAAACCCTAACCCCAACACTAACCCCTAACCCTAACCCTCAACCTAACCCTCACCTTAACCCTAACACTTAACCCTTAACCCTAACACTAACCATCTAACCCTTCTCCATAACCTAAACCTAACCATTACTCCTAACCCTAAATCAAACTCTAAGCAAACCCTAACACACTAGGCATACAAGGACAGAGGTGTACATATTCATTCTGTCATACTTATGTTTGCACTTCCTCTCACACATACACAACACACTTACATATGCATACTCCTACACAAACTGATATGTCATCTGATTTGTGACCCAAAGAACTCTCAACTAAGAAATAAATGAAAAGTTGCTTACACTGACTAATACTGAAGGACGTGCCAATTAAAAGAACATTAAAATATCTTTGCCTGCCTGTGTGCAGGCTGGGCGTGGTGGCTCATGCCTATAATCGTAGCACTTTGGGAGGCAGAAGTAAGCGGATCACTTGAGGCCAGGAGCTTGAGACCAGCCTGGTCAACATGGGGAAACCCCATCTCCACTAAAAAAAAAAATTAGTCAGGCAAGTTTTAGTCGGGCATGTTGGCACACGCCTGTGTCCCCAGTTATTTGGAAGCCTGAGGCCTAAAATCATTTGAACCCGGGAGTCGGAGGTTGCTATAAGCCAAGACTGCACCACTGCACTTCACCCTGGGCAATGGAGCAAGAGCCTGTCTCAAGAAAAGGACTGATATTTACTGTTGGCAAAGGCTACAGTCATTCTCTTGCTAACCCTAAACACTGACTCTGACCCAGACCTCATCATATTCTTCCCTGAAATTCCTCAGGTATGTTTCCTTTCTGCTAATTTTTTTCCTCTAAACTTCTGACACTTAATACTCTAAATAGTAAAACAACCCATACCAATCCCATCCCCAATTTAATACTAAGCCACACTAGGACTTGACATCACAAGAACAGAAAGGTACCGATCAACGTCTAGTATAATTATTCAATTAATAATGCTCAAGAGGCTGGGTGCGGTAGCTCACACCTGAAATCCCAGCACTTTGGGAGGCCAAGGCAGACAGATCACCTGAGGTCAGGAGTTTGAGACCAGCCTGGCCAACATGGTGAAACCCTGTCTCTACTAAAATACAAAATTAGCCAGGCATGGTGGCGGGCACCTGTAATCCTAGCTACTCAGGTGACTGAGGCAGGAGAATTGCTTGAGCCTGCAGAGGTTGCAGTGAGCTGAGATTGTGCCATTGTACTCTAGCCTGGGCGACAAGAGTGAGACTGTCTCAAAAAAAATTTAAAAAAATAATGCTCAAGAAAATAATTGTTATTTCATACTGGCACGTATTTTGAGGATAATACAACATGATCACTACATCCTTTTCTCAGAAAATCAAGCTGGTTTGGCATACTAAAGCCATCACTGCAAATAAACATCAAATAAACAGAATAAAGAAGAAACCTACATACTAATTTCAATAGATGCAGGAAGTACTTTAAACAAAGTCAACAGCATTTCATCATAAAACATCCAACAAACCAGGGATAGGAATTTTCTAAACACCACAATAGGACTTTAGCACCATCTCTATTGTTAGGGCCCAGTGCTGTACTCCTAAGATCAGGACCAAGTCATCAATGCTCATTTTCATCACTGTATTCAACACTGTATGGGAAGTTCCATCCACAACAAATAGGAGAGAAAAGAAGTAAAGAGCACATATATGTGTTAGGAAGCAGTAAAATGGCTACTCACAGATCACATGAGCTATCTTATGTACAGAAAATCATGACAAACCCCAAAATATTATTAAAACTAGTAAACTACAACACAAAATATCAATACACAGTAATCTGCTCTATTTTCAGACAGTAGCAACAAACAACATGAGAATATAATTATGAAAACCATTCTAGGCTGGAGGTGGTGGCTCACACCTGTAATACCAACACTTTGAGAGACTGACATGGGAAGATCTTTTGAACCCAGGAGTTTCAGGCCAGTCTGGCCAACACAGGAAAACACTCTCTCTACAAATAACTTAAAATTAGCTAGGTGTGATGGTGCATATCTGTAGTCCTAGTTACTCAGGAGACAGAGGAGGGAGGATTGCTTGAGCCCAGGAGGTTTAGGCTGCAATAAGCCACGTTCACACCACTGCACTCCAACCTGGCCAACAGAGCAAAACCATGCCTTGAAAAAAAAAAGAAAAGAAATTACCCTTTAAAAAATCAACAGGCTGGACATGGTAGCTGACACCTGTAATCCCAGTGCTTTGGGAGGCCAACAGAGGAGTATCACTTGAGAACAGGAGTTTGAGGCCAGTTTGGGCAGGACAGCAAGACACTACCTGTACAAAAAATCAAAAAATTAGCCAGATGTGGTGGTACACACCTGTAGTCCCAGCTACTTGGGAGGCTGACACGGGAGGATCACTTGAGCCCAGGAGACAGAGGTTGCAGTTGAAGGGGTGGCCTGCCCCTCCACACCTGTAGGCATTTCTCATTAGGTGGAACGAGAGACTTGAGAAAAGAAATGAGACACAGAGACAAAGTATAGAGAAAGAAAAGTGGGCCCAGGGGATCTGCACTCAGCCTACAGAGGACCCACGCCGGCACCGGTCTCTGAGTTCCCTCAGTATTTATTGGTCATTATCTTCACCATCTTAGAAAAGGGAAGTGGCAGGATAATAGGATCATCATAGGGAGAAGGTCAGAGGTAAGACATATGAATAAAGATCTCTGTGACATTAATAAGTTTAAGGAAAAGTGCTGTGCCTTGATGTGCATATGCAAACATCTCCATAAACATTTTAGTGCATAAAGACAGCATTGCTGCTAGCACGTCCCACCTTCAGCCCTAAGGCGGTTTTCTCCTTTCTTAGTAAACAGAACATACAATCGGGTTTTACACCGAGATGTTCCATTGCCCAGGGATGGGCAGGAGACAGATGCTTTTCTCTATCTCAACTGCCAAGAGGCCTTCTTTCCTCTTACAATAGTCCTCCTCAGCACAGACCCTTCACGGGTGTCAGGCTGGGGGACGATCAGGTCTTTTCCTTCCCACGAGGCCAATCACATGGGGAGAAACCTTGGACAACACCTAGCTTTCCTAGGCAGAGGTCCCTGCAACCTTTGGCAGTGTACGTGTCCCTGGGTACTTGAGATTAAGAGAATGATGATGACTTTTCACAAGCATGCTGCCTTCAGGCACTTGTTTAACAAAGCACACCCTGCACAGCCCAAAATCCGTTAAACCTTGAGTCACCACAGCACATGTTTTTTGCAAGAACAAGGTTGGGGCTAGGGTCACAGATTAACAGCATCTCAAATACAGAACAAAATGGAGTCTCTTATGTCTACTTCTTTCTAGATAGACACAGTAACAGTCTGATCTCTCTTTCTTTTCCCCACAGCAGTGAGCCATGATCGTGCCACAGCACTCTAGCCTGGGAGACAGAGTGAGACCCTGTCTCAAAAAAATAAAAATAAAGCAATTGCTCATAGAAATATGGGCTTATTTCTGAACTCAAAATTCAGTTCCATTGATCTATTCAATTGATTATACCAGAATCATATTGATTTTATTACCTTTACTTTGTAGTAAGATTCGAAATTCGGAAATGTGAGCCTCTGAGTTTTTTTTTTTTTTG
>NW_016810868.1:13254-40175 GCF_001698545.2 Rhinopithecus bieti
GCCACCTCGCCCGGCTAGTTTTTTGTATTTTTTTTAGTAGAGACGGGGTTTCACCGTGTTAGCCAGGATGGTCTCGACCTCCTGACCTCGTGATCCGCCCGTCTCGGCCTCCCAAAGTGCTGGGATTACAGGCTTGAGCCACCGCGCCCGGCCGCCCAGCAACTTTTTAATATTTTTGTAGGGACGGTGTTTGGCTATGGTGCCCAGCTTTCATTCTAAAACTTTTAAAAACTCTAAAATTTTAGCCATGAATCAGACATAAACACTGTGGTGGTTAATTTTAGTGTCAACTTTACTAGATTAAGGGATACACAGAGAGCTGTTAAAGGACTATGTGTGGGTATGTCTGTGAAGGTGTTTTCAGAAGAGGTGTCATACTGGTATAACATATCACGGCATATCATAATACTGACATGACACCCACAAGACTGCTGTGACACCCATAAGACTGATGTGACGTTCACAATATAGATGACGCCTGTAAGACTGCTATGACACCCAGAAGACTGATGTGAAACCCGCAAGATTCATGACACTCCTAAGACTCATATGACACCCATAATACTGACATGACACCTGCAAGGCTGATATGACACTCGTAAGACTGATGGGATACCTGCAATACTGATATGATGCACACAATACAGATATGACACCCTCAACACTGCTATGACACCCCTAAGACTCACGTGACACCCTCAATACTGATATTTCAGTCACAATACTGATACAGCATCCAGACTCTCACCAGGGTGCTTGGTACACAGCTTCCACTGACCTGAATTTGGATTGGGTTTGGCCTCTACAGTGAAGTCTGATGTCGTCTCAGCTTTATTGACATGGTATTACAGTGGTTGTTTATGATTCACTTTACAGTAATTTCATACTTCTAGGAATCTTGCAATAGCAGTGTAAAGTGTAACTTATCCCTTCTCTTAGATTCCTCAGCAGTTACAGCAACTCCACACAAAACACTCCAGTGTATTTTACCAAAGCAAAGACAGCCTCCCAGCTAACCACCAAATAACTCCCATATCAGGAAATACAGGGTCTCTACCTGACAATCCAATCCACAGACCCATTTCACTTCACGGCCTGCCCCAACTGGGAGAAAAGTCTCTTTCCATTTGGATTGGGTTTTCCTTTTCTGGAATGTTCCTGAGCTGTCCCTCAGTTTCACAACTTTGGCAGATAACACCAAGCTGGGTCTGCCCCATGTTTCCTCCTGAGCAGATGCAGACCCTGCGTTCGCAGCGGAAACACCGCAGCCCGATGCTTGCTCTCCTCAGTGCAACCCACCAGAAAGAGCACAATCCACCTGCCACGACTGCTGATCTCAACTTCATAATGGCAAAATTCTCTTCTTCAAACCGAAGGTTCATCATGTCAGTCTCTCATTTAACTTTTACAATGGGTTCCCACTGGCCTTAGTACAAGGACCACAGGACTGACCATGACCTCTACACACCATGTGCTCCTGCATGCTGCCCTTTCCAAGGCATTCAACCACAGTGGCCTGCAGTCTCTCTCCTACGGGGACACAGCAGCCTTCTCGAGTATTTAACGCATGTTCCCTCAAGCCATTCACCCAATGTCCACCCTTAGCAAATTGTCTAAGACACTGTCCAGCAAAACCTTAAAGTCACAGCATTTGTGGTATCTAACAGTAGTAAAGTTAATAATGTGGTTTTCTAAAACAAAACATAATTATTTCTTAGATAATCTGCAAGAATCACCCACAATTTGTAGATCAAGGAATAATAGTTTAATGGAACCAAAGTCCATGTATGAGATAATTAGGAAAGAAAATGAAATCTCGGTGTTGAACGAAAGGCAAATGGCACGACTAATCACTGAAATTTAATAAGAACACACTGAGCCGGGCATGATGGCTCATGCCTGTAATCCCAGCACTTTGGTGGGGTCGGAGGCCAGCCTGGGCAACATGGCAAAACCCATCTCTACAAAAAAAAAAATACAAAATTAGCCGAGCATGTTTGTATACACCTGTAGTCCCAGCTAATTGGGAGGCTGAAGTGGGAGGATGGCTTGAGCCCAGGAAGATGCAGTGAGCCGAGATGGCGCCAGAGCACTCCAGCCTGAGCAATCGGGCCAGACCTTAGAAACACTCTCCTCCTGACTCTCTTCAGGCAGCCAGACAGAGAATTCNATTTATTCCAAGAAATATTATTTATTTATATTTATTTATATATTTATATTATTTATAATAAATAAATAATATTTATTTATTCCAAAGAATATTATTACTGTTGATTGTTTTCTGAGAGAGTCTCACACTGTCACCCAGGTTGGAATGCAGTGCCACAATCCTAGCTCTTCAGCATCAATCACCTGGGCTCAAAAGATCCTCCCACCTCAGCCTCTAGAGTAACTGGAACTACGTATGTGTGCAAGCACAACCAGTTACCTTTTTAATATTTCTGTAGGGACGGTGTCTAGCTATGGTGCCCAGCTTTCATTCTAAAATTTTTAAGAATTCTAAAATTTTAGCCATGAATCAGGCATAAATACTGTGGTGGTTAATTTTAGTGTCAACTTTACTAGATTAAGGGATACACAGAGACCTGTTAAAGCACTATGTGTGGGTATGTCTGTGAAGGTGTCTTCAGAAGAGGTGTCATACTGGTATAACAAATCACGGCATATCGTAATACTGACATGACACCCACAAGACTGCTGTGACACCCATAAGACTGATGTGACGTTCACAATGCAGATGACACCTGTAAGACTGTTGTGACACCCAGAAGACCGATGTGAAGCCCGCAAGAGTCATGACACTCCTAAGACTCATATGACACCTGTAATACTGACATGACACCTGTAAGGCTGATATGACACTCGTAAGACTGATGGGACACCTGCAATACTGATATGATGCACACAATACAGATATGACACCCTCAACACTGCTGTGACACCCCTAAGACTCACGTGACACCCTCAATACTGATATTTCAGTCGCAATACTGATACAGCATCCAGACTCTCACCAGGGTGCTTGGTACACAGCTTCCACTGACCTGAATTTGGATTGGGTTTGGCCTCTACAGTGAAGTTTGATGTCGTCTCTGCTTTACTGACATGGTATTACTGTGGCTGCTTATAATTCACTTTACAGTAATTTCATACTTCTAGGAATCTTGCAATAGCAGTGTAAAGTGTAACTTATCCCTTCTCTTAGATTCCTCAGCAGTTACAGCAACTCCACACAAAACACTCCAGTGTATTTTACCAAAGCAAAGACAGCCTCCCAGCTAACCACCAAATAACTCCCATATCAGGAAATACAGGGTCTCTACCTGACAATCCAATCCACAGACCCATTTCACTTCACGGCCTGCCCCAACTGGGAGAAAAAGTCTCTTTCCATTTGGATTGGGTTTTCCTTTTTCTGGAATGTTCCTGAGCTGTCCCTCAGTTTCACAACTTTGGCAGATAACACCAAGCTGGGTCTGCCCCATGTTTCCTCCTGAGCAGATGCAGACCCTGCGTTCGCAGCGGAAACACCGCAGCCCGATGCTTGCTCTCCTCAGTGCAACCCACCAGAAAGAGCACAATCCACCTGCCACGACTGCTGATCTCAACTTCATAATGGCAAAATTCTCTTCTTCAAACCGAAGGTTCATCATGTCAGTCTCTCATTTAACTTTTACAATGGGTTCCCACTGGCCTTAGTACAAGGACCACAGGACTGACCATGACCTCTACACACCATGTGCTCCTGCATGCTGCCCTTTCCAAGGCATTCAACCACAGTGGCCTGCAGTCTCTCTCCTACGGGGACACAGCAGCCTTCTCGAGTATTTAACGCATGTTCCCTCAAGCCATTCACCCAATGTCCACCCTTAGCAAATTGTCTAAGACACTGTCCAGCAAAAACCTTAAAGTCACAGCATTTGTGGTATCTAACAGTAGTAAAGTTAATAATGTGGTTTTTCTAAAAACAAAACGTAATTATTTCTTAGATAATCTGCAAGAATCACCCACAATTTGTAGATCAAGGAATGACAGTTTAATGGAACAAAAGTCCATGTATGAGATAATTAGGAAAGAAAAATGAAATCTCAGTGTTGAATAAAAGGCAAATGGCACGACTAATTACTGAAATTTAATAAGAACACACTGGGCCGGGCATGGTGGCTCATGCCTGTAATCCCAGCACTTTGGTGGGGGTCGGAGGCCAGCCTGGGCAACATGGCAAAACCCATCTCTACAAAAAAAAAAATACAAAAATTAGCCGAGCATGTTTGTATACACCTGTAGTCCCAGCTAATTGGGAGGCTGAAGTGGGAGGATGGCTTGAGCCCAGGAAGATGCAGTGAGCCGAGATGGCGCCAGAGCACTCCAGCCTGAGCAATCGGGCCAGACCTTAGAAACACTCTCCTCCTGACTCTCTTCAGGCAGCCAGACAGAGAATTCTCTCTCTTCTGCTGCCTCCTTTGTGTTTGAATATAAAACACAAAAATAAAAGCTTTGTGAAATAAATTTAACCAAGCTAAACAAAACACCTAAATAAAAGCTTTGCCTGGGAACCTTGCTCAGCCTCATGTCGACTTCTATTACTGGAGAGCCAAGGAACTCTGCTCAGTAACAACACCACTGNTTTATTGCTCACACAAAGCCTGTTTGGTGGTCCCTTTACACGGACACGCATGACAACACCCTAGCCTGGGCAAAAGAGTGAGACTGCATCAAGAAAGAAAGAAAAGAAAGAAAAGAAAGAAAAGAAAGAAAGAGAGAAAGAAAGAAAGAAAGAAAGAGGAAGAGAAAGAAAGAAAGAAAGAAAGAAAGAAAGAAAGAAAGAAAGAGAGAGAGAGAGAGAAAGAAAGAAAGGAAAGAAAAGAAAGAAAAAGAAAAGAAAAAAAGAAAGAAAGGAAGGAAGGAAGGAAGGAAGGAAGGAAGGAAGGAAGGAAGGAAGGAAGGAAAGAAAGAAAGAAAGAAAGAAAGAAAGAAAGAAAGAAAGAAAGAAAGAAAGAAAGAAAGAAAGAAAAGAAAGAAAGAAAGAAAGAAAAAAGAAAAAAGAAAAATACCACAGGGCCGGGTGCAGTAGCTCACACTTGTAATCCCAGCACTTTGGGGAGGCTGAGGTGGTGGGATCACCTAGGGTCAGGAGTTCGAGACAAGCCTGACCAATATGGTGAAACCCCATCTCTACTAAAAATACAAAATTAGTCGCATGCCTGTAATCCCAGCTACTTGGGAGGCTGAGGCAGGAGAATCGTTTGAACCCAGGAGGCAGAGGTTGCAGTGAGCCGAGATCTCACCATTGAACTCCAGCCTGGGAAAAAAGAATGAAAATCTTCTCAAAAAAAACAACAAAAGCTGGGGGAGACCTTAGGCTGGGTGCAGTGGCTCACGCCTGTAACCCCGGCACTTTCGGAGGCTGACTTGTAACGATCATTTGAGCCCAGGAGTTCAAGACAAACTTGAGTGACGTAAAGATCCTGCTTAAATTAGCAGTGCATGGTGGCTGGTGCCTATAGTCCAAGCTACTTGGGAGGCTGAGGCAGGAGGATTGCTGGAGCCCAGGAGGCCGAGGCTGCAGTGAGCCATGATCACACCACTGCACTCCAGCCTGGGTGACAGAGCAAGAACTTCTCTCTTAAAAAAAAAAAAAATCAATAAAAATGTAAAGGCTGAGTGCAGTGGCTCACGCCTGGAATCCCAATAATTCGGGAGGCAGAGGCAGGTGGATCATTTGAGGTCAGGAGTTAGAAATCAACCTGACCAACATGGTGAAACCCCATCTCTACTACTAAAAATACAAAGTTAGCCAGGCATGCTGGTGCACACCTGTAGTCCCAGCTACTCAGGAGGCTGAAGCAGGAGAATTGCTTGAACCCAGGAGGCAGAGGTTGCCGTGAGCCAAGATCAGGACATTGCACTTCAGCATGGGCAATAGGAGCTAAACTCCATCTCAAAAAACAAACAAAAAAAATTTTTTTTAATTTAAAAAAAAAAAAAAAAAGCAGCCAGGCCTCGTGGCTCAGGCCTGCCTGCAATCCCAGCACTTTGGGAGGCTGAGGCGAGTGAATCTCTTGAGGTCAGGAGTTCGAGACCAGCCTGGCCAACATGGTGAAACCCCGCCTCTACTAAAAATACAAAATTAGCCTGGCGTGGTAATGCAGGCCTGTAATCCCAGCTACTTAGGATGCTGATGCAGGAGAAGTGCTTGAACCCGGGAGGCGGAGGCTGCAGTGAGCTGAGATCCCACCACTGCAGTCCAGCCTGGGCGACAAAGTGAGACTCCTTGTCAAAAAAAGAAAAGAGGCTGTGGGCTCAGTTGCTCACGCGTGTAATCCCAACACTTTGGGAGGCCACGGTGGGTGGATCACAAGGTCAGAAGTTCAAGACCATCCTGGCCAAGATGGTGAAACCCCATCTCTACTAAAAATACAAAAAAATTAGCTGGGCGTTGTGGCAGGCGCCTGTAATCCCCACCTATTGGGGAGGCTGAGACAGATAATTGCTTCAACACAGGAGGTAAAGGTTACAGGGAGCTGAGATCACTCCACTGCACTCCAGCCTCAAAGACAGAGCGAGACTCCATCTCAAAAAAAAAGAAAAAAAAACATAAGAAAAGACACCGCAAGGCCATATGGCTTTACAGCTCAGTATAAAGTAACCTTAACGAAATCTGATTTTATTTAAAATGGTCAAGGCCAAGAAAAAAAAAAAGAGTACTGACTTTCTTCAATTAGTTTTATGCTATAATGTCAAAGCTTAATATAGTTAATACATTTCAACTAACTTAGGATGCAAATGTTTATAAAACAGACGTCATTTTATGTACCATTACAAATATACTGCAAATTAAACAGACTTTCTCAACGAAAGAAAAACTGCTGTTGAGGAGTTCACTTCCATTAGACGCACACCATGGTTTTTTTGGTTTTGTTTTCATTTGTTTTTGTTTTTTTGAGACAAGGTCTTGCTCTGTCGCCCAGGGCTTAAGTGCAGTAGCGTGAGCATGATAATGTGCCTACTTATCCATTTTCCCGTGTTGTTTCCACTGTGTTAACAAAGGAGCCTGAAAACACCGAGAACTGACCAGGCGAGGTGGCTCACGCCTGTACTCCCAGCGCTTTGGGAAGTCGAGGTGGGTGGATCACCTGATGAGGTTGGGAGTTCGAGACCAGCCTGACCAACATGGAGAAACCCCCTCTCTACTAAAAATACAAAATGAGCCGGCGTGCTGGTGCATGCCTATAATCCCAGGAGGCTGAGGCGGGAGAATCGCTTGAACCCGGGAAGCGGAGGCTGCAGTGAGCCGAGATAGCGCCACGGCACTCCAACCTGGGAAACAAGAGCGAAACTCCGTCTCAAAAAAACAAAACCAAACAAAACAAAAAAAATGAGCACGGATCCCGGGCGCCTATTTCCCGACCTCAGGCTGTGGCGCCCGCCAGTCCCCAAAGTCCCGACCGCCCCACGGTGTCTCCGCGTTCCTCCTCCTCTCCCAGTACCAGGGTCTCTCCCCAGAAACACAACTCGCCTTCGTAACCCGCATCTTGGCCTGGCGCTGGGGGTGACCCGCCCAAGCCTCCATGAAGGGAGCTTGTTCAAAGTGAAGTCCGGATACAAACAGCCCGGCGGGAAACGCGGCCGCCTCGCTCCGCTGCGCTCACAGCGGGGGCGGAAGCCTTTTCCTCACCTTTGCCTCGGCGAAGGTGTCTCGGAGCTGCAGCAGCGTCTCCCTGTCCTCACAGCGGACGCGGCCCCAGGTGTCCCCAGGTGTCCCCAGGTGTCCCAAGCCCCGGCCCCTCCCGGGTGGGTCCTGAGGAGAGAAAGCTCCGTCTTCACAGGGAACGCCCCAGGACGCCGCCGTGCGCATCGGACACGGCTCTGGCGCGCGGCGCTCCGGGTTTGGCAGGGCCGGGCGCCCCCTCGCGGCAGCTCTGGGGAATCTCTGAAAATCAGCGCCTTGATTTTTCCAGGCCGTCACATTTTGGAGATTTCAACTGAAAGGGAGCCCACCATCCAGTGGCTTGACCCGGAACGCATGGAGATAGCAATCAGAGAAGACGGCCAGTTCACACCCGTAATCCCAGCACTTCGGGAGGCCGAGTCTGGCGGATCACTTGAGGTCAGGAAATCAAGACCATTCTGGCCAACAGGGTAAAACCCCGCCTCTACGAAAAATACAAAAAGTATCTGAGCATGGTGGCGGGCGCCTGTAGTCCCAGCTACTCTGGAGGCCGAGGCAGGAGAACCCCTTGCACCCGGGAGGCGGAGGTTGCAGTGAGCCGAGATCACGCCACTGCACTCCAGCCTGGCGACACAGCGAGACTCAGTATCAAAAAGAAAAAGAAAAAAGAAAAGAAAAAAATAAATAAAAAGAAACCAGGAAAGAAAAAGGAAGAAAGGAAGGGGAAGGGGAAGGGAGAAGGAAGGAAGAGACTCCAGGCTAGGTGCAGTGGCTCACGCCTGTAATCCCAGTACTGTGGGAAGCTGAGGTGTAAGGATCACTTGAGCCCAGGAGTTCAAGAAAAACCCGAGCAACGTAGATACAGACTTCATAGCTCACCCCCCAAAAATCGCTCAAGATAGTCTGTAGACTTAAATTTTCAAATATAAAATTATAAAAGTTATAGAAGGATTGGTGATGAGTCTTTAGATACAATACCAAAAACCAGTTCATAAAAGAATGATAATGTAGACTTTATTAAAATTTAAAATGACTGCTCTCTGATATATCCCATTAAGAGAATCAAAAAACAAGCCACAGACTGAGAGAAAATATTTAAAAAACAAACCTGAAAAAAGACTTGTGTGTAAAATAACAAATTCTAATAACAAAAAGAAAAACAACCCAATTAAAAGATAGACACCTCACCAAAAAAGAGATACAGATGACATGCCCGGGTGTGGTGGCTCATGTCTGTAATCTCAGCACCTTGGGAAGGGGAGGCAGGCAATCGCTCGAGGCCAGGAATTTGAGACCAGCCTAGCCAACATGGCAAAATCCTGTATCTACTAAAAATACAAAAATTAGCTGGGTGTGGTGGCTTGCAACTGTAATCCCAGCTACTTGGCAGGTGGAGGCAGGAGAATCACTTGAACCGGGGAGGCAGAAGTTGCAGAGAACTGAGATCACACCACTGCACTTCAGCCTGGGCGACAGACCAAGACGCTATCTTAAAAAATAAGTGGAGTTTTGCTGTCACAAGCCAAGAAACTAACAGAAGCTGAAGAGAGGCCCGAAATGGATCCTTCCCTAGTGCCTTCAGAGGGAGCATGGCCCTGCTGAGAAAGAGTAGAAATGGGACTCGGCCCACCCCCACTAACGCGTTGTTCTATACGTGCCCGCTGACCCCCAGACCTTGCAGCACCATGCTCACTGCAGGTGCCATACTCGCTGGCCAGACCTTGCCACCTGTCTGAAATAAACTAAGATAAGCAGCATCCCGCCATAAGTCTTACTCAAGGGGGTTGACTTGATCACCCGCTTATGCACGAGGCCAGGAGAATGACTGATCCCTACCCCTGGCCTCGTTGTAACTCTAAAGTCCCCACCCAGGTATGGGCTTTTCTGCCATTTTCCAGTCACACAGCGTTTGTGTTAGCATGATTCTTCACTGCATCTGAGCACCCTTCACTCCACCCCATACATGTAATGACACTCACCTAACTCATAAATCATGCATGTCACCCTCCTTAAGACACCACAGTGCACTCCCCTTGGGGAGCCAGCCAAGAATCCTTCCTCCTGGCCAACCTTTAGGGCATAAGACAATATGTCTCTCTTCTGCCCAACCTTTAGGGGCACAAGTCTTAATAAAGCCTTGTCTGGGAAACTTGTTTGGCCTGGTATCAACTTCTGTTTCATGGGAGCCTAAGAATATGTAGTTGGGAACACTGCCAACATCTTTATTTCCAACTTCTGGACTTCAGAACAGAGACAACAAATCTCTATGGTTCCAAGCTACCCCCTTTTGTGGTACTTTGTTATGGCAGCCCCAGGAAACAAATGCAGGCACGTTTTGCTCCATCTGCCACTCTCTCCAGACCACAGCTTCTCCCCAAGCCCACCCCATGAGAGGCTGAGGACAGAAGCAGAACCCTTCATAGGCCACCATCACTGCTGGATGGTCACTTCCAGCACTGACTGTCTGGGAGCTCCAGCCTCAGCTCTCAGTTTCCAGGAGCAAGTGGGAGGATGAGGACAAGGAGGAATGAGAGCACTGGCCTCCCAGGAACTGCCCTGAACATCCACCCTGCTGTCCCCGAGCTGTCCCTGAGCCTCCACCCTACTGTCCCCAGAGCTGCCCCCGAGCTTCCACCCTGCTGTCCCCACAGCCTCCACCCTGCTGTCCCCGGAGCCTCCACCCTGCTGTCCCCAAAACTGTCATTGAGCATCCACCATGCTGTCCCTAGAGCCCAGAAAGCCTAGGGCTGGCCAAACCTCATCCCTCACTCCTCCTCTGGCCCCTCTTCCCAGCCATCAACACTTTGAAACAGCCATGAAGCCCCTTTTAATCTCTAAAAAGGTGCGTCAGGAAGGCACAGAGAGCTCACACCAGGTGGTCATGGTGCCTTACCTGTGTCCAGTGGGCCCAGGCTGGCCCTTTAAGGGGATGATGGCGGAACAGCTGAGAGACCACACCCCCCTTCTCAGAGAGGCCAGGGATAAAGAAAAGGGACAGTGGAGGAACCTGTGGGCAGGATGTTGAGGGTAGAGACTCCTCCCCACAGGCACCTAGCAGAGGGATCCTTCCTCCCTGAAGCTGCCCCTGAGCCTCCATCCAGACAGGACCTCCGACCACTGCTAGGGGCCCGTTCTCAGGAGGTTCAGTCCCAGACAAGGGCTCTGGAGACTTAAGTCCACTTTCCCAAAACGGACGATTCATCTGGCAAGTCAGGGTCCTAGAACATCCAGGACTGAGCCTCGCTGAGGATGGAAGGGAGTAACATGGCCTGGTGGGGGACATGGGGGCCCAGTCCTCCTGTGACAGATAGGCAAGTGGCTGTGCCCTGCACTCCGTACACCCCGCTGACAGCACATCCTCTGAGCTCAGGTCCCAGTGCCTTCCTGCTCCTCCTCCAGGCCCACAGATTTCCAAGGATGCTCTGGGCCACAGGTGAGCAGCACAGTGACCTCCTGACCCAGGGTTCTGAGGCTCCTCATGGGGTGCCAGCACAGTCCTGGTTCAGCAGCACACTGGCTCTGTGGGGCCCCATGCAAGTCTGGAACAGAGTGCGGGAGGAGGGAAGGGCTCAGGCAGCATGTTCAGAACTCATCCTGGAAGGAGCTGCCTCCTTTATGGCAAGCCCAGCCTCCCTCCTCCTCCAGGAAGCCCTCCTGAGGTCCTCCAGAGACCAAACAGTGCCTATGTCTTGGATATTCTGTCTTTCCTCCATGTGCCAGCCCAACCGCATCATGGGACCCTGAGTCCCTTCAGGCTCCTCACCGCTCGGCCAGCACAGGGCCTGGTGCTCACAGCAGCCTGAACCAAGGTACAGATGGTGATATCTGCCCAGGACAGAGCCAACTCCTGACAGCATGAGCCTCAAGTCCTTTCAGCAGCTACAGAGACTGGGCATTCCCACCACACACACACACACACACACACACACACACACACACGAGTTGTTGTCAGGACTGGTGACTTTCAAAGCACTGGGCTATAGCCAGCAGACCTGGATCTTTCCATGGGGCCACAGGAGGCCCCCACCTCCAAAAGGAAGCTGTTCCCTTGGTGAGACGAGGAACCTCCATCCCATGCACCACACACACCACACCCTCCATCACTGCACTGCTCCCTGGAGACCAACCTACAGCACCAGATCTCCCCCTGAGGGTCTAAATAACCTCTGGCAGGTGCCCTTGTTCTCCAGGGAAGGGCTGGTGCCTGCAACAGGATGACAGTCCCGGGGACAATCACAATCTGTGCCCTGCTCAGCCTTGTCCTCGGCTGCCCAGGCTCTTGACAGTCACACCTACCACCCTGGGGAACGGGGGAGACTCTGCCAAGAGCCAGGTGCCCGGTTTATGGTTCAAATTGAATATTTGGACAAAAATCTTGAAAACTAGGCTCCTCATTGAGAGAGAAAAGAATTTTTCTGCATAGTAAGCTGGAGCTGTGGTGTGGAGGGGACATCCTTGCCGCACAGGGCCCAGGGATACCCTAGGGCACAGGGAGGGAAGATCCTGGAGAAGAGGAGTCAGTTTGGCCCAGAACCCAGGGAGGGGCCTTCACTGCCTCTCTTGTCCTTTGCCCAAAGTGAGGAGTCTGAGGGGAAAACTAGAGACCACTCACTGGAGCCCTCCGTTTCCCCTCCTCCCACCCAGGGGCATGAACCACCAGCCCAGCAGGGAGGGGAGGGCCTAATGCAACCCCCAAGTTGCTCACTGGTTTCTGGGCTGTGGGAGCCCAACAGGGCCACAGAGGGGGAAGTGCAGAGCCCACTCCTCAGCTGTGGTGCCAGCATGAAATCTGCGGGGACCAGGGGACAAGGCAGAGCAGGAGCCCAGAGGCAATGAGAGCCCCGAGGGCAGCGCACACACCACAGACCCTTCCCCACGGCCACAGGACAGACACCTTCGCAGGAGGAGGTGAGGCACATGGTGGGTGCAGACAGCTGCAAACCAGAGGGGACAGAGATAAGTCATGAGAATTTTGCATTTTTTCCATCAACAGTGGAACTGGAGATATGAGAACAAAAAGAAATCAGCAATGGAAAATAAAGCTAGTTTTTCCCCATTTGAGATACGCGTATAAACTGAAATTCACTGAATATACAGAAAAGGCTCCAAGCACTGACAAGGCTCCCACGCTGGCCACCAACCTTCATGAAAGCCAACATCTTGGGCAGGCCAGAGCTCTGGGCAACACCTGCCCCCCACGCCCTGCCGTGGACTCTGCACACACCTGGAAGTTCCCATTGTGCACACTGTAGAGGGGCTAGAAGAACGCCGCTGGAGAGGGCACGTTCTGGTAGAAGGTTCTGTTCACCCTGAGGCCCAGAGAGGCCAGTCAGAGGCCTACGGTGACCCAGGTGGCCTGAAGTCACCACAGAGGCTGAGCTTCCTTCCATCAGCAGGAGGCCCGCCCACCTCGTCTCTGCCACTGCCTCTCCCATCTCATCACATCCCAACCCACTCTCAGGGCAGGACCCAACTGGGCCTCCTTGCCTAACAGCCGCATAGAACTGATTTGTACTGAGGCATGAATCCTTTACAGTGTTAGCTGTGATGGCAGGTTCAGAATGGGGAGTTATCAGCTAGATCCTCAGTCCACAGAGGGAGCCGCACCTCCAGGAACTCTGTCTTTGCCATCAGTACATCTGTGGCTCTCACCTCACTCAGTGTCTCCCCAAGCACCAGACTTGCTGCCAAGGATCCACTGACCGTCCCACAAGGATGTCACCTGGGGCTCCAACCCAACAGGTGCAAACAGACCTCGCCAACCTCCCCGCAAGGATTCCCCCCATTTCCCCACCTCAGGAGTCACCACTCTTACCTTATCCAGCCACACGTCCCCTCTATTTCTCCCCCAAGACCCTGCAATCCCCTCCACTTTGCTCTATCTCCACTTGTTTCACTGGCTCCTGCCAAATCATCTCCCTGTGGGCACCCCACTGGCCCCCACTGGTCCCCAAGCAGGTCCCCCATGTTCCCTTGTCCCAGTAATCCATTCCTCAAAACATGAACTCAGTCGTATCCACAGTTTCACACTTTCCTTTGCTCCAAGGAGAAGCCAAGCACCCTCCCACTTAGCCCCACCCAACACCCCTCTCCCCACACCCTCTTCCTCACATCCACAGCCTGACGTGGCCCCTGAGTCCCCTCTTGTAACCTGATGTGTGGTGCATGAGGTGTGACAGTTGATTTATGGAGGGCCCTTGTCCATCTTGTTCTCTAAGGCATCTGCCAGGGTGAGAAGAGTCTTGTGCACACCAGATGCTCCAAGTGTCCTTTCATAGACTGTGCGAACAGATGAGCAAACCAAGCTCCTCCAGAGGCAGAAGACTAGGATCCGGGCTCTTGATCTCGGTGACTCTGGGTCTGGTCGGGACCACACTGCCCTTGTCTTCGGCCTCTGCCACAAATCCCCCTGCTCTTCTCTCCCTGGCAACTTGACAACTCTCTACTGGCCCAGGGTGGACACTTGAAAAGCCCACCCCATCCGGGACCAGACAGTGGAGAGGGGAGGGGAGGAACCAGACAGGGATGGCCCTTGACGGCCCACCCACCACACACTCACACATTCACATAGTGGCACATCTGTGCACATACACTAACATGTACACTCTTACCTGCTCACACATGTACACACACACACACACATCAGCTACGTACCTGGGTGACAGCTTGAACAGGAGGTAGGTCAGGCCAGTCAGCAGGAAAAAGACGGACACAGTAACAAAGGTTTGCCTGGCCACCCCCAGGGTGGGATCAGAGGGCCTGTGGGCAGGAAGGGCCCAGGGCTGTCAGCAGCCTCAGTGCCAGGAGGCTCCCCACAAACCTACCTGGCAAAAGTGCACCCTTTAGTGCCCTGGGCCAAAGTGGAAGGTTTGTGATGAGCCTTGGAGGTTTATGTCACCTGCTGAAGGACCCTGTGTAAGCCACACTCCTGGGCCTCACTCTTACATCTGCCACACGGTGGGTCATAAGGTTCCCTGGGCCTTCTCAGCATTGCAACGTGCAAGGGTCAGCCCAGCCCTCACTAACGACACTGAGGTCATGTCCAGCCTCCAGGCAAGAGCACCAGCCCTGGTGTGCAGCCCTACCACCCTCACTCCTCACAGGAGTCACTGACTCCGGGTTCCCAGGAAGTCCCAGAATTGTCAGGTGTTGGTTTCCTCCCTACAGACCCCAGACCTTCAGAGGAAGTGGGTCAACTGGGGCCTGGCTGCCTCAGGGAGGGGCTTCCAGGAGGATGAAAGGGTGCAGGGGTGAGGTGATGAGGGAAGAGGACGCCCAGCCTAGACTCTGGAAGTGCAGCAGCCATAGCAGCGCCCACGTTGTCTCTGGGGAGCCTGGAAGCACACAGGCTGGCTCCACTCACTCCACTGGCCTGTGTAACGCTCCTCCTCTGCCACATCACCCTCCAGTGTGGCCATCCGGACACGCAGCCTGGCCTCAAGGATAAAGCCAGGGTCCAGCTCAAAGGCTTCAAGTATGAGCCAGGTCACCCCGACAATGTGATCCCTGTGCTGGGCTCGCTGCGGGGGTGGGGGCAGTTAGCAGGTGCTGAAGGTGGGGCTGGGTTCCTCAGTCCTCAAGAATACACAAAGGCACACGCTCACACAGCATACACATGAACACACCTGTGTTCACACAGGCACACTCACCACATTCATGTGCACACACACAGAGAGAAGGCACACTCACACTCACACGCAGATACAGCTGCATTTGCCCACCAATACACACATGCACACACAGGCAGACATGTCTACAGGCACACTTTCACACTCCTCACGCTTGCATGCACACTCACACACACAAGCGTGTGCACAGAAGCAACTCACCACA
Organism: Rhinopithecus bieti; assembly: GCF_001698545.2. Lineage (NCBI taxonomy): Eukaryota > Metazoa > Chordata > Mammalia > Primates > Cercopithecidae > Rhinopithecus > Rhinopithecus bieti. The sequence continues at coordinate 28,760 of NW_016810868.1, forward strand.
CTCACATACACACTCGTACACGTAGACATGCCCACGTGCACACTCACAGATACAAACACAAGGCACAGGCACACTCACATGTACACCTACAAACACAAACGTGGGCACACTTATATGTGCACACACATAAACACATGCACACTTACATGCACACACTCACAGACACAGGCACACTCACCCTACTCACATACACACACACGAAGCACACACATGTGCGTTTCAGCATGTGTGTTCACACACACACCTGGCTCCAGTTCCTCCCCTGCTCTTCACTCCAAGTTGACCTCTCCTTATTTAGAGTGGGGAGTCTGCCCTGGACTGCTGCTCCCAGGAGATAGGACCCCAGGGGAAGCCAGTCAAAGTGTTACCTCCCAGGCCTCTTCCTGCCTCTTGACACCCAGCTCCCGCTCATAGCTGAGAAGAGTGACATTGGCTCCAAGGCAGGACTGATGCTGCAGATCAGGATGCAGTGGCCAGAGTTGACGTGTTCTGTAAGTCAAAGAGTGGGTCTAGCTTCACTGGAACAGAGATAATCCATGTAAGGCCGAAGCCCCATGGGTCTGGTGTGTCAGTCAGCACACCCAAGACTGGGGATCTGAAAGATTCCCAAGGGGCATGGTCAAGGCCCTCTCAGACCAGGCACCTCACTGGGAGACTGGTCCAGAAAAGCCCCAGGTGGGACAGGACAGCAGTGACTTCCTCTGGCCCCTGCAGAGGACCTTCCCCTCCCAGGGGCCAAGCCTGCCCCCAGCCCTGGATCTCACTTGGCAGGGACTGAGAACACTCACTGGGCCACAGGGGTCACAGGCTGCAGGGCCCTTCTCCTAGCCCCAAGCAGCCAGGATGTTCTTGCCAAGGGGCCCTGCTCCAGGCTTATAGCCGCTGTTCACCGTGTCTCCAGGGCAGGTACTACAGGTCCACCAGGCTGACCTGCTCCCTCCCAGACACGCAGTGGTAGAAAGTGATGATGAAATTGTCGGATGGCAGGAGCACTGCCTCAGGCGGCAGCACTACAGTGCACTCGCTGCCCTGCAAGATGCACTTGTGTGTGCCCCCAGGAGCCTGGTTGCTGGAAAGGGCATGTCAGCACCACGGGGCTGCTACACTGTCCTGGCATATCTGCTGCAATCCTGGGGACCCCACCCTCATCCCTGTCCAGGTGGCCATAGCCCTCAACCCTCACCTAGTGAAGAGGAGCCCGGGCCTGGAGCCCTGGCCCAGCTCTGGGACAGACCAGTAGCAATCGATCCTGAGAATGTTGTTGGTGAGGCAGGTGAAGTTTCCAGCCCTTGGCCCTGGAGACAGTGACCATTGGGAGTCTACAGTGAGTGCTTCAGAGGAGAGCTGAGTTGGGGGGCAGCTAGGGTGTCTGACAGCTGACACCCTAGCAGGGCAGTCACTAGTGAATGATCCCAGAATCTGTCCAGGGAAGCACTGGGAGGCCTGGAAGTGGTGGGCTCTGACCCGTGGTACATGGGCAAGTCAGACCCGGAGAGGTGTCAAGAGGGTGAAGGAAGGCAGACCAGGGTCGGTCCAGGGACTGAAGGTAGGGAGGTAAAGGAAGCGAGACTAGAGACGGAGGTCCAAGCTGACCCCTAGAGGACATGCCCCAGCACAGTTTGGTCCAAACTTTTCCCGAGGGGCTCGACGTTGGACAACCCAGTCCCCCAAACACGCCCTAGTTATCCACTCACCTCATGCAGACACTAGTGCCCAACCCTCACCTCATCCAACCCCTGAGACAGAGACTCCCGAGCGGACACAGGTGCAGACGCAGGTGCAGGCCAGGAGCCAGGTGCCATGTGTCGCCTCAGGGCCTCCCTCTCCAAGGTCCAGCCTGCAAGGGGCTGGGCTGAGGGCCCATGCGAGCCATCCCTCTCTGGAGGGGTGCTCCCCATGAATTTCTCCCCAGCAGATTGCTCAATGGGTCTCCATCTGCACTCACATGGTGTCCTGTGAAAGATGCTGGGCACCACTGCCCAGGCTTTACCGATAAGGAACTGAAGCTCAGAAAGGCCACTTGACCCAGCCAAAGACTCATGGCTGCAGGGTGTAAGATGCACCCTCAAACTTAGGTCCTGGACTCTGACTCAGCTTGGTCTCCACGTCTGCCAAGAAGGCTCCTCTCTAGGATGGGCATCCTCTGCCAGCCCATCCCCCATCCCTGGGCCCAGGCCCCATCCTGCAGGGGAGTCGGGATTGGGGGAACCAGTCACTACCAACAGCCACCACAGGTGCATTTTCTACTGTAATTCTCACAGCAGCTCCATGAGGGAGAAGCGCTGTCCCTGTTCACACGGATTCACACCATTCTCCTGCCTCAGCCTCCCGAGTAGCTGGGACTATAGGCGCCCGCCATCTCGCCCGGCTGTTTTTTTGTATTTTTTAGTAGAGACGGGGTTTCACCGTGTTAGCCAGGATGGTCTCCATCTGCTGACCTCGTGATTCATCCGTCTCAGCCTCCCAAAGTGCTGGGATTACAGGCTTGAGCCACCGCGCCCGGCAACATGCACACTCTTAAGGAACCCGCACACCCTCAACGGGCAGCAGGCAGTACTCTAACCCCACTCCGCCCCACTCCCGGCAGCCTGTGCAGGTACCCACAGGACAGTCCCCTGTTAAGACTGCTGATCAGGAAGCCTCACCCTTTCCTAGAATAGAGTGTGTAGTCTGGCAACACTGGCCGCAGCATGAAACACCGTGGCAAGTTCTCTGCAGCAGTGTCTGTCCCTTCTTGCAGCAGTTACTGGAAAGGTGGGAATAGGGAAGACAGTCAGCCTGCTCTTGGGATATGAGAGAGCAGGGTTGGAGTGACCACCAGGACCTGGGGAAGCACAGGCACAACAGCCACAGCTGAGAGCTGACCCGCGTCCCAGAATGGACAACCACTGCCCCAGCAATGGAGAAAAACCCACATCAGTGTAGAATCAGGCCAGGTCAGCCACAAGCTAACCCAGGAGCAGATGGCTTGACAGCAGGGAGTGGAGGCTCCAAGCTCAGCAGGCCTCATTTCTAGACAGGGAGAGGGGATGGTAGGGCAGGACCCACATGTGACACCTGAGAGTTACAAAGGAGGAAGCCAGGACACCCCCTGGGGGAGCACTGGAGTGCTGGGTACAGCAACAAGGCAGTATGGCCATCTGAGGGGAAGGTCTCTGCTTTTCCTCTGCACTGAAAATGCACAACTGTACCTGGTAAGCTGAGCAGGGCAGGGTTACCACCCTCCTACAGATGAAGAAACTGAGGTTCAGAGACCTGGGACCTGCCCAAAATCTGGCTCCTGACACCTCTGTTCTTGGCACATTCCCACCAGCTTCTACACAAGCCTGGGAACTTCCCGAGGGCAGTGCCCCTCAGCACATGCCCCAGCAGAAGGCACCTCAATGCCTTATAAATGGGGTGGAGCTGCAGGCAGAGCTGCCTTCCCCCATCCTCGACCACAGGGCCAGGCACCCACATGCTCCCTGCTCCTGGATATCACCAGGGAGGACTCAGGAAGTTCTTGGGTGTGGGAAGGCAGTTGTGAGCAGGAGGGGAAGCCAGGGTCTGCCACCTGGGACAGAGCTGCCCCTGACATCCCTAGTCCTGCTGGGAGGCCTGGCTGACATCACTGCCTGGCACAGCTTCTCCCGCATTGGGTCTGTGGACGTAGCCTTCAGCCCATGGTCACTCTGGTCCCTTCTCAGAGCTGCACCTGTTCCATGGCCTCAGCGTCAAGGCCTGGCCCAGGAGGCACTGGGCCTCATGGCCTGCCTGCCCTGATTCCCTGGGCCACTGTGAAGCTGTGGGCTACTCTGCAGCTGGACCCCTGCCTCAGACCACAGGCTCTGCTACACCCATGGGAGGGTCCTCAGACAAACCCAGCCCTTCCCCTTCCATTAGACAGGCATGGTGGCCTATGCCTATAGTCCCAGCTACTCCAGAGGCTGAGGTGGGAGAATCACCTGAGCCCGGTAGGTTTAGGTTGTGGTGAGCCGTTATTGCACCACCATAGTCCAACCTGAGTGAGAGTGAAACCCTGTCTCCAAAAAAAAACCCAACAACTGCAGCAAGAATATTCCCAAAGTTGAGAAAACTAATGCAGCAAAAAAGGAAGTGTAATCTATTATGTGTTAAAACTGGCGATGGGAAAAGCACGTGTGGATCAGGAACAAGCTTAGGTAGACACATGTATGAAGACGGTGAAAACATAAAGTGCTTAAAGTGTATGGTTTTTCACTGCATCATCATTATTGTTATTATTTTTGAGACAGAGTCTCACTCTGTCACCCAGGCTGGAGTCCAGTGGCATGGTTTTGGCTCACTGCAACCTCCACTTCCTGGATTCAAGTGATTCTCCTGCCTCAGCCTCCCAAGTAATTAAGGGGGCCTGCCCCTCCACACCTGTGGGTATTTCTTGCAAGGTGGAGACAAGAGACTGTGAAAAGAAATAAGACACAGAGACAAAGTATACAGGAAGAAAAGTGGGCCCAGGGAACCGGCGCTCAGCAAGTGAAGGTCTGCACCGGTGCTGGTCTCTGAGTTCCTCCGTGTTTGTTGATCTCTATCTCTACTATCTTGGTGAAGGGGATGTGGCAGGACTATAGGGTAATGGTGAGGAGAGGGTCAGCAGGGAAACATGTGAGCAAAGGAATCTATGTCATAAGTTTAAGGAAAAGTGCTGTGCCTGCATGTGCACGTAGGCCAGATTTATGTTTGACTTTACACAAACATCTCAGAGCAGTAAAAAGTAGCAGAGCAGTATTGCCGCCAGCATGTCTCACCTCCAGCCATGGGTGGTTTTCTCCTATCTCAGCAAATAGAATGTATGGTCGGGTTTTACACTGAGACATTCCATTCCCAGGGTTCAGCCTTCCTCTTATCTCAACGGCAGAGAACTTCCTCTTTCACTAATCCTCCTCAGCACAGACCCTTTACAGGTGTCGGGCTGGAGGACTGTAAGGTCTTTCCCTTCCCATGAGGCCATATCTCAGGCTGTCTCAGTGTGGGGAAACCTGGACAATAACCCAGGCTTTCTTGGGCAGAGGTCCCTGCAGCTTTCCACAGTGCATTGTGTCCCTGGTGAATCAAGAATGGAGAATGGCAATGACTTTTACCAAGCATACTGCCTGCAAACACATATTTAACGAAGCACAGCCCTAAATTCCCTAAACCCTGAGTCAACACAGCACATGTCCCTGTAAGCACAGGGTTGGGGCTAAGGTTACAGATTAACAGCATCTCAAAGCAGAAGAATTTCTCTTAGACACAGTAACAGTCTGAACTCTCTTCCTTTCCCCCACAGAGTAGCTGGGATTACAAGCATGCACCACCACGCCCAGCTAATTTTTGTATTTTTAATAGAGATGAGGTTTCACCATGTTGGCCAGGCTGGTCTCGAACCTCTGACCTCAGGTGATCCACCCACCTTGGCCTCCCAAAGTGCTAGGATTACAGGCATGAGTCACCATGTCTGGCTTCACTGTATTATTCATCAGCAAGAACTCTGTGGGAAATATCTGAATCCATTATCAGTGGTGAATCTATTGACTTTTTCAGTGATGTCAATGGTAGACTTCATTTGTTCTCCTGCACTTAACCAGCATTCACAGATGCACACTTGCAATTGATTTCAATGACAGGGAACACTAACTTTGAACCCCAATTAAGCAAAATGGCATCCACTCTTCTCAGTAATAGACCCACATTACAAAAATTGAACTCAATTATTATTACGTTTTGAATTTTGCCTATAATTACATTCTGAGGTTAAATTCAAAACATTAAAGAAAAGTATAAAATTTTTTTAAATTGCCTATAAAAAACATACAGAAGTTGCCAGCCTGGGCAGCATGACAAAACCCTGTCTCTATAAAGAAAAAAAAATACAAAAATTAGCTGGGCATGGTGCGCACCTATAGTCCCAGTCACTACAGAGGCTGAGGTGGAAGGATCACTTGAGCCCAGGAGGTCCCGGCTGCAGTAAGCTGAGATCGTGCCTCTACAATCCAGCCTCGGCAACAGAGTGAGACCCTGTCTCAAAGAAAATTAAAAAGAAAGTAATTATACTATTCAGCCTCTGACCCTTAAGAAAACAGTTTGTAAACCCCTCAAACAGATTATTATCATATCCACTTTATAGATGAGGAAATGAAGGCAGAGGTTCTGCAACTTGACCAGGGTTTCATAGCTAAGGTGCTGTCAGGGTCACTGGCTTCAGAGTACATGATGTGTACCATGGATCCATGCTGCCTTCCAACAACAAAATTGAACAGAAGAACTGTCACCTGAGGAAATAAAACTAACAGCATAAGCAGAAGACATTACAGATAATGCCCACATGATAAAATCACATTTGGGAAACCAAAATAAACTATTCTGAACTAGAGCCAATTAGAGATAACAGGCTCAGGAACTGGTAAACATGTTCAATCAATACGAAAACAATCATATTAAATGTAAAGATTGGCCAGGCGCAGAGGCTCATGCTTATAATCCCAGCACTTTGGGAGGTCAAGGTGGGCATATCACCTGAGGTCGGGAGTTTGAGACCAGCCTGACCAACATGAAGAAACCCCATCTCCACTAGAAATACAAAATTAGCCAGGTGTGGTGGCACATGCCTGTAATCCCAGCTACTTGGGAGGCTGAGGCAGGAGAATGGCATAAACCCAGGAGGCGGAGCTTGCAGTGAGCCAAGATCCGGCCACTGCACTCCAGCCTGGGCAACAGAGCGAGACTCCATCTCAAAAAAAAAAAAAAAAAAAAGATTTGGAGGCCGGGCGTGGTGGCTCACACCTGTAATCCCAGCACTTTGGGAGGCTGAGGTGGGAGGATAACTTGAGGCCAAGAGTCCAAGACCAGCCTGGCCAACATGGCAAAACCCAGTCTTTACTAAAAATACAATAATTTGCTGGGCATGGTGGCACATGCCTGTAATCACAGCTACTTGGGAGGCTGAGGCAGGAGAATCGTTTGAACCTGGGAGGCAGAGGTTGGAGTGAGCCAAGATCATGCCACTGCACTCCAGCCTGGGCAACAGAGCAAAACCCTGTCTCAAAAAAACAAAAAACAAAAAAAAAAGGCCAAGGTGGGCAGATCACGAGGTCAGGAGATCGAGACCATCCTGGCTAACACAGTGAAACCCCATCTCTACTAAAAATGCCAAAAATTAGCCGGGCGTGGCAGCGGGCGCCTATAGTCCCAGCTTCTTGGGAGGCTGAGGCAGGAAAATGGCGTGAACCCAGGAGGTGGAGCTTGCAGTGAGCCGAGATTGGGCCACTGCACTCCAGCCTGGGCAACAGAGCAAGACTCCATCTCAAAAAAAAAAAAAAAAAAGATTTGGAGTGGGGAGTGGTGGCAGTTACTCAGAGACCAAGGCGGTACGATCACTTGAGCCTGGGTGTTTGAGGCCATCCTGGGCAACATAAACAACACCCCATCTCTTTCTGAGAAAGAGAGAGAGATTGATTTAGAAAGCAATTAAGACCAGGGTCTTGACCAAGAATCAATCTATCAATAACCTACACCCAGCTAGTCTGAGGCATCCTTTCTCTTCTTAGAGTTGAATGATTAACACAAAAAGTATAAAGTGTAAAAACATAGTGCTGGGCACAGTGGCTCATGCCTGTAATCCCAGCACTTTGGGAGGCCAAGGCAGGTGGATCATCTGAGGTCAGGTGTTCGAGACCAGCCTGGCTAACATGGGGAAACCCCATTTCTACAAAAAGGACAAAAAATTAGCTGGGCATGGTGGCCAAGATCATGCCACTGCACTTCAGCCTGGGTGACAGAGCGAGACTCTGTCTCAAAAAAAAAAAAAAATTAGAATTTTATACATTTAATGCAACCCTAGTAAGCAATCAGGGAAGGTTCAAAAAATGAATAAGGGAATAAGAATAGGAATAAAGAAATAAATTGAAATACCAGTGATGAGGATTTTCATAGCCTGTTCAAATCTAAGTATATAGTCAATTTTGGGATCACTGTGATTTAGGGTTTGCTTTCTACCTAACAAGCTATTTAAAACACTGAGAAGGCAATATTAGAACTTCCATTTTAATGAAATATTCAGAATTTTGATTAAAATAAATACTAAATTAGGTTTACAAGTAGCAGTTAAATATTTAGAGACATTTAATGTACTAAGTTTTGCAAACAGTACAATTATTTAAGAGTGTTGATGGAGGCTGGATGCGGTGGCTCACGCCTGTAATCCCAGCACTTTGGGAGGCTGAGGCAGGTGGATCACGAAGTCAGATCAAGAGCATCTAGGCTAACATGGTGAAACCCTGTCTCTACTAAAAATAAAAAAAAATTAGCCAGGAGTGGTGGCATGTGCCTGTAGTCCCAGCTACTCAGGAGGCTGAGGCAGGAGAATGGTGTGACCCCGGGAGGCGGAGTTTGCAGTGAGCACAGATTATACCACTGCACTCCAGGCTGGGTGACAGAGTGAGACTCTGTGTCAAAAAATAGAAAACAAATAGTGTTGACTGGGAGGAAGGGAATGTCAACTGCCAATAAATGTAGAAGATGAAAGAACAGGACTTTAAACAGAGCATACTTAGTTATGGGTCTCCATCTCCTCCCCACACAGAAAAACTCCCCGACATTCATGACTTCATCCACTCTGACTAGCAGATAGGCCACATTTCCTGACACCCTGGCTCTTCACCTCAAAAGGTTTATCTTTCCACCACACCAGCAAAGACCCTCAGGATACAGGATTCATACTGCCAGCTAAGCATCTACCCCAAGACACAAGGTAAGCACACACTGAAGCAGCTGGGCCATCCTAGCCCTAATCCCTCCAGCAGCATCCACACTGAGCATTGCTGCACTTGTAGAAGGTGGTCATCAGCTCATCTGCAGATTGAGTCTAAAACTGCATGAAGTAAGCACGAGGATGTTTACATATGAGACATGGCTCTGGCAAGGAGAAAAATGAAGTGACTAACATTTAAAAAAATGTTGCTCGTGACTGTTAAAAGTAGGTATTACTTAATATCTTTTTTCTTTTTTTTGAGATGGAATCTCCCACTGTCGCCTGGGTTGGAGAGCAGTGGTGAACTGTTGGCTCACTGCAACCTCTGCCTCCCAGGTTCAAACAATTCTCCTAACCCAAACCCTAGACCTAACACTAACTGAATACAAACCTGAACCCTAACCCTAAACCCTAACCCTAACCCTAGCCCTAACCCTACCCGAACCCAAACCCAAACAATAACCTGAAACCCTAACCCTAACCCCTAAAGCTAACCCTAACCCTAACCCCTAACCCTAACCCTTAACCCCTAAAACCAACCCTAACCCTAAACCCTAACCCCTAAAACTAACCCTAACCCCAACCCTAATCCTAACTTCTTAATCAACCGTATTGACTAATTAAGTAAATATGAGTGGGCAAGGCGAGGTGGCTCACACCTCTAATCCCAGCACTTTAGGAAACCAAGGCAGGCAGATCACCTGAGGTCAGGAGTTCTAGACCAGCTGGCCAACATGGTGAAACTCCATCTCTACTAAAAATACAAACATTAGCCGGGCATGGTGGCAGGCACCCGTAATTCCAACTACTCGCTAGGCTGAGGCAGGAGAATCACTTGAACCTGGGAGGTGGAGGTTGCAGTAAGCTGAGATCACACCACTGCACTCCAGCCTGGGTGACAGAGCCAGATGCCACCTCAAAAAAAAAAAAAAAAAGTAAACATGAATATTTAAACCTGAAATTTTTTGCAACTGGCGCACACACATACACACACACGGGGCTGGAAAATATAGTAAGGTAATATTCTGTCCAGTAAACTCCTATGAAATTTCAATGATCAATTGTGCCCTTTGCCTTTCATTCTGCATTGAGATTTTATTTTTCTTTACTGGTTATCCCAAATATGGACTCTGCTTTTATGTATCTATTTCCTTGATTTATAAATTAAGGGTGATTCTCACATATGATCTACCAAACTTTTTTTTTTGTCTAAAAAAATCACGTTAGAACATTTGTGTTGTTAGACATCATAACCACTGTGACTTTAAGGATCTAGGTAGACAGAATCTTAGAGTATTTGACAAGGGGGTGTTGGATGTGCATAGAGTTCCCAAGACCCCCAAGAGCCTGCTGTGTTCCTGTAGGTGGGGGCCGCAAAGCAGGCAGCTGGGCTGGGCTGGGCTGGACTGGGCAGGAGACGGCAGCAGGTGGGAGCGCTCAGGGACTGGGGGCAGGTCAGTTCTGCGATCCCTGTTCTGAGCCCAATGGGAAACCATCGTTAGAGTTAAATAAGGAGAGTGATGGGATGAGACTTGTTTGTAAAGGAGAGTTTTGTCATAATCACCCTGAGAGCTCTATGGGGTGTGGGTGGGTCTGTGGTCCTCTAGGGGACTGTGCTGAGCAGAGCATGGCCAGAGGTTGCGAGTTCCCACCTAGAGTGCAGCGTCTGTACCTGCCCAGGGGGAACCGCTGTGCAGACCCAGCCTGGGGGCAGCTCTGCTCTTCACCTCTGCGAAGACTCCAGAAAAGGAAAACTGGACCCAGAGGGAAAGAGATATTTTCCACCCAGCCGGGGCGGCTGCAAAGTGAAACATGGGCCTGCGGACCTGACCCTCAGGCAGGAACGAGGCCTCCTGTGCTGGGGTCACCTGGCGCTTACCTGGGAGGGGTCTCTGTTTTGAGTGAAAAACACTGGGGTGTTTTCTGTGAAGTTGCAGATCTGGCTCAGCAACAACCACTGAAGAATCTGAGAGAAAAGAGAAAGAAAACTCCACACTACCGTTGCCAGTTTCCTGAAAGTATGGAATTACTGGGAAGCAATCTACTTTTTAAAACAACTGTGTCAATTCCACGTCCGTGAAGCAGATACGACAACAAACTCCACCGTGGAGACCAAGCCTGAGGCGGCTGCAGCTCAGCAGCAGCTGTGAGCAGCTGGAGGCTACGTTTGTATTGATTATGTAGGTGTTATTATGAGCCGGGACTGCAGGGCCGCGTGGGGAGCACGGGGTTTTCTATGAACATTTCTGTATTGAGGTAGTGCATTAGCGTTCCAGGTGTTTGTTACATGAGCACTGCAAGTGACATATTCGTATTTGGGAGTCGTATCTGCATTAGGAACGCTCCATTTGTGTTCCAAGGCTGCAGTGTGGACCTCGCACTGTGCTCACCTCGCCTTGGGTGGGGAGAACTTCAGTGCACAGGATTCAGAGGGGCTTTTGGTTTCCAGTTTTCCACACCAACCCCTCTTACGGGTCTCTGACCCTCAGCAGTCAGGGCTGCAAACAGGAAGGATTTTACTCACCCTGGCCGTGAGTTGTCCCAAAGTGAGGAGGTGCCCCCTGGGTCTGTGCTGTGGAGAACGCGGGCTTCACCCTCGCATCGGCCCGATGTGGACGCCCTGCTGGTGGCCTGCAGGCCCTCTTGCTCACGATGCGGGGTGGCGGGGTGGTG
>NW_016810868.1:40727-64865 GCF_001698545.2 Rhinopithecus bieti
GGTTGGCGCCCCTGTTGGCAGCTGGGGCACTGCAGGGCTCTCCTGCGCAGTGTGATGGCCTTGCGCCCCCTGCTGGAAACCAGGGCACTGCAGGGCCCTCTTGCTCATGGTGTAGTGGTGGCACGCCCCCTGCTGGCGGCTGGGGACACTGCAGGGTCCTCTTGCTCCCAGTGTTACAGCCGAGCATTCCCTGCTGGCCTCTTCCTACACCACTTAAACTCGGAGCGCAGGTTGTTCAGCGCTATCAATTCTGCAAATTCAAACTGAAACGGAGCTAATACTGGGGAGATCTGATGTCCCAGTTCTTGTCTAACTTGAAATAAAGATTTTCACCAAGAGGCAGTACAAAGATGGCAGATAACTTCATTGAAAAGAAATATAAAGAGCATATTGTAGAAAAAATAAGTACGCCTCAAGGGAGGAGTGGGGCTGATCTGCAAGAAAACAGCCCCAGGGTCCTGAGCAGGGAGTTTTATGTTGAACTTCTTCACATTTCTCAAGTCTCCACCTCTTTTGTCTGGTTTTCCTGCTCCTTCCTTAGATCCCTGACTTGCCCCACCTAGGCTTGTGGGACCCCCTCACTGTTGGTTGACACATATGTGCAGTGATCAGTGTGATTCCACTGCTGGGGCTGGGCTCCTTCCTGCCATCCAGGAAGGTCCTACAGTGTTCATGTCTATACCTACTGTGCCTGCCTATCTCTTTCGAATGTCCTTCTCTGCCCTAATCTGTACTTATGGTGCCAGGTTTCTCTTAAGAATGTCCTTACCAGCATGTAGCTAGCAATATCCTGACATTTTAACTGCAGAGTGAATGATTATTGGGGTATCTTATGAGGAGCTCTGTGCCCCGGACTTACACAGCCTCCCAGAACCTCCTCCACCATCTATCCAACCCCACCCCTAACCCACCACTGTAATCTTAACCAACCCTAACCCTGATCCCCAGGGAAGCTGAATCTGCCTCCTCCTGCCAAGTGCCTCCCTTGATCCTCACCACACTCTCAAAACCTGATCCCACACTTGCACTGAAAACAAACTGCAGGCCAGGCATGGTGGCTCACATCTGTAATCCCAGCACTTTGGGAGGCCAAGGCAGGCGGATCACTTGAGGTCAGGAGTTCGAGACCAGCCTGGCCAACATGGTGAAACCCTGTCATTACTAAAAATACAAAAATTATTTTGTATTGGACATGGTGGTGTGCATCTGTAATCCCAGCTACTCGGGAGGCTGAGGCAGGAGAATTGCTTGAATCCAGGAGGCAGAGGTTGCAGTGAGCTGAGATTGTCTCACTGCACTCTAGCCTGGGCAACAAGAGCCAGACTCTGTCACAAACAACAACAACAACAAACTGCAGTTCTCACTTTCTTCTGACCCCTCCTGGCAGGGCACCCCAGGCCCACACCCTTGCATATACCAATGGCAGCATGGTGGGGTTTTGTTTTTGATTTTTTGCTAAGTTTTTATTTTAATTCAAGGACTTTGCTTCATACAAAATGTCATTGTAGAAACAACAGCAGAATCCAAAGTTTGGCTGATAAATATTACTCAGGCAGCAAACTAGTCAATCACAGAATTTTTTTTAAGTAGGTCCCAGTTGTGTTGCATGGTTGGGACTTTTTTTTAACACTTCTTAAATATAAAGTTTTGCAACAAACCTTTGATTTATATCAAATATAATTAAAAATTAAATGAATACATTGTATCAAAAAGTACGAAGATATACATTATCATGCACATACTTGTATATATGTATATATGTATATATGTTACATGCACACATAACTTGTTCAAACTACAGCCACTGCTTGACTGGTTCCAGATGCAGACAACTGGGTGATGCATTTCAAATTTGGCAACTCACTATGAGATTCAGGGGACATATATGATAGCTGGAGAAGACACAGTGAGAAACAAAACCCAAAGTCAGGAAAACAAGACATAATGTCTCCTTTCCCCGCTCCCTGTAGTTTTCATCAATTCCAATGCCTAGAAGAGTCCAGACAAGCCAGCTAGGCTGTGTGGGTCTAGAAAAGTGGATTCTCGACCCAACACTGCCTGGGGAAATGGCTGTGGTTCTGCATGGAATGGACACATTTGACACCCAAGATAACATGGGCTGGGGGCGGGGGAACAAGAGACAAAACATCAGTCAAAATACACATCCTTCTACTTTGCAACATGAGCACAGTGATCACATGCATAGTCCGAGATTCCTGGTTTATTCTATTGGAATAAAATACTCTGTTATCGTTAAAGTTCCAGAGTGTTGTGCCTTCAGGTAAGGAAATTCTATAAAAAGGTTTGGTCACAATCATGCTGAACCCCGAGACCAGGCAGCGGTCTTGTGTGTTTTATTTCTATTAAATGTGTCTTTTGTTGCATAGCCCTATGGGTTAATGACATCCACGCACTGAACACACCTGCACAGGCACTGTGCCTCCTGTGACACAGACATACACACACGCATCACACACAATTTCTTTGAGGAGAATCATGGGGTAGAAGCCAAGAATCCAACACAGATCATCTGGAATTTCAGAACACGGAGGACACACCACCACCAACTGCTCTAAATGCTCCCTTTCTTCACAAAACAAAGGGCCTCCCAGCATCTCGTGCACCTTGGACAGTGTCCTGAGCATGGTCTTTCTCTCCTCAGCATGGCCATGGAGGTCAGACCTCACTTGACTGCCTGCTCCGTGTCTGGCGCCAGGACAGTGCTGGGCGTCAGGTGTCCTCCCTCGGTCACTTGCTCTGAGTTTCATTCCAGCTGGGGTTTCCTCCCTCCTGCCCTGATGGCCCCACATCCAAGCCCCCAGCCAATGTCTCCCTCCTTCCTGCCAGCCTTTCCCACTCTTCTGCTGTATGTGGAAGGAAACCTATTTCACACACCACAGAGTGTGCCCTGAGAATCAGATGCAGAACAGACTGAAAATGCCTCACACAAGCACATGGTCAGCCACCCTGTGGCTTCCCTGGAAACCCCTTCCACTCGTGGGAGGAGGATAGCAAATGGCTGCCTTGTTTCCCACCATGACATCCAGTACTCTCCACTGGCAAAGGCTTGCTATCTGGCTGCCATTGCGAGTACTTTTCACAACATCCTGCCACGATGGTTCCCGAGGCCTCGCCTCACACCACAGTGCCCAGGAGCCTGAGTGTGAGGGCCTGGCGGTCAGGCACTTGGTCAACAGCAGCAGAGCCAGGGGCCGTCTGGGATCCACCTGGACTGGAGAGGGCTGCACAGGGAGTCTCCTCACATAAGCCACAAAGACACGTGGCAAAAAGCTGACATCTTTCTTCCACAGGTTTGATTTTTTAAAGTTATGTGAACATTTCCTTCCCCATTTTTCTGGTTTTCTATTTTTTCTACATCAAGTATATAGAAGTGACAAGACTGAGAGGTGTTGCAATTAAAAATCAAAACCACAGTAAGAACACTTTCCAACTCAGTCCCTGTGGGGCTGACGGTGTCCAGGGAGGGACAGAGCGTGTCTGAGTGAGCGTTCACTGACACCGGCGGGCTGCACAAGCCACGACTGTGTCCCCTTCCCATCCCCTCCGTCCCGAGGTCTCGGCGCGCTTTCAGGTGGGCCCTGCTTCTCTGTGCTGCACGGCCGCGTGAAGGGTGCTCCCCACAGGACGCAGAGCTCCTCACAACGGCTCCAAGCCACCCTGGATGCTGAGTCCCAGGACACGGGATTTGGACTCCTGGGTCCTTCTCAGCTACACACAGCAGCCTGCGGTTTAGGGTCTGGTGTGTGGTACGAGACCCAGGAAGGCAGGACAGGAAGGGGACAGAGAGAGCCGCATCCTCTAACAGGGCTTTATTCGTGGTCTAGAGTAAAAGAGGGAAGGAGGGGGAGGGAGGGGCCGCAGGAGCCTCACCAAGGTGGGCAAGGCCTCCCCCCAGGGGCTGCTGCCCCGTGTGGATGATAAAACTCATCCACTGGAACACACGCCTGCTGCATGCAGGCGTCTGAGCGGTCACGGTGCAGCTAGCACCAGTGGTCTTGGTCAGGGTGGTGGTAGCTGTGCCGTGCTCGGCCGCCCGAGCTGAGTCCCAGGGTGCAGTGGTAACCATTGGGCACGCGGCGGAGAGGGTGAGACTGGGAGGTCAGGGAGGACACGTAGGAAGTCCTGGAGGAGCGGCCTGAGTTGGTGGCCACAGCCTCCTCGAAAGTGAGCGTGTCCTCAGGCAGGGCGTGGACAGAGGCCTCGCTGTCCAGACGCTGCCCCAGGTAAGGGTCAGAGCCGATTCGAGAACCAGGGGCCAAGGGCTGGCTGAGGGGGTCTCTCTGCAGCAGGGCGTTGTGTTCAGAAAGCCCACGGCTGAGCCGGCCCGGGGAGAAGGCAGGGAGGCTGGTCTGAGCCCCGGCGAAGTGGATGGGTGAGGAGTTGGCCGTCTTGTAGGTGATGCTGGGGCGGGGAGTCAGGGGTGTCTGGGGGAGCTGCCTCCGCCCACCACGGCCGGGGGTGCTAGCACCAGATGTTGACAGCAAGGGGCTCCCGTTCACGGAACCACTGCCCTACACGAAAATGGACCAGAACAAATCAAAGATAAAAAAAAAAGCCGAACCAACAGACAGAGCACATCACACACAGGTGCCTGGGGGGATGAGAGGAGAGAGGGAGGCAATGGTGGACGAACTGGGCCGCGGTGGCCAGGGAGGCAACAGGCACCTGTGTGTGTGGGAGAGCGATGGTCAGGGTCAGGCCCAGGAATGGGGTGGGGGAGAGCAAGTGATGGGAAGGGACAGGCTAGGGCCAGGGAAAAGGACAGAACAAAAGCCCAACAACCACAGTCAGGGAAGGAGAGTCAAGAAGTGACCGAGAGAGAGGTGAGGATTTGGGGGCCCAGGTCTGAAAGTGGATGAGGACACAGAACCACTATCCCAGGGTGACCCAGGCAGGAGCTTGAGGAGAACACAGCTGGGATAGGGTGCAGACGCAGGCTCCAGGACAGGGCACAGAGGGGGTGCCCAGCCCTTGGGGTTGCTGGGAACAACAAAGGGCAGTGGGGAGGCCCTGGGGAGAGGGAGGGGCCTGTGGGACAGTGGTGCTGGGCCAAGGGAAAGGCAGCTGGGCCCTGACCTTCTCACCTATTCCTCTTACCTGTGGGTGGGGACCTGGCTCCTGGCCAGCTGTTGGCGACGTGGGGTGGCTGCTAAGGGAGGGCTTGGGCTTCGGAGGCTCACGGCCCCCAAAGCGGTCACAGGAGTAGAAGCGTTGCTTCTCCGAGGAGGAGGATGAAGGCTGCCTCCGCTCCTGGGACCGGCCCCGCTCCTGCCGGCGCTCTCGTTCCCGCCGGCAGCCTGTAGGCCCCTCTCCCGGGGGCAGCCCCGGCCCAGCAGCACTGCTTGGTGCTGGCCAGGGAAGAGAAGAAGTTAGTGCGGCCAGGCCCAAGGCAGGGACCCCTGACCCCCGGGGCCAACAGGACAGAATTCAGGCGGTGCCAGGGGAGGACTAGGGTGAGGGTTTGGGCCTGGGCCTCAGCCCCACCCTGCTCCGGCTGGTTATGGGGTCATGAGGCCCACAAAGGAAGAGGGTGCCCCATGGGCTGCTTGGACCCCCTGACTCGGGCCACAGCTCCCTGAGGGGCTCCCTGGGCCCCTCCACACGCACCACCATCCGTATCGGCAGACAGGCTGGGCCCCTTCTCCAGGGACCTCTGCTTCCTGTCCCTGCGGCGGTGGCAGCGGTGGTGGTGGTGGTGTGGTGCCTGGCTAGGGGGTGGGCGGTCCGGGGTGGTGCTGCAGAGATGAGTCCCGCGGGGCCTCTGGGCCAGCGTGGAGATGGAGCGCTTCATGGGGCTGGCATCTGTGACGGGCTGTGAGCAAAGGACAGGGGTGGTCAAAGGACTGACAGTGGGCCTAGGGGAGGCACCAGGGTCAGCGGGGATGCAGGCATGGGAGGGGGTCGTGGAGCAGGCCCACACGTCCCCCATCCTGGTCTCACAGTCAGAAGGACCCAGGCCTGAGATGGGAACTCAGGTGGGCAGGCTGGGGGCAGACAGTGCCTGAGTCCCCACCCCATCCCGTGTGCCCTGCCAGGAAGAGAAGGGCGGCTGGCTCGGTTGGAAGAACCCTGAGTGGGGCCCAGAGACGCCTCTGCTGGCTGCAGTGGGATCACTCTGCCTGGTGCATCTGGGGTGGACTGGCCCCCAAGCTGCTTCCACGACCGGAATCAGGACCTGTGGAAGAGACCTGGGAGGGGAGGGGAGGGGAGGGGAGGGGAGGGGAGGGGCCACCCCTCCCAGGTAAACTCACCCACAGCCGCCAGTGCATCACATGTGTAAAGGAGGAGGCCCCAGCATAGGCTGTAGGGAGGCTCAGCCTGCACCCACCCACCAGGTAGCACCCAGGAGGGCACAGTGGGATGGGAAAAGAGACAAGAGAGGAAGGACAGGTGGGAAGAGGAGAAAACCGCAAGAGGGAGGAGAGGCAGTGGAGAGGAAAAGGGTTTGCTGGCCACAGCAGTGGGATGGGAAAGGAGCCACAGACAAGGTTCAGATCCACAGCTCCACAGCCCAGGTCGGCCGAGGGACAGGGGTGGCACGGGGGCTCTGGTCACTTTTGGCCAACTGAAGCAGGCTCAGGTGGCAGGTGAGGCCCTGCAGCAACTACAAGGCCTCGGAGGTCTGGGCACAGTGTTCCCAGACTGGCCTCAGAGGGGCAACCCTCCCAGTGTCCTCGTGGAAGGAGCCTACGCCAGGAAACACATGGGGCTGTAGCCATCCCCAGGCCAGAGCTTCCTCTTCCTTAATCCAACGTGCATGTCCCAGAGAGAGGCGAGCCCAGCAAGGAGCTGGGGAGTGGAAGTGGTCCAGGGACTGCCTGCCCATGAGCAGGGAGGGTCCTCCACAGAGCCACAGGTGGGAGAGGGGACTAAGGTGTCAGTGAGATTTTCTGGATGAGGCTGGGGGTTATCTGGGGGAGTAGAAACTCAGAGAGGAGGAGCAGAACATGGCAGGGCCAGAGTGGGGGCCCCTATGCCCCATGGCCCCTGATGGGAGGCTGAGAATAGGCACAGCTGTCCCAGCAGCATCTAACGGACCTGACTCATCCTCTTGAGAAGCCTCGGGGACTGAAGGTGTCTAGGCTGCACCTCTGCTGGCGCCCAGTCAGGGCTGCCCGAGGTGCCTGCTCCCGCCTCAGCAAAGAGCTCCACACATGGACCCCAGCCCTCTCCACCCCAGGTCTCCTCACCTGCAGGAAGCCCAGAGCCACACTCCCACTTCCCCACACCTCATTTGCCTGGCCCAGGGCCTGGACCCTCCCAGACCACCTACCTGAGTCTCAGCCGCAAGGCGGGGCATGGAGGCCGCTCGACCCTGGCTCTCCAGCCCAGGCTGGGGCTCCCCATCAGGGCCCCTCCGGGTCATGCTCTGCATCTGAACGTCCACAGCCTGTGGATACAGCACTCGCCCAGTCCCACTACACAAGGCACCACGGACTCATCTGACCCCACCCAGACTCACCCCATGAGGCAGTGCTGTCTCACCCAAATCCATCTCAGTCTCACCTAACCCCCACTGCTGTTCAAACGTCCCCCATCCTAGTCTCACACACCCCCCATTCCCTGTTCACATATCCCCACCCTAGTCTCACACATCGTCCACCCTGGTCTCACACGTCCCCACCCCAGTCTCAAAATCCCCATCCATTTTCACACATCCCCCATCCCAGTCTCAAACATCCCCCATCCCTGTTCACACATCCCCTGACCCAGTCTCACTAGCCCCCCGGAGTGCTCACCAGTGCTCCTGACTGCCCCACAGGGATCTCTGTGGAGTGGCCACGCTCCAGGGGCGGCCTGGCCTCGTGGGGCCCATCCTGGGTCCTCTGAGTGCCCCAGGAGACAGACTCCTTGATGCCACTCTCTTGGTTTTGTCTATGGCAGAGAAGACAAAGAGATTCCTGTAGGGTCAGAGGCTGCAAATGCCTCACCAATAGCCTGGTGCTTCAACCGCCAGATGCCTCCACCACATGCAGCAGAGGTCAGGGGGCTTGGCCGCCCTGTTCTGGGCTGAACTTAGCCCTCCCCTGAACACAAGAGTACCAACATGGCCTGTGCACACTAGACCCAAGCAAAGCCTCATCAAAGGACACAGATCCAAAACAGGGTCAGAGCAGGAAGGAATTCAGAGTGGCAGAGAGGATGCAGAGCACCAGCTTACAGCCCCACAGTGCTCAAATCTGAGGGGGGGCCTGGGCCTGTCACCCCCTCCTCTGGACAAGGAGCTGACCTGTGAAGTGTGAGCAGGGGTTGTCCTTGCCGCACAGGACTAACCTGGGAAGGAGTGGGGCCACATGTGTAGAGCCTGCGTTAGGACAGTAGCTGAGAAAGTCCTGCCTATGCCAGCAGACAGCGAGAGAAGCTGTCATGGAGAGGACAGGCTGGGACAGGTGAGGGCAAAGCTGTCATGGAGGGGACGGGCTGGGATGGGGGGTAGGGGGCCTCGCCCAGGACTCTTTGGGCTTCGTCCTCCAGGGGCTTCTTCCCTCAGGAGTCCCTTGCTGGTGGCTCCTCATTACTTCTCTGACCCCCCAGCCCAAGCCACGACGAGCCTTTCCATCCCTCGGCTCTCTGCTGGGGTGCAGCCTTCTGGCAGAAGCCACCCCACACATGCTGCCCATACACCTGCCCCAAAAGCCCCACCCGGAGATGCTCCCACACTGGTATTTCTCATCACTTGTCTCCCAACTGGCATGGAATGTGTTTGGGTGAGTGCTCATTCTCACATTCAGTGAAGCACTGACTACATTCTTAGTCATGCAGGTTGAGTGGCACTGATAACTCTGAGCTCAGACTGGAGCCTGATGGTCTAAATACACCACACACACTGCTGCACGGACTAGGCACTGCAGCCCCTGCTGGCACTGGGCACAGAGCAGCCGCAGTGGCTGGCTGGTGCTGAGAGGAGGGGTGGTCAGGAGAACCGGAGCTGGCTCCTAACGCACTGCTAATCCTGAAAAACACAAAGTCCAAGGCCAGGGGTGTGCTCAACCCGCTCACTAAATAGCTCAATAAATACCCTCGCCAGACCCAGTCTGAGTGGGTGTTCTCTAACTTGGAGTTGTAATTGATTTAGGTAGAAACTATCATCACAGAAATAACAGAAGCTCAAATTTCCTGCTGAAAACCTGGCTTAGATAAACCCCAGACACCTCACTATCTCCTCCCACCTACACATACAGTCAGAATCTGGACTAAATGCAAGGAAGGTTTCCACCAGCATGCTGAAAGCAGAGTGTGGGAATGGAGGGCTGCCAGGGGCTCGGGAGTCAGCCCCCAGGATCTGGGTCCTGAGATTTGGGAGCACACTTTTCTGGGCCACAGTGGGAAAAAGTGATGGTTCTTTTAAGTCACCTGCTTCTGAGTGATTTGTCACCAAGAAATATTGTGGCAAGAGTTAAGTAATACAAAAGAGCCTTACCAATTTGTTTACAAAATATAACAGCTTCAGAAATCAGTACCAAAGTGGAGATCTAAGATGAAAAGTGCCTTACAGGGTTAGAAAGATCAGAGCAGTAGGAGGCCACTGACAGAAAGGGGTAGGAGATGGAGGTGGAATCTCAGTATCTGCTGGCACGGAGGGCCAATGAGGAGCAGGGGCAGGGGGCTCTTGTCTGAAAGGGAAGCAGGTACTTGTGTTGGGAATGGGACGTGGTGGTCTAAGTGCTGTTAGGAAGGTGGGTTCGACGAGGCACCTAATGTCACAGGAAACAATTTTAAAGTCTGCCACAGAACCCAGCAAAGGAAGAGCCCTTGACTGCTCTCGGGCAGCAAGTACAACGAGCACCTATAGCAAAGACAGCCCCTGAGAACTGAGATGTGACCTGGGGGATCTCTGTCCTTGGAGGGTTGCTAAGGGCCCAAGTGCAGGGTCGGGTGGCAGACATGCCCCTCGGGTGCCTCTAAGCTGGTTAACCCAGAGGCCAGTGGAAGTGAGGGCCAGGGAGGTCAAGAAAATGGGATGTCTGCTTCCCCCTTTACTGGCTTTGGGCCTCCTCCTGTCCAGCTATGTCCTGCATCTGGATACTCACATGGCCCCGCCATTGCTGAGGGAGGTGGAACTCTTCTGTCGAAGGAAAACCCGGGCTCCTCGGAGCACAGCCGGCTGCGTCTGCTCCAGGGTGGCCTTCAGGGGGTGGAACAGGGACACAGGACCCATCTGCAAAGGAGGCAAAGGGAAGGGAAAGAGCTCCAATGGGCCTGCAATGTGGCCTCTGCGACCTGCTCCGACCACATGGCACAGGGCAAAAGCCAGGTCATGTTCAAGCCCAGCCTAAGGGCTCTTTCCCCTTAGCAAGGAGCCGCTTGCTTTCCCTAATATGTCCCTAAATACGAGCATGTGACCAAAACAGTGAAGCAAGCCAAGGGACCCTTACATCATCTCCTCAAAACCTTACCTGTCAGTGACTTCAGGAAAGCCATGTCACCTCTCAAAACCTCAGTTTCCCTGTCTACACAACTAGGGGATTAGACCAGATTACAGGTGGCAACAATATTCCATCTAATCATCACCTTGAATTGGCTGGTGGGTGTTAGGGTTAGGGTTAGGGTAGGGCTGAGCAGAATTCTGAGATTTCAGGGCTTGGGAAGACTGCTGGATGGATTAGTGATGTCTACCCCAGGTATGAGAATGGAAGGTGTGGCCTGAGCACCACATATTCTCCATCCAAGGGCTGGGTCAATGTGCCCAGAAGCCCTGGACACCTAGACAATTTTCCAGCAGACAGACAACATATGGTCACTGAAGACACGGCTGTGTGGGAAGGATGACATCGGGAAGATGGGCCCCCAAACCATCTCAGTCAAAGGCAAGAGCAGAACAGACAGTGATCCTGAACCTATCTATCTGAATTTCTTTGCTCTCTGTGTGAAGGGAAAACAGTTCTCCTTCCACTTCTCCAAACAATCCTCCTCAAATGGTCTTCACATCTTCTTCTCTTCCACCCCGCAACAACGGTAACACTGCCCAGCCCAGCCCTCATCTTCTGGCCCTGAGTGCTGGCTTTCTATGTCAGGAGCTGCCCAGTATTGCCAGCTCATGGAAAGCATAAAGGCTGTGTGTAGTTTCTGACTTTGGGGGACAGAGAGGTAGCTTCAAGAATCTCATCTTCCTTCTCCTGAGGTACTTTTTCCAAGAATGGTGTGCGTCTCCCAATTTGTCAAACCCCCGAAGGATGCCAGAGCCTTGGAGGCATCACAGTTACTTCCTGGAAAACTGAGGGCTGCCAGGTACCTGGGAGAGGCCTCCGGGAGCCTGGTGCATCTGGTCTCTGGTGGTTTTGTTCTGCTTGTAGAAGTCGAATATCATCAGAGCTGCATAAACCTTCCCCACTGTCATCTCATCCGCTGGAAGAGAATACAGGAGTTGAGATTCAGAGAACGGGGCAGAGGACCCATGGAAACAGGGGGCGCAAGTAAGCTGAAGAAACGGCCTCCCTTCCCTCGTCCCCCACAAGGACTCCTGGAAATGCACTGGGACAGAGGGCTCTCAGGCAGAACGCGGGACTTGGCCTACCTGGGGCTCCTCCAGATGCTGACCCGGCCCTCCGCTACCCTGACTCCTCCTGAGGCCTCTCATAGCCAAGCTGAGGCCATCCCCACCTGCTTAATGCGGGGCCCTTCCTGTGTCTCCTCCCCAGAAAGCAAGATGGAGTTGGACACCTCCCCGCGCTCCCTCACATCTCCCACACGATGGAGTTGGACACCTCCCCGCGCTCCCTCACATCTCCCACATGATGGAGTTGGGCACCTCCCGGCGCTCCCTCACGCCTCCCACAAGACGGAGTTGGGCACCTCCACGCACTCCCTCACGTCTCTCACAAGACGGAGTTGGGCACCTCCCGGTGCTCCCTCACGTCTCCCACAAGATGGTGTTGGGCACCCACAAGATAGAGTTGGGCACCTCCCGGCGCTCCCTCACGTCTCCCACAAGATGGAGTTGGGCGCCTCCCAGCGCTCCCTCACGTCTCCAAGATAGAGTTGGGCACCTCCCGGCGCTCCCTCACGTCTCCCACAAGATGGAGTTGGGCGCCTCCCAGCGCTCCCTCACGTCTCCCACAAGATGGAGTTGGGCACCTCATCCTGCTCTCTCACGTCTTTCACAAGACGGAGTTGGGCATCTCACTGCACTCCCCAACGTCTCCAAGATGGAGTTGGGCACCTCTCTGCACTCCCTCATGTCTCCAAGATGGAGTTGGGCACCTCTCTGCGCTCCCTCATGTCTCCAAGATGGAGCTGGGCACCTCCCGGCGCTCCCTCACGTCTCCCACAAGATGGAGTTGGGCGCCTCCCAGCGCTCCCTCACGTCTCCCACAAGATGGAGTTGGGCGCCTCCCGGCGCTCCCTCATGTCTCCAAGATGGAGTTGGGCATCTCACCGCACTCCCTCACATCTCTGTGGGATACCCTCCTGCCTGTCCTCTGGATTTCAAAAAATACATTCCACACACCAGGAGCTCAACACAACAAACCCACGCTCATCTCCACGGCTCCTCTGCCACCCAGGGCTCCCTTGGTTGGAGCTGAGCGCAGACTCACGAGGAGGTGAGCCCGCTCTCCAAGGTGGCCTGCCCTTCGTCCCTCACCCTCACCTCCACAGCCCTCCAGCCACTCTGGGTGGGACAGGAAAGGTGGGGACTGGGGGCATTTCTCACCCTCACACTTACGCTTATGTGGTGGTACCAGCAAGTCCAGAGTCTTCTGGGGCAGATTGGCCCACACAACGGAAATCTCCTTCCTCAACTCCGCGTCACACTGATGCTGCTTTGTCCCAGCTGGACCAGGATGATGGTGGGGAAGGGGAAAAGACAGAGACGTTAGGAGCAGCCCTGCAGCCAATGGGACAGAGCTGGTGCAGGTGGGGAGATGAATGGTGCAGGGGGAGATGGGGTACAGATGGTGCTGGAAGGAGGGTGCAGTGGGAACAAACGCTGATGCAGAAGCTGCTCACAGCTCTCCCTGCCGTGAGTCTGCCCAGAGGAGGCGGCAGGTGAGCACGGCATCCACCTCATGTGCACACGTGTGTCTGACGTGTGTGCGCGTGCGCTGTGCGCATGTGCATATGTGTGCATGGGACGGGCAATGGGGATTTAGGAAGAAGATGGCAGCACTCCAGCCATTCATCTATTCATTCAACAATATTTACTGAACACCTACTAAATGTCAGGTACTGTTCCAAGTGATGGGGCCAAAAAACTTCCCTTCTGGAGTTGACACCGCTTTAGTCTACCAATAAAGCAGCAATTAAAAAAATAATAATAAAGTGTACTGGAGAGTGAAAAGTGCCAAGGCAAGAAGAGCAGAGCAGGGAAGGGGACAGGAAATATCAGCAGAGCTTCAGCTGTGGACAGGACAGCCATCAAAGTCTCCCAAAGAGGAAGCCTGTGTGCCCTGAAGGTAAAAGGAGCCCCCGAGTACACTGGCCCTGCTATGTCACCCAAAGGGCCAGGGAGGCCTCGGGGCAGGGTGGATGGAGGGGGTGGGCAGGAGGGTTAGGGAAGGCAGTGGAGGGTTTTGAGCAGAGGAATAAAATAATTGGATTCACCTTTCTTAAATATCAGGTTTATTAAGGTACAATTCACATGCAGTGAGAGTCACCCTTTTTCCATTTTCTATGAACTTTGGTAAATTCATACAGCCATGCACCCAGTATCACCATCAAGGTATGCAACAGCTGCATCACTCCCAAATTCCTCTGTGACCCCTTGAGTCAACCCCTAGTCCTACTGGCAGCCCCTGCCGCCACTGATGTGTTTTGGGTCCCCATAGTTTTACTCCAGAATGTCACACCAATGGCATCATACAGCACACTGGCCTTTGAATCTGGCTTCTTTCACCCAGTGTGGTGCATGTGAGAGTCATACAAGTTGCCGCACGCAACAGTAGCGTGTTTCCTTTTACTCCTTAGTATTAATTGTACGAATGTACCATTTGTTTATCCATTGCCAACTGATGGACATATGAGTTGTTTACAGTTTTGGGCAATTTTGAATAAAGCTGTAAACTTTTGCATGTAGATTCTGTGTGGATGCATGTTTTCATTTCCCACGTGGAATGGCTGGACCATAGAAGCAACTGCAAACTGTCTAAGGGCCTGCATCATTTTCTTTTCCCACCAGGAACACATAGAATTCCAGTTGCTCTGCCCTCTCAGCACTAAGCATTGTCATTCTGAAAAGTATTTTGGCAACTATAGTGGAGTGGAGTGTAATCTCGTGGTGTGTGTGTTTTTTTTTTTATTTTGGATTTCTCTAATGATTAATGATATCAGGCATTTTTGCATGTGTGTGTTTGCCTTCCCTATATCTTCTTTGATGACATTTCTGTTCAAATCTTTTGTCTGTTTTGGTTGGGTTATTTTCTTAGGGAGTTGTGGCAGTTCTTCATATATTATGAATAGTAATCCTATAGCAGATATGTGTTTAATAATTATGTTCTCCAAGTTTTAGGCTTGTCTTTTCATCCTGGTTTTTTGTTTTGTTTTGAGACAGGGTCTCCATCTGTTGCCCAGGCTGGAGTGTAGTAGTATGATCACAGCTCACTGGAACCTTGAACACCTGGGTTCAAGCAATCGTTCTGCCGCAGCCTCTGAGTAGCTGGGACCACAGGCATGCGCCACCATGTCCAGCTAATTTTTTAAAATTATTTTTTGTAGAGACAGAGCCTCACTTTGTTGTCCAATCTGGTCTTAAACTCCTGGATTCCAGCAATCTTCCCACCTTTTCTCTCAGTTAATCAAAGCTGGGATTACAGGTACAAGCCACTGCACTCGGCCTCATTTTTAAAAATATCTTTCGTGGCGGAGTGCAGTGGCTCATGCCTATAATTTCAGTACTATGGGAGGTCGAGGCGAGTGGATGACTTGAGGTCAGGAGTTCGAGATCAGCCTGGCCAACATGGTGAAACCCCATCTCTACTAAAAATACAAAAATTAGCTGGGTGTGTTGGTGTGTGCCTGTAATCCCAGCTACTTGGGAGGCTGAGGCAGGGGAATCGTTTGAACCTGGGAGGCAGAGGCTGCAGTGAGCTGAGATTGTGCTACTGCACTGCAGCCTGGGCAACAGAGCAAGACTCTGTCTGAAATATAAATATGCATTTCATATAGCGAAAGTTTTGCTGTAGTTCAGTTTATCGATTTTTTCCATTTGAGACGGAGTCTCGGTCTGTCACCAAGGCTGGAGTGCAGTGGCACAATCTCAGCTCATTGCAACTTCCGACTGCCAGGTTCAAGCAACTCTCCTGCCTCAGCCTCCCAGGGACTACCAGCGCACAGCACAGCACCAGGCCTAGCCTTTTTTTTTTTTTTTTTTTTTTTTGTATTTTTAGTAGAGACGGGTTTCACCATGTTAGCCAGGCTGGTCTCAAACTCATGACCTCAGGTGATCCACCTGCTTTGGCTTCCCAAAGTGCTGGGATTCTGGGCGTGAGCCAACACCTGGCCTTGTGTTTTCTATACAGGTTTCATAATTTTAGATTTTACATTTCTGTTTACAATCCATTTCAAGTTTTTTTTTTTTTTTTTTTTTTGAGACGGAGTCTCGCTCTGTGGCCCAGGCTGGAGTGCAGTGGCCGGATCTCAGTTCACTGCAAGCTCCGCCTCCTGGGTTTACGCCATTCTCCTGCCTCAGCCTCCCGAGTAGCTGGGACTGCAGGTGCCTGCCACCTCGCCTGGCTAGTTTTTTGTATTTTTTAGTAGAGATGGGGTTTCACCGTGTTAGCCAGGATCAAGTTATTTTTTGTACGGGGTAAAAGGTATGTGCTATGGATTAAGCTGTCCCCGACTCCAGTCCACATGTAGAAGCCCTAACTCCCAGACGCGACTGTATTTGGTGACAGGGCCTGTAAGGAGGTGATCAGTTCTAGGAGATCCTAAGTGTGGGGCCCTGATCCACAGAATCAGTGGTCTCATAGGAGATACCTGGAAATCCACGTGCTCTTTTTCTCTCCATGCACACACAGAGGAAAGTCTGTGCAAGGACACAGCAGGACGATGGCTGTTTACTAGCTAAGAGAAGAGGCCTAAGAGTCACAAGCACAAGCTCTTGGACTTCTGGCTTCCAAAACTGTGAGAAATACATTTCTTTTATCTAAGCTGCGGCATTTTGTTGTGGCAGCCCGAGCAAGCTAAAACGGCATGTCAAGAATGTTTCTCTTTTTGCATAGGATTGTCTAAATTTCTCCAGCATCGTTTGTAGAAAAGATGATCTTTTCTCCATTAATTGCCTTTCCAAGTTTGTTAAAAATCAATTGACAGTATAAGTGAGTCTATGATACATGATGGATGAAGCTTTCCTTAATTCCCAGTTCATGGAGAAATTTAAAAACATGAATGGATACTGAATTTTGTCAAATGCTTTTTCTATATCTATTGAGATCATCATATGCTTTTCCTTCTTTGATACAGTAAACTACATTAATTGATTTTCAACACTGAACCCAACTTATCCTGGCGTAAACCCCACTTGTGTCATCAGGTATTATCTTTTAAAATATATTCAGCTTGGCCAGGCGCGGTGGCTCACGCCTGTAATCCCAGCACTTTGGGAGGCCAAGGCGGGTGGATCACGAGGTCAGGAGATCGAGACCATCCTGGCTAACACGGTGAAACCCCGTCTCTACTAAAAATACAAAAAAGTTAGCCAGGCATGGTAGCAAGCACCTGTAGTCCCAGCTATTTGGGAGTTCGAGGCAGGAGAATGGCGTGAACCCAGGAGGCGGAGCTTGGAGTGAGCCGAGATCACGCCACTGCACTCCAGCCTGGGCGACAGAGCAAGACTCGGTATCAAAAAAAAAAAAATTCAGTTTGCTGAAAGATTATGTTGAAGATTTTTAAAAATCTATGTTCATAAGGGATATTGGTCTGTAGTTTTCTTTTCTTGTCATGTCTTTGTCTAGTTTTGGTATCAGAGCAAAGCTGGCCTCTGAAAATAAAATAAGTTGGAAAATATTCCCTTTTTCCCCTTTCTGGAAGAGTCTATATAGAATTGGCATTATTTCTTCCTTAAACAGTTGGTAGACTTCAATAATGAAGCCATTTGGACCTGGAATTGTCTTTCGTGGAAGGTTTTTCCACTCTAAACTTAATTTAATATATATGGTATTACTGAAGCTTTTTTTTTTTTTTTTTTGAGATGGGGTTTCACTCTGTTGCCCAGGCTGTAGTGCAGTGGCACCATCACAGCTGATTCCTTCTACTTCAGCCTCCCCAAGTAGCTGGGAGCACAGGCGTTCACCACCACATTCAGCTAATTTTTTAATTTTTTTGTAGAGCCAGGGGCTCCCTGTGCTGCCCGGAGTGGTCTCAAAGTCCTGAGCTCAAGTGATCCTCCTCCTTCCACCACAAAAACTGCTGGGATTACAGGCATAAGCCAGGGCACCTGACCTGGTTATTCTTTTTTGTTTTTTTGAGACAGTCTTGCTCTGTCACCCAGACTGGAGTGCAGTGGCACGATCTTGGCTCACTGCAAACTCCGCCTCCTGGGTTCACACCATTCTCCTGCCTCAACCTCCCAAGTAGCTGGGACTACAGGCACCCGCCACCACGCCCGGCTAGTTTTTTGTATTTTTAGTAGAGACGGGGTTTCACTGTGTTAGCCAGGATGGTCTCGATCTCCTGACCTCGTGATCAGTCCACCTCAGCCTCCCAAAGTGCTGGGATTACAGGCATGAGCCACTGTAGAGGTTATCTATTCTTGAGTGAGCTTGATAGTTTGTGTTTTTCAAGGAATTTTTCCATTTCATTTGTTAAAATGGACACAAAGTTGTTTATTAAATTCCTTTATTTAAAATATATTATTATTTTTAAGAGATAGGGTCTCACTCTGTCACTCAGGCTGGAGTGCAGTGGCACAATCATAGCTCACTGTAGCCTCAAACTCCTGGGCTCAAGTGATCCATCCTGCCACAGCCTCCTGAGTAGCTGGGAATACAAGTGTGTGCCACTATGCCCAGCTAATTATTTTAAACAATTTTTTGTAGAGACAGATTCTTGCTATGCTACCCAGACTGGTCATCAACTCCTGGCCTCAAGCGACCCTCCTGCCTCGACCTCCCAAAGTGTTGGGATTATGGGTGTGAGTCACTGTGCCTGGCCTCTTATTATTTTTTTAACTTTAACAGGACTTGCAGTGGTGTTCCCTCTTTTGTTGCTTATGTTGGTTATGTGTATCTTCTCTATCTTCTTGATCAGTCCAGGTAGGGCTTTATCAATTTTGTTAGTTTGATTTTTTTTTTTTTTTTTTAGACAGAGTCTTGCTCTGTCTCGCAGGCTGGAGTGCAGTGGCACGATCTCGGCTCACTGCAAGCTCCACCTCCTGGGTTCAAGCCATTCTCCTGCCTCAGCATCCCGAGTAACTAGGACTACAGGTGCCTGCCACCACACCTGGCTAATTTTTTTTTGCATTTTTTAGTAGAGACGTGGTTTCACCCTGTTAGCCAGGATGGTCTCGATCTCCTGACCTCGTGATCTGCCTGCATCGGCCTCCCAAAGTGCTGGGATTACAGGCAGGAGCCACTGCACCTGATTTTTTTTTTTTTTAAGAGATGAGGTCTCACTCTGTCACCCAGGCTGGAGTGCAGTGGCACGATCTTGGCTCACTGCAACTTCCATCTCCCAGGTTCAAGTGATTCTTTGCCTCAGCCTCCCGTGTAGCTGAGACTACAAGCATACATCGCCATACCCGGCTAATTTTTTCTATTTTAGTAGAGATGGGGTTTCACCGTGTTGTCCAGGCTGGTCTTGAACTTCTGAGCTCAGTCTGCCTGCCTCGGCCTTCCAAAGTGCTAGCACTACAGGTGTGAGCCACTGCGCCCGGCTATTAGTCTTTTTTTAAACCTGATCACTCTGGCTGTTGTGTTGAAGGCAGGCAGAAGGTGCCAAGGGCAGAAGTGGATGAATTAGAAGCTGCTGCAGCAACAGTCAAGAGCCAGAGGACGCAGCAGTGGGGAACGGGAGAGGAGTGGCCATATTTTGGATATATTTTAAAGATAGAGTCAAGAAAATATGAGAGAGAAGGCATGAATCAGAAATGGGATAAGAAAGAAGGCGGAGAAAAGGATGATCCTCAGCCTGTGCAACACAGCGAACCCCCATCTCTAAATATACAAAATATACAAAAACTACTAGGGAGGGGTGGTGCCTGCAATCCCAGCACTTTGGGAGGCCGAGGCAGGAGGATCACTTGAGCCTGGGAGGTGGAGGCTGCAGTAAGCCATGACTGCACCACTGCAATCCACCCTGGGTGACACAGTGAGACCCTATCATTCATAAATAAATAAATAAATACATGAATAAATTAAGATGACTTCTAAGGTTTTGGCTTGAGCATTGACTGAGATGGGGAAGGCTGTGGGGGAAAATCTGAAGTTCAGGGGAGAAGTCAGGACTAAAAATACAAAATTGGATTAATGCTATTTAAAGCCATGGGAATAGGTGAGATGATAAAGGAATGAGAGTAGAGAACATTCCATGGCACAAAGGCACACCCAGAGTTTGTGAGACCAGAGGAACAGATAAAAAAAAAGGTTCAAAAAGAAGAGAGTGCAAATGGAGAAACGGCCATGGACAGCCCATGAGCTGGGGATGTGCCTCGGCCTTCAAGTCGAGCAACATGGAGGCCTGGAGACCCCCAGGGCAGCTCTGGTGAAGCTGGGGAGAGCCTCCAGCATGTGGGAAAGGGAATTCAGAGACAATCTCTCAAGAGCGGGGCATTAGAAAGGAGAGAATAGGGAAGTCAACAGAGGGGAAGATAACTTTTTTTTTTCAAGATGGAGTCTCACTCTGTTACCAGGATGGAGTGCGGCGGTGCAATCTCAGCTCACTGCAACCCCGCCTCCCAGGTTCAAGCCTGCCTCAGCCTCCCGAATAGTTGGGGCTACGGGTGCTCGCCACCACCACGCCCAGCTAATTTTTGTATTTTTTGTAGAGACAAGGTTTCGACATGTTGGCCAGCATGGTCTTGATCTCCTGACCTCGTGATCTGCCCACTTTGGCCTCCCAAAGTGCTGGGATTACAGGCGTGAGCCACTGCACCCGGTGGAGAACTTTCTAAAGATGGAGGAAATAATCGGGTGTTTATATGTTGACACAAATAATCCAGTAAAGAGAAAAACTGGCAGGGTAAGAAACAGTATGGCATTGCCAGTATGGCATCCTTGGGGAGACGTGGGTGGGGCTTGGTGCACAAAGCAGGGGACGGGGCAGACGCAGGGGGGCGGGGTGGGCTCTCTGGGGCTGTAATCGCCTCTGTGGTAGGGAAAAACACACTAGAGGCTCCTTCTCTTCTTGCTTTGGCATCACTCTGTGGTTCCGTCCATCCGTTCAGGGAAAGACCAGATAGGGAATGGGCTCACTATGGGAAGGGGCCAAGGGCATGCCAGCTCGTCCCCAGGGAGGGTGCTAGCTGTAGTGAGGCTTGGCCAGGCTGTGTCCTGGTTCCACCACCAGCTGGCTCTGAATAACCTGGGCAATTTATGAAATCTCACCATGCCTCAGTTTCCTTACCTGAAAATGGGATCATTGCAGTGCTAATGTGCAGATGGTTACCAGGCGGAAATGCCAGTGCCCCACAGGGCGGGCATCCTGTGTGGCTGTCCTTAGACCCCTCCAGATACAGCTGACCCCTCACCCTCCTCCCTGCGTGTCCTCCTGGGGCTGGCACTCAGGGCGGGGGTGCACATCCCTGGGTCTGGGGCCCTCCTTCCGAGGCTGCCTTGCTCACCTGGGGCCAGTTTGATCTCCAGCGCCGTCCGGATGAGGGCCATGAGTGTGGATGTGAAGTGGACAGTCATGTCCTCGCTGGAGATGGGCATGTTCATGCGAACCAGACGCTAGGGACAAGCAGGGCGGTCAGGGCCAGGCCTGCTGCGGCCACCCCACCCCAGACTATGCAATGACGGGGTCCCTGGAGGCCGGGCTGGGGACAAGCAGGGCAGTCAGGGCCAGACCTGCTGCGGTCACCCCCCACCCCAAGACTACGCAATGATGGGGTCCCTGGAGGGTCACCCCACCCCAGACTATGCCATGACGGGGTCCCTGGAGGCCGGGCCGGGGACAAGCAGGGCGGTCAGGGCCAGGCCTGCTGCGGCCACTCCCCACCCCAAGACTACGCAATGATGGGGTCCCTGGAGGCTAGGCTGGGCACCCCAGTGGTGGTCCCTGCAGGTGCCTAGGCCTGAGTGAGGTGGGGCGGGTGGGAGTTTTGCCAGCATTCATACTCTCCCATGGACTCCCCGCCCCGCAGATCTAGCTAAGGACCCTCCTGGCTGCAGAAAAGTAGAACTCCAGGTAAAGACTGGAGCCTTGATCCCTCTGAAATCACAGCTACTTCCTCACCCCGAGGGACCCCTGCCTGTGACTGAATGTAATAGTGCAGCCTTGGCTGGGGAGGAGCAGCGGCAGCCACAGACAGAAGGGGTTCCTGTGCTCATGGCTCTGCCGACCCTCGTCTTCTCCTCCTACCGCTTGGATCATCTGGACAAGGAGTAGGTGGTCCAGGGTGCCTCTCTGGGGCCCAGCTCCCAGTGGAGGCCCCTAGAGGTGACACCCTGGTTTTAGCTCAGGTCCGGTGAGGCTTCTGCCTCTCACCACCCAGCATGAGGCCTGGGAGAGATGCTCGATGCCACTAAAATGCAGAGCCCATCTCCGTACAAGGCAGCTCCTGCTGCTGGAAGGACAGGAACAGATGGGACTACCCAGGGCCGCAGGCCGAGGCTGCTGCACTTCAGAACAGGCTGGGGCAGTGTCCTGCAGTGCTGTTCCATCTCCCTCTCAGGCAGATAGCCCGTTGCCAGTTTTCAGGGACAGAACAGCCGGAGATGAGCTTGTGTCCGCACCACAGTCCTCTGGCCACAGCCAGTGCTGCCCAGAGACCCAGGCTCTAAGATCTTAAGAGGCCTCAAGGAGGAAATGTGTCTCAAG
Organism: Rhinopithecus bieti; assembly: GCF_001698545.2. Classification (NCBI taxonomy): domain Eukaryota; kingdom Metazoa; phylum Chordata; class Mammalia; order Primates; family Cercopithecidae; genus Rhinopithecus; species Rhinopithecus bieti. The sequence continues at coordinate 62,664 of NW_016810868.1, forward strand.
TGTGCCTGGAATATTCTGAGCGTGAGGAGCAAGGAGCTGGCCAAGTGGAGCCCCAGGAGCACTGTCTAGCTAGAGACAGGAGCCCCTCCCCAGGGTCTGCCTGTCCTTGACCAAGCCTGCAACCTGTGGCAGGCCAGCCCCTTCTCTAGGGAGGGCCACACAGCCCTGCCCCTAGCATCCTGGCCCCAAATCCAGAGTCCTCAGCCTAACAGCTGGTGGGGTGTGGATGCAAGCCAGGCTGGAGACATGAGCCTGACTCTGGCCCTGAATGCTGGCAAAGCCCCACTTGCCACATCCAGTCCCAGGGCTTTGCCCAGCATGTGTGTGCAGCACAACAGGAGTAAATGGCTTCCCAGAGAACGGCATCCCTGCAGACCAGCATGGATGGCGGTGTGAGAGGCCAAGGAATTCCTCTCCCAGAGGGCAGGCATTGGGGGGCGTTGGGAATAGCAGTGAAGGCAGAACAGGCAGGTAATTTCCAAGAAGGAAGAGCTCCACCCAGGGCACTGGAGACTACCCTCCCCAGGGTGCCATCAGCCCACTCCAGGGCCCAAAGGGCCAAGAATCTCAGGAAGAAGCCAAGAGGCAAGGCCAGGGCAAACAGACAGGTGTCTCTGCCCTGGGCCCTCCGAGGTGCGGCACTCTGGGCATCTCCTGGACCCTCCTCAGCTCATCTGGCCCTTCTGCTCCCACCCTGAGACCTCCCTTGGTCTCTCCATGCCCAGAACCTTGGAGTCAGCCGGCACAGCTGGATGGGGCTCCAAAGGCTGCTCCGTCACGGCCCTGCCTGCTCGCCCTGGCACCAAGTGTGGACAGAGCTCTCCTTCTTGGGGACAAAGCTACAGCCTTGCATGCAGGACACCCAGGCAGGCACAATGCAGGGACAGGGCAGGGGCTGAGGATGGCTTAGAGGAGCCACTCGGCTCCCACAGGCTGCACTGAGTCGGGTGACAAAGACCTAGAGTCAGGGCACAGAGACAGACAGTGTGGACAAGAGCTGTCCACAGCACCAGAGAGATGGAAGCTCTGGTGGGAAGCTTCCTCAGACAGATTCAGGAAAGTCTTCCTCAGGGAGACTCAGGAGAGCTCTAGGCACGTGCTGGCTGAACCACAGGCTGTTTGCGGGAGAGCAGTGGGGGCCTCAGGAGGGCTATTGGGGGGGTGGGGGGGGGTGCTGGGGGAACGAAGGTGCTTACACACAGCGGGTATGGGGTGGGACTGGGGACAGCTGGGCAGATGGAAGAGGTTTAGGGCTGGGCCGTGTGACCTGCTTGCCTACCCAGGAGGGAGCCCTGGAGGCATCCCTCGATTTACCCCCTTCCCATGCCTCCTGGGCCCTGAGGCCATCCCCATCCTTCAGCGGCCCTCTGAGGCCCCAGGAATAATAGCAAGCAGCCTCTCCCCGACACCCCTTTCCTTCTCAATGCCATGGTGCCTCTTCCCCACCATGGAGCCTAGAAAGTCTGCAGCCTGGGCCCCGGGAGCCTCTGCACTTGCTGAGCTGGGGAGGGGGTTATACAGAAGCGCCAGAGGCCCTGCAGGCCCCACCTGCCCCCAGGGCCAGACCCAGAGGGCTGGACAGGTCCATCCATACCAGGGGCTTAGGGCTTTGTTCTGAGCCCAGAACAAAAACAATCTCTGTTAAACAAATGGTCTGTCCCCTCATTCCTAGAAAAGGAAGAGAGGGAGAAAAGGCAGGGAGGAGGGTCTAGTTCTGTCTTCCTGAGCCTCCAGGGGTTCTCAGAGGGGGCAACTCAGGTTGTGGGGACAAGAGGCCAGTGAGACATCATGGGGGCCACGTCCCTCCGTCTGGGAAAGAAGCTGGAATGGGGCTGAAGAGAAAGACACAATGAGGCGGCCATGGGTGCACAGCAGAGCGGCAGACAGACAGCCGGGCACCCTGAAAGGGAGAGGAGCTGGGAGAGCCAGCGAGCACCCCCCGGCGAGCACACACAGCCTCCTGGGGGGGGTGGTGCAGGGTCAGGGTCTACCTTGTAGGCAACTCGAGCAGGGCATTTCTTCCCCAGCCCCAGAGGCGGGGACATGTGTTTCAGCATCTCAAACATGTCATTGTAACTGATGCGCCCACTGGAAACCCGTCCCAGCGAGGCCAGGGCACAGTGGGGTGGTCCACAGGAGGAGCGGCAGCAGGAGGGGAGCGGGGAGGGGAGTGGGAGGAGCGGGGAGGGGAGTGGGAGGGGC
>NW_016810868.1:65392-76566 GCF_001698545.2 Rhinopithecus bieti
AGGGGAGGGGGGTGTGGAGGGAAGGGGGCGGGGAGGAAGCAGACAAGAAAACAGAGCCAGTTAATCAAAGTGTCGGATTCAAAGCCCAAAATCAAAATAAGTAAAATGAGGGATTTCTTTGCTTGGCTTGACCCCTCCTGGCCCCCCACCCCCGAGCCTCACCTCCTCACTCCAGCCCCACGAGGGGCAGTGGACGGGGGTGGCGTCTGAGCTAATGAACATGGAGGGGTGAGGAAGGGCTGCATCGGGGCGGCTTTGGGTTGATAATTTCTGATTTTACTCTTTTAAAAATCACAGTGAATGCCAATCAGAAAAGAGCTGGTTCACCCTGCCAGAAGAGCTGGCAGGCAGGGTCAGGTGGCAGATGAGGCAGTGGTGGAGAACCACAGCAGAGACATCAGCTTTCCTTATGGTCAGATTTGCTTCCAAGTGAGGCTAGAGGCTAAAAAGGTGGAGAATATCTGAAACAAACCAGAAAACTAAAGAGGGAGCCCTGAAGCTGTAGAGCCAAAACTTGACCTTGGGGCAAGTCCTGCTTCAAGCCCAGAGACGCCCGAGGCCAGCCCAGGGCAGGGCTGCTGCTGGGGGTCAAGGCTGGGTGGGAAATGGGAGACTGCAGGAGGGGGGAGGAGCTGGCGGGACATGGCCTGGGGCCACCTTGCACCGGCTCTGACAGCAAAGGGGCAGGCTTCAGGATCTGGGAACCTAAAGGCTCCGACAACAGAGTCTTCCCAAGTAGAGAGGCCACTAGGCCTGGGGCCTACCTCCAACCCTGGGACACCTGCCTGTGGGCTTGGGGTCCTAGAGACACAGCCAGATTCAGGTGGCCCAGGAGAGAAAGGGGACAGCCTCTTCCTGGCAGATGGATCTGCCCTGGGGCCTTGCCCTCCGCCCACGGTTCCAGACCAGGGACTCTTTGGCTGAGCTGAGCGCACCACTCCAGAGGCAAAGCAGGACGGCTGGTCTTTGGCCCCCACCCTGCCTCTGCCCTTTCCTCCCCCAGGGACTGGAGAGCCACTGGGTTACTGGGCTCTTTCGACCCAGAGGACGGCTGCTCCTGGGAGGCCTGTGCCCGCGCTCCCTTCCTCTGGGACCCTCGGCCTTTGGCCTGACCATCAGCTCACTCTTGAGAGCTCAGAGGAAAAACCGGGCAAGTCGACTGCTTCCTTGATGCAGGAGGGACCTAGCCCCCATCTCCCACCCAGCGAGCTGGTCCCAGCCATCATGGCCCAGCCAGAAAGCTTTCTGTGCACTCTCAAAAGGCTGCCTGTCCCCAGCCAGCTAGAAGGGTCAGGGGAGATTAGACAGGGGACCAAAGCATCCAGGAGGCTGGAGTGCGGGGCAGGACAGGAGGAAAGAAAGGTGAGGCGTCGTCATTCCCAAACCAGGCAGGGAGTGTGTGCTGTGTTTGCATTTCGGGCAGGGAAGTATGTTGGATGGAGGCTCTGAAGTTGCAAACCTTGTAGGCCAACCTACGAGGGCAGTTCTTCCCTAAGCCAACGGGTGGCGCAATACAACGCAACAAACTGTACATATCCTTATAATGAATCCGGCAACTGGAAAGGAAATGTCACAGGTTATGGCAACAAAGGCAGGATGGAGCCCGACCCGCCCGCCCGCCCAGCCTGTGATGGGAAGACCAGCCTCGCGCAGGCGTGGCGGCGGAGGTGAGGGGTGCACTGGACAGGTGGCACCTCGCTGGGGGACTGGGGCCTGGAGCTCCCCGGGAGGTGTGGCAACCCCAGCGAAATTTCCAGAGCCCGATGTGTGCAGGAGCCGTTCCACGCAGAACACTGCGCTGCCCTCCCTCTCGGTCAACTCTTCCTGTCACTGCCTGAGTGACGATGCTCCCTGGGCCTCCCAGGTCAGCCAAACCCTCTGCCGCACCACAACACAGTGGGTCTGCTTCTCTATCACAGCACCTCAGAGGCCCACACCCGTCTGCCTCCTGACTGACCCCATCTCCCTGAACGCTGTGTCCTCCCCTAGAAGCCCTGGTCCAGCTAAGGACCTCCTATCATCGTAGGGCTGGCGTCCTTGGGTCACCACCAATGCTCCTCTCTCCTACAGTGTAGCCCCCTCGGTCCAATCAGCTCCAAATCATGTTGAATTTCCTTCTGTAAAAGGGGGAAGAAACAGGAAGCCCCACCTGGGCCTCACCAAAGGTGTTTGCTAAGGTTGTTGCAGCCAAGGGACCACCACGGGGGGCTGGACACATGTGACACCTCCCACCCTCCCCAACTGTCCCTGCCCATCAAGCCCAGGTGAAAAGTGTGGACCTGACACCATCACTTCTCGATTCAAGGACTGTACCCAGTCTATAAAACAAAATCAAAGCGATTTGCTTAACCAATTTCAATGCCCTTCTCAACCAGTCTCAGCCTTCCCTGCAGCCCCTCTGCAATGCACTCTCCTCTCCAGCCAGACAGAAGCCAGCTGGCCTCCCTCTCCCCTCTGCCCCACCTCCCACCCCCAGCTCAATCCATCCTAGTTCTCTAGTGCTCAATCCTTCCTATTAAGTTCAGCTCAAATGCCACCTTCTCTCATTCTTCAGGCCGGACGTGGCCTCTCCTTCCTCAGAAATGCTCTGGCCTTGAGCTACAGTCCCCACATGGTCTCACTGCCAAGCCCGCCTGAGTGTTCTGACAGCATGTGCCCGTTTCCCCTTTGGGCCCCTGCCCCAGCACATGGCAGATGCCCAGGAGATGTTATTGGACAGATGGGTGGACACAGAAATGAGCAGCCAGATTGCTGCAAGAAGTGTGACTGCAATTCTCCTCTCAAGTCGCCAGGCTTCACACCACAGGGTTGAAGCAACAACAAAAGGAAGGCTGGGAAAAGCAACACCAGGGTGAATAGCTCCGTGCTTTCAGAATCCACCCACAGCAGGCACATGCACACCACAGGCACACACACGCACATAGGCACATGCGCACCACAGGCATGTGCATACCACAGGCACACACATGCACACACATGCACACATGGGTACATGCACACCACAGGCACACACACAGGCACATGCCCACCACAGGCACGTGTACACCACAGACACGTGCACACCACAGGCACACAGGCACGTGTACACCAGACACGTGCATACCACAGGCACGTGCACACCACAGGCACATGCACACCCACAGGCACGTGTACACCACAGACACGTGCACACCACAGGCACACACAAGCATGTGTACATCCACAGGCACACACACGTGCACACCACAGGCACACACATGCACACAGGAACATGTGCACCACAGACATGTGCACACCACAGGTGCACACACACATATGCCATGCATACACACATCCACATACAACTACACATGCATGCACATACAAACATGCAGTTCACTTGCACACATATACACACATGCGCACATATACACAATTACATGTGCACACAAACATGAACATGCACACACATGCGCATGCCTATGTGCATGTACACGTGCACAAAACATACATGTAGACATCTGTGTGCATGCATGCACAACGCACGTGTACACATGCACATATGCACATGCACAGAGTGCACATGTGGTCACATTGTGCAAACACACACAACACAGCCATGTATATGCACACACGTCCTGTTTGTGCACATGCACAGTCACATGTGCCCACACAACTTAGGAAATTTCATAAATTTTGTTGTTGTTTCAAAGTTTCTCCCAAAGAACGAGGAGCCACAGAGTGGTCCCCTGGAAACTGACTACATCACTGCGTTTGTCATGGAGGCTACCAAAAAGGCTCCAGGTGCCCGGTGTTCTGCTCAGGAGGCAGGATCCAGACCCAATCTGCTCAGCTGCCTCTGCTGGCCCCTCAGCTCGTCCCAGCCATCTTGGGCTGCGTGGGGTGAGCCCAGGCTGCTCGTGGGGGCAGAATCATGTGTTGCCAGCAGGTCACATCTGTGCTACTTCAAGGCCCGCAGGTTTTGCGTATTATTTTGTGCGTGCTATCTCTGGGGTGAGGCCTGTATTCTGTTGCTTACTCTTCAATAAGCTCTTCTCATATCCCCGACTGCCTGTGTCTTCCAAGGATCCCTGTCGGAGACTCTGGCTTTGGTATGGTACCACTGTGCATGGTAACCAAGCTGCTATCTGGCCCAAGTCCACTTCCCGTTCTTCCTGCCTGTGCTCCTGCCGGCGGCTGACTGCGGAAGGCCCAGGAGTAGCTCATAAAGATTGCAGAACGTTGTCTTCCTCTCACGGGCCTTTGCTGATCTGCCTTTGCTCTTTAGTGCTAACTACATGCTATAAAGTGTCTCTGTTTTCTGCAACACAGTCTCCTCTAGAAAAAATACACCCAGAAAAAGCAGCGACTCTCTAGACCACACAGTCAGGGTGACCTGCCTAGAACTCACCTAAATCCTGCCTCAGCTGGAGTCTCTCCTGCCCTTTGCCTAACAAGGTCTAGGTCTTCAGTGTGGTCAGTCTCCCCCAAGTCGACTGGGCTTACCCGACCACAGGTGCTGTGTGAATGTGCCTGGGCCTGTCCCTCCCAGCATGAACTAAGTATCATAGGGCAAACGTGTTGCTGCATCAGACACGACAGGGTTCTCGCAAGCCACGGAAATTGTCATATACACCATGAAACACAGACAATCTCTACGTCTGTTCTGCACTGTGTAAAAACTGTATTTCCCACTTAAAGGAAAAGCACCCACAGAGATGCTGTGGGCCTGGAAGAGCCTGGACAGGAGAGGCCCTGTCCCAGGGCCCCCGATGCTGCCAGTGGCTCCGGACCATGTCCAGACTGGGAAGGGCCCCGTGCAGCACCTTCTGGACCCTCACCAGGAGGGTGGGGGTGCTCTGGAGAGGCTGAGTGGATTAGGAGGGTGGGGAAGTCTAGTCAGGCTCCCAGGCTTTTTGTGTCTGTGGAGGGCTCCCTCTACTGAGCTGCAGTTTAAGCAAAACCGGGCAGAACCCAGGAGCTCTGTGGACAGACAGTAGGACCTCACCATGAGGGGTCTGACCACATCCTGCCGGCCCTCCCCCAGCAAGGGCGCTGGGGGTAGAGGAGCGCAAGGGGGCGTGGGCAGGCTGGGGAGCTCAGAGAGAAAAGGCAGACCTCGGCGCCACTCACGGTTCCCTCATCCCCCTGGGGCACAGGGAGTGGTGGATGTCTACGCACTCCCTGACAGCTGCTCATCCACGGCCATTTCCTGGGCACGCACTGTGAGTGAGGTGCCAGCAGGCCTCGTGGCCTTGCAGGGAGCAGCCCACAGTAGACACTGCTTGAGTGAGTGAGTGAGTGAGTGAGCAAGTAAATGAGGAACGAGAGATAGAAGGAATGGACACACGGAAAGATGGAGAAGCCATGCTGCCTGACCTGTCTTCCCTCCCGAATGAGCTCTCGCCCTGCTGAGATGCCGTGCTGTTCAGGACTCCCGTGGATCCTGATCTCAAACAGCTTCACCTTCTGACCCAAACCATGCCCTTCACGTGACTCTTGTTCTGTCTGGAAAGGCGCCGCCTGTCGCCTTTGAAACAAGCAAACCTTTCCCACCATGACAGACGATAGACAAGGGTCTTAAACACACCACAGCCTTCCTGGTAGCTCATCTGATGTCAAAAAAGTTCACCAAGCACCCACTATGTGCGGCCTGGGCTGGGGACACAGAGGTGCACGTTGGCCCCTGTCCCCAAGGGAAAGAGCAGAGGGAGACCCCTAAGCCTCTTAGGGAGAATGTCCTAAAACCCCACACTGAGTTTCACAAGGACGCTATGGCTGTGCTGTCTCCACACTCTCCCACAAGCCCTGCACGGCCCTCACATGACAGGCCTTGGAGGAAGACGGTAAACTTCAGCAGAAGACCCGAGGCTCACAAACCCCACGAAAACCTTCCACGACTCCAGGTACCTCCCAAGGAACTGAACTCAAGGTCTCCAAAGACCCTTATCACTTTATGCAGTCCGGGCCACTGCGCAAAGGCACACGAGATGGCAAAGGGAGGCGCTGCTCAGAGGAGACACCACTGCTGCTCTACACGGAACAGGACAGATCCCTGGGCCCCAAACCAAAACCTGAGGGGGTGCTCACTTGAAACATGTCCGAAGCCACCAGGCCCATCCCAAGATCTATGGGTATGGACCACCCCCAACGACCACAGAGCACCAGGGCTCACTTACCACGCAGCCGGGTCATATTCAGCCCAGACCCGGATGAACTCGTCCAAGTGGTGAGGACCTAGGATGGAAGAGTCCCGCGTAAGGTACTCAAAATTGTCCATGATCACAGCCACAAAGAGGTTCAACATCTGCAGGACAGGAAGGAGAACAGGTAACATAGAGAGACCTCAGTCTGCCCTCCCTGCCACCCTCCACCACTCTCCAGTGTGTGTGAAGCTCTCAGGATAGCAGGCGTCACTCTGATTAGACCAGCACATGCCCGACCTGCTCTCCCCATGGGATTTCCCAGGGTTCTGGAATCCACATGCTAGTGTCTTGCCTATTTCAGGCCCCGGAGTTTCTTGTCCATGACCTGCCTTCCTCTCTGTGATCACATTTTCTTTCCCTCTCAGACTGGCCTTCCATGGAATCAGTGACTTGCAGTTAACAGTTTGGACTCTACAGGCCAACAGTTTGGGTTCTTATTTTAAAATTAAGTTTAAAGTCACATAACATTTTAAAATGTACAGTTCAGGGGCATTTAGTGTATTCACAATATTGCACAACCATCTCTCTCTTTTCAAAACTTTTTTCATCATTCCCGAAGAGTACCTCATACACATGAGGTAATCACCACCCTGATCCCCGGCCCCCAGTCCCCTGGCAACCACCAATCTCCTTTCTGTTTCTATAGCTTTGTCTATTCTGGGTATTTCACATAAAGGAATCACACAGTATGGTTTTATGTCTAAGCCAGACACTTTCACTTAGTTTTATGTTTTCAAGGCTCATCCATATTGTAGTATATGTTAGTACTTCACTTCTTTTTGTGGCAGAATAATGTTCCAGTGGTGATACACCACATTCATTCATTCACTGACAGCATTTGGGTTGTTTCTGCCTTTTGACTGTTATGATTAATGTAGCCATAAACGTTCATGTACAAGCTTCTGTGCAGATATATCTTTTCATTTCTCTTGGGTATATACCTAGGAGTGAAATTACTGGGTCATATGGTAATTCCATGCTTCATTTTTTTTATGAACTGCCAAACTTCTTCCATAGCAGCTGGTGCATTTTACATTCCTACCGGTAATGTACAACAGTTCCTCCTTCTCCACATCCTTGTAGACACTTGTTATTTTCATTTTTTAGAAAAATTATTGTTATAGCTGTCATGGTGGATGTAAAGAGGTATCTCATATGGTTTTGTTTTGCATTTCCTTAATGACCAAAGATGTTGAATATCTTTTCATGTGATTGTCTGCCATTTGTATATCTTCTTTAGAGAAACGTCTACTCTTATCCCTTGCCATTTAAAAAATGGGTTGTTTGGTTTTTTGTTGTTGAGGTGTAGGAGTTCTTTATATATGCTGAATATTAACCCCTTATTAAATACGTGATTTGCAAGTATTTTCTACCATATTGTTCTGTACATTGTATTTCCACATATTTAATAATGTCCTTTGATGTACAACACTTTTAAATTTTGTTGTAGTCTAATTTATCTACTTTTTCTTTGGTTGCTCATGATTTTGGTGTCAAATCTAAGAATCCATCACCAATTCTGACGTCTTGAGGATTTACCATTTATGTATTCTTCTAATAGTTTCGTAATTTTTGCTATTCTATGAGGTCTTTTATTGACTGAGAAAATTTTGTATATTGAGTGAGGTAGTGGTCCAACCTCATTCTTTTGCATGTGGATATCCAATTTTCTCCATATTATTTGTTGAAAAGATTATTCTCTCTCTCACTGAATTATCATGGAAAGAAAGACAAGTCTTTCCCCCACTGGCACAACTGTCAAAAGTCAATTGACCACAGATATTTGAGTTTATTTCTGGACTTTCGATTCTACTTAATTGGCCTGTGTATCTATCTTTATGCCAGTACCACACTGTTTTGATTACTGTAGCTTTCTAGTATGTTTTGAAATTAGGAAATGTGTTGTTGGAATTAGTTTGCTAGTATTTTGTTGATGATCTTTGGATCAATATTCATAAGAGATATTAGTCTGCAGTTTTCTTTTCTTGTGGCATATTTGACCATGATATAAGGGTAATGCTGGCCTCACAAAATGTGTTAGGAAGTGTTTCCTCCTCTTGTGTTTTTGGGAGAAGTTTGAGTGTTCATTTTCTTCTTCTTCTTTTTTTTTTTTTTTTTTAACTGTAGTAAAGATACATAACAAAAAATTTTCCATTTTAACAATTTTAAGTATAGAGGTCAGTGACATTAAGTATATTCACATGGTTGTGCAACCACAGATACCATCCATCTCCAAAACTTTCTTCGTATTCCCAAACTGAAACTCTGTATCCATGAAACAGTAATTCCTCATCCATCCTCCCCTGGAAACCACCATTCTACTTACTGTCTCGATGAATTTGACTACTATAGGTACCTCATATAAATGGAATCATACAGTATCTGTCCTTTTGTGACTAGCTCATTTCACCTAACATAATGTCTTCAAGGTTTATTCACATTGTAGAATGTGTCAGAACTCCTTTTCCTTTTTAAGACTGAATAATTATAGTCCATTCAATGTTCATACCACATTTTGTTTACCCATTCATCTGTTGATGGAAACTGGGGTTCCTTTCTCCTCTTGGCTATTGTGAATAACACTGCTATGAGCATGTTTTGACATGTATCTGTTGAAGTCCCTGATTTGATTTCTTTTGGGTCTATACCAAGAGTCACTTTTATTAATCTTTTGAGGAACTGCCATACTATTTTCCACACCACCATTTTACAGTCCTACCCACCAGTGCATAAGGGTTGAAATTTCTCCACATCTTTGCTAATATTAATTAATTAATTAATTAATTCTTTTTTTTTTTTTTTTTTGAGATGAAGTCTTGCTCTGTCTCCCAGGCTGGAGTGCAGTGGCAGGATCTTGGGTCACTGCAGCCTCCACCTCCCAGGTTCAGGCAATTCTCTGCCTCAGCCTCCTGAGTAGCTGGGATTACAAGTGCACGAGACCACACTTGGCTAATTTTTGTATTTTTAATAGAGACATGGTTTCACCATGTTGGCCAGGCTGGTTTCGAACTCCTGGCCTCAGGTGATCTGCCCATCTCAGCCTCCCAAAGTGCTGGGATTACAGGTGTGGTTTTATTTTATTTTTTGAGACATAGAGTCTCACTCTGTCACCTAGGCTGAAGTGCAGTGGCATGATCTCAGCTCACTGCAACCTCCGCCTCCTGGGTTCAAGAGATTCTTGTGCCTCAACCTCCCAAGTAGCTGGGATTAAAGGCGTGTGCCACCACACCTGGCTAATTTTTGTATTTTTAGCAGAGCCGGAATTTCACCATGTTGGCTAGGCTGGTCTCAAACTCGTGGCCTCAAGTGATCTGCCTGCCTTGGACTCCCAAAGTGCTGGGATTACAGGCCTGAGCTACCGCACCTGTCCTATTTTCTTTTCTTTCTTCTTCTTCTTTTTTTCTGAGACAGAGTCTCACTCTAAAGCCCAGGCATGATCTCAGCTCACTGCAACTTCTATCTCCCGGATTCAAGCAATTCTCATGCCTCAGCCTCCTGAGTAGCTGGGATTAGACATGCACCACCAGGCCCAGTTAATTTTTGTATTTTTAGTAGAGACAGGGTTCTGCCGTGTTGGCCAGGCTGATCTTGAACTCCTGACCTTAAGTGATCCGTCTACCTCGGCCTCCCAAAGTGTTGAGATTACAGGCATGAGCTACCGCACCCGGCCTATTTTCTTTTCTTTTTCTATCTTTTTTTCTTTAGTAATAGCAATTCTACTGGGTGTGAAGTGGTATTTCACTGTGGTTTTGATTTGTATTTCCCTAATTATTAGTGATGTTGAATATTTTTTCATGTGCTTATTGGTCATTGTATTTGGAGAAATGGATATTAATCACTTGTCAGATGAATAGTTTGCAAATATTTTCTCTGATTCTGCAAGCTGTCTTGTCACTCTGTTGATTATTTCATTGGCTGTGCAGTAGCTATTTACTTATTTTTACTTATTCAGTTCCTTTTTTTAAAATTCAATCCCTTTGCCCATTTCTTTCTCAAAAAAAATTTTTTTTTGCTTTCATTATTATTTTTAATTGGCATGCAATAATTGTACCTATTTATGGGGTACAGTGTGATATTCTGACACATGTATACAAATGTGTAATGATCAAATCACAGCAATTAGCATGTCTGTCACCTCAAACACTTATTTCTGTGTTGGGAGCATTCAAAATTTGCTCTCCTATTTGAAAATATTTGAAATATTTGAAAACATTCAACAAACTGTTGTTAATTATAGTCACCCTATAGTGATACAGAAGACTAAAACTTACTTCACCTGTCTAGCTGTACTTTTCTATCTGTTCACCAACCTTTGGCTATCCCCCATTCTCCTAACCTTCCCTGCCTCTAGTAACCACTATTCTACTCTCCACTTCTATGAGAGCAATTTTTTTTAGCTTCCACATGTGAGAACATGCAATATTTATCTTTCTGTGCCTGACTTATTTACCTTAACCTAATGACCTCCAAGCTCATCCATGTTGCCACAAATGGCAGAATTTCATTCTTTTTATGGCTAAATAGTATTCAATTGTGTATAAAGAAAATATTTTACAAATCCATTCATGTGTGGATCGACACTTAAGCTGATTCTGTATCTTGGCTACTGTGAATAGTATGGCAATAAACATGGGAGCCCAGATATCTCTTTGACATAAATTGATTTACTTCCGTTTGGATATATATCCAGTAGTGGAATTGCCAGATCATACACAGTAGTTCTATTTTTAGTTTCTTGAGGAGCCTTCCTACCAACAGTGTATAAGCGTTCCCCTTTCTCTGCATCCTCACAAGCATTTGTTATTTTTTGTGTGTGTTTTTGATAACAGCCATTCTAACTAGGGTGAGATGGTATCTCACTGTGGTTTTGATTTGCATTTCCCTGATGATTAGAGATGTTGAGCACTTTTTCATATACCAGCTGGCCAGACATTCGTATGTCTTCTTTTGAGAGATGTCTATTCAGTTCATTTACCCATTTATTAATCTGATTTTTTTTTTTTTTTTTTT
>NW_016810868.1:76852-82089 GCF_001698545.2 Rhinopithecus bieti
TTTTTTTTTTTTTTTTTTTTTTTTTTTGCTGATGGGTTGAGTTTCACCTTGTATATTCCAGGTATTAATTGCTTGTCAGATAAATAGTTTGCAAATATTTCCTCCGATTCTGCAAGCTGTCTTGTCACTCTGCTGATTATTTCATTGGCTGTTCAGAAGCTTTTCACTGAAATGCAATCCCATTTGTCTATTTGTGCTTTGCCTGCCCATGCTCTTGAGGTCTTCTCCATATAATTTTTGCCCAGACCAATGTCCTGAAGTGTTTTCCCTGTATTTTCTTCTAGTAGATTCATGTTTTTGAGTCTTACATTTAAGTCTTTGATCCATTTTGAGTTGGCTTTTGTATATAGCGAGAGATCGGGTTTGAGCTGCATTTTTCTGCATGTGGATATCCAGTTTCCCTACCATCGTTTATTGAAGAGACTGTCCTGCTCCAATGAATGTTCTTGGTGCTTTTGTTAAAAAATCAATTGGCTGTAAATACAAAGACTTATTTCTGAGTTCTCTATTCTGCTCCCTCGGTCTATGTTTCTGTTTTTATGCCAGTACCATGCTGTTTTGAAGTTTGGTAGTGTGATGCCTCCAGCTTTGTTCTTGTTGCTCAAGATTATTTAAGCTATCCAGGGTCTTTTGTGGTTCTGTATTAATTTTAGGATTATTTTTTATATTTCCATGAAGAATGTCATTGGTATTTTGATAGGGATTGCATTAAATCTGTATGGTCCTTTTCACAATATTAATTCTTCCAATCCATGGGCATCAAATGTCTATTTTTTGTGTGTCCTCTTCAGTATCCTTCATCAATGTTTTATAGTTTTCCTTGTAGAGGTCTTTCACTTCCTTAGTGATTTCTTTTGTAGCTATTGTAAATGAGACTGATTTCTTTTTCTGCTAGTTTGCTGTTGGTATACAGACACACTACTGATTTTTGTATATTGATTTTACTGAATTACTTTATGAGTTCTAAGAATTTTTTGGTGGAGCTTTTAGGGTTTTGTATATATAAGACATGTCTGCAAACAGGAACAATTTGACTTCCTTCTTTCCAATTTGGATGCCGCTTATTTTTTTTCTTTTACGTAACTGCTCTGGCTAGAACTTCCAGTATTATGTTGAATAACAGTGGTGAAAGTGGGTATCTTTTCTTGTTGTAGATCTTTTCCCCATTCAGTATGACGTTGGCTGTGGGTTTGCCAGATACAGCCTTTATTGTGTTGAGGTATCTTCCAACCTAACTTGTTGAGCTTTCATTATGAAAGGATGTTGAATGTTATGCTTTGAGATGATAATATTGTTTTTGTCCTTCATTCTGTTGATGTGACGTATTATGTTGATTACTGGTTTATTTATTCCTTACATCCCAGGAATAAATCCCATTTGATCACAGTGAATTACAATGTGCTGCTGGATTCAGTTGCTACTAATTACTACAAAATACTATTTTTCTTGAGAATTTTTGCATCTATGATCATCAGGAATATTGGCCTATAGTTTCCTTTTCTTTCTAGTGTTTTCATTTGTTTTGCTTCTGTTTCTGCTGTGTCTTTGTCTGGTTTTTATATTAGGGTAACGCTAGTGTTGTAGACTGAGTTTAGAATTCTCTAGTGAAACACCCTAGGCTTTTCTTTGATGGGAAATTTTTTTGTTTGTTTGTTTGTTTGTTTGTTGAGATGGAGTTTCACTCTTGTTGCCCAGGCTGGAGTGCACTGGCACGATCTCGGGTCACTACAACCTCTGCTTCCCAGGTTCAAGAAATTCCCCTGCCTCAGTCTCCTGAGTAGCTGGGACCACAGGTGTGCGCCACCATGCCTGGCTAATTTTCTTTTTGTATTTTAGTAGACATGGGGTTTCACCATGTTGGCCAGGATGGTCTTGATCTCCTGACCTCATGATCTGCCTGCCACGGCCTCACAAAGTGCTGGGATTACAAACGTAAGCCACCACGCCTCGCCGAGGGGAGATTTTTAAATTACAGATTCAATTTCATTACAGTAATTGGTCTGTTCAGGTCTTCTTTTCTTCTTGGTTCAATCTTGGTAAGTTCCATGTGTCCAGAAATTTATTCATTTCCGCTAGGGTTTCTAATGTGTTGGTGTATAGTTGTTCATAATAGTTACTAATGATCCTTTGTATTTCTATGATATTAGTTGTAATGTCTCCTTTTTTACTTCTGAATTATTTATTTGCATATTTTCTTGCTTAGTCTAGCTAATGGTTTGCATTACCTTTTCATAAAAACAAAATTTTTTTTTTTTTTTGAGACAGAGTCTGGCTCTGTCGCCCAGGCTGGAGTGCAGTGGCATAATCTCGGCTCACTGCAACCTCCGCCTCCTGGGTTCAAGCAATTCTCCTGCCTCAGCCTTCCAAGTACATGGGATTACAGGTGCCCACCACCACGCCTGGCTAATTTTTGTACTTTTAGTAGAGATGGAGTTTCACCATGTTGGCCAGGCTGGTCTCGAACTCCTACCCTCAAGTCATCCACTTGCCTAGGCCTCCCAAAGTGCTGGGATTACAGGTGTGAGCCACCGCACCTGGCTACATTTTCATTTCATTGATCTTTTGTAAAGTTTTCATCTCAATATTGTTTCTTTTTGCTCTTGCTCTGATCTTTATTATTTCTGTTCCTCTACTAATTTTTGGCCTGGTTTAGGTTTTATTCCTAGTTCCTTGAGATGCATCATTAAGTCATTTATTTGAAATCTTTGTGTGTTTTTGGTGTAGGCTTTTATTGCTATAAACTTCCTGTTTCATACTGCTTTTTCCATATCTCATAAGTTTTGGCATGCTATGTTTCCTCCCCACCTACCCTGCCCCTGGTTCAAGTTATCATGACAGGTGTTTCTATTTTTATTGTTTCAATAATTTTTTTTTTTAAGACAGGGTCTCACTGTCACCGGGCTGAAGTGCAGTGGTATGATCTCAGTTCACTGCAACCACTGCTTCCCGGGTTCAAGCGATTCTCCTGCCTCGGCCTCCCAAGTAGCTGGGACTACAGGCACGTGCTACCATGCCTGGCTAATTTTTCTATTTTTAGTAGAGACGGGGTTTCACCATGTTGGCCAGGATGGTCTCGATCTCTTGACCTCATGATCCACCCACCTTGGCTTCCCAAAGTGCTGGGACTACAGACGTGAGCCACCGTGCCCAGCCTTTTCTTTTCCTTTTTTTTTTTTTTTTGAGACAGAGTCTCGCTCTGTCGCCCAGGCTAGAGTGCAGTGGCCAGATCTTAGCTCACTGCAAACTGTGCCTCCCAGGTTCAAGTGATACTCCTGCCTCAGCCTCCTGAATACCTGGGATTACAGGCACCTGCCACCATGCCCGCTAATTTCTATGTTTTAAGTAGAGACGGGATTTCACCATGTTAACCAGGCTGGTCTCGAACTTCTGACCTTACATGATCCACCTGCCTCAGCCTCCCAAAGTGCTGGGATTATAGGCATGAGCCACTGTGCCAGGCCAAATTGTAAAACTGCCTTCTTAATTTCTTCATTGGCCCATTTGTCATTCAGGAGAATGTCAATTTTCATGAATTTGTACAATTTCAAAAGTTCCCCTTGTTATTGATTTCTAGTTTTATTTCATTTGTTAGAAAAAAATACTTGATACGATTTCAATTATTTTACATTTGTTGAGACTTGTTTTATGGCCTAACATCTGATTTCTCCTAGATAATCTTCCATGTGATGATGAAGCTAATGTGTACCATGCAATGGTTGGATGAAAAGTTCTGGAAATGTCTGTTAGGTCCATTTGGACTAAAAGGCAGTTTAAATCCAATGTGGGTTTTTTGTTGTTGATTTTCTGTCTAGATGATCTGTTCAATGATGAGCATGGGGTACGGAAATCCCCAAGTGACACCGTGCTGAAATCTCTCTCTCTTTTTGGATCTAATAATATTTGTTTTGTATATCTGGGCGCTCTACTGTTGGGTCCATATATATTGACAATTGTATTTTCTTGCTGAGTTGATTCCTTTATCACTCTATAATGACATTCCTTGCCCTAAACATTTTTTTTGTAAAGAGATGGGGTCTTGGTATGTTGCCCAGGCTGGAGTGCAGTGGCTATTCACACAGGTGTAATCACAGCACACTACCACCTTGAACTCCTGGACTCAAGCAATCTTTCCACCTCAGCCTCCCAAGTCGCTGGGACTACAAGTATGCACCACCACACTGGGCTTCTTTTCAGAGTTTTTGACTTCAAGTCTGCTTTGTCTGATATAAGTATAGCACTCCTGCTCACTTTGGTTTCTGTTTGTGTGGAATATGTTTTTCATCCCTTTACTTTCATTCTATATGTGTCTTTATAGGTGATGTGAGCTTCTTGTAGCCAGTATATAGTTGGGTCATTTAAAAAAATCTGTTTAGCTAGTTTATATCTTTTAAGTGGGGGAGTTTAATCCATTTACATGTAAGGTTATCATTTATAGGTAGGACTTACTCCTGTCATTTTGTTAATTATTTTCTGGTTGTTTTGTATATCCTTTCTTCCTTTCTTCCTCTCATTATTTATAATTACAGTTTTAGTGGTTTTCCGTAATAATAAGGTTTATTTTATCTTTCTCTTTTGTGAAACTCACTCTACCAGCGAGTTTTATATTTTTGTGTGTTTTCACGACAGTAATTATCATGTCTTTGCTTCCAGATGGAGGATTCCCTTGTGTATTTCTTGTAAGGCTGGTCTAGTGGTGATGAATTCTCTCACTTCTTGCTTGTCTGGGAAAGACTTTATTTTTCCCTCATTTCTGAAGGATAGCTTTGCTGGGTATAGTATTCTTGACTGGCAGTTTGTTTTTTGTTTTCTTTTTACCACTTAGAATATATCATTTGCATTCTCTCCTGGTCTATAAAATTTCTGCAGAGAAATCTGCTATTAGTCTAATGGGAGATTCTGTTATATGTGACTTGATGCTTTTCTCTTGCTGTTTTTAGAATTTTCTCTTCTCTTTGACTTTTGACAATTTGACCATAACATGTCCTGGGGAGAACCTTTTTGGTTGAATCTATTGGAGGACCATTGAACTTCTTGGATTTGGATGTCCACATCTCTCCCCAGACTTGGGAATTTTCTAGCTATTAATTCATTAAATAGGTTTTCTATACCTTTTCCCTTCTCTTTTCCTTCTAAACACCCATAACACTCCAGGAGCAAGTCACACTCCCGCTGTAGTTCCAATTCCTAGGTAGTGCAGCACAGTAGCCACATGGGGCTGAGCAGTGTTGGCATTGTCT
>NW_016810868.1:82842-125481 GCF_001698545.2 Rhinopithecus bieti
ACTTTTTTTTTTTTTTGCTTAATTGTGCTCCATAATTCTTGAAGGCTTTTCTTCACTCTTTTTAATTATTTCTTTTCTTTTGCACTAACTGATTAATTTCAAATGACCTATCTTCAAGTTCAGAGATATCTTTTTTCTTCTGCCTGATCAGATTCACTGTTAAAGCTCTCTATTGTTGGTTTTTATTTTTAATTTCATTCATTGAATTTGTCAGCTGCAGGATTTCTGCCTGGTTCTTTTTTTATGATTCCTATCTCTGTTGAATTTTTCCTTCATACTGTCAGTTGTGTTCCTGATTTCACTGCATTGTCTGTCTGTATTTTCTTGTATTTTGCTTTACTTCTTTAAGAACATTATTTTGAATCCCTTTCCTGGCATTTTAAAATTTAGTTTTACTAGGGTCTACTACTAAAGAATTATGTTCCTTGGGTGATGTCGGATTTCCTCGCTTTTTCATGTGTCTTGTGTCCCTTGATGTCTGTACATCTGATAGAACAAATCACCCCTTCCAAACTTTGTACAGTGAAGTTGGGTTTTAGTGTGCCAGCTGGGAAGGGCGTAGTTAATCTGTTTCCAGGTGCAGTGGTATAGTCTCCCTACAACTTCTTTAGCTGCATTCAACATCAGTAACTGTGGGCACTTCAGTTGTCCAGGGTGTAGAAGTTTGTGGCAGCAGAAGTGGCAGTGTAGGCTGTAAATGTCCTCAGTGTCAAGGGCTTTTGGGGTCCTGTTATTTTTGTTTTCCCCACAATTGGAAGACTTAGCTGAGGGTATCCTCTTGGTATCAGGTCTAATGGCCTGCAATCAGCTGCAGCACCACTGGGTTCCAGGTGTAGGTGCTCAGAATGGCTATGGAGCCGGGGTCCTATGCTTAGAACCTCATGAACTTATGGTGGCATCTGGGTCTTGGGGTACAGGTTTGCTCCCTGGGGCAGAGTTGGGTGTACACTGCCCACAGTGCCACGATCTGACTCTAAGCCATTCCCAAGCAGCTCAGGCCCAGGTGGTGAGATTATAGCTGTGATTCTACTCCTGGGTGGGGTGGGGGCAGGGCATAGCACTGGTCCAAATCAGGAAGAAGGGGTGCTCTGGAGTTTTGGTCCTGAGAAGTTGGGTACAGCTGCAATTCAGGAACCTGAACCAACAGGGCTTAGTGGCATCTTGGGTCCCAGGGGAAAAGGCACCATGTAGTAGTTACTCTTGACCCTGGGATGGTGAGGCTTGGCAGTTCTGTGAGACCAGGTGTAGCAGCAAGTACCCTAGAATGGCAGAGCACAGCTGTCATTTGAGCCCTGGGGAGGCAAGGAACTCCATTCCGCAGGGCTGTCTCAGCAGCTCAGACTCTAGGGAGCAAGTCTAGCCCCAGGGAAGCAGGGCACTAGAGTAGTTTGGCCTGTGGGGCTGAGTATCTCGGCTGAGCCAATGCTCTATTTATCTGGGATGGCAGGGTACCGTGTCAGTTCAGCCATGGGATGCACAGCCCTCAGTTCAGTCAGGGCACTGATTGCTGGGGGTGGGGGGCAGGGGCAGTGTGCCACTTCAGCTCAGGCTTGGGGGATGTGACTGCTCTGGGTGGCCAATGCACCATTTCCTGGGATGCAGGAAACTGCTTCAACTTAGACACTGGGGAGGTGTGACCACTCTGAGTGGTCAAGGTAGTGTCTTCCCAGGAGGCAGGGTACCACTTCAGCTCTGGCCTGTGGGCATGGAGGGGAAGGGTAGGTGAAGCAGCTCCACCTCCACGTGGCCCCTTGGGGAAGGGTGTAACAGCTGCTTGCAGCTCGGCTTCGGGATGCCGGTCACCAGTCTCGATTAGTTTGATGGCAGTTTTGCCTCAGGGATAAAGGGAAGCTGTGGCTACTCCAGGAGCAAGTCACACTCCCGCTGTAGTTCCAATTCCTAGGTAGTGCAGCACAGTAGCCACATGGGGCTGAGCAGTGTTGGCATTGTCTCTTGGGGGAGCACAGCTGTGTGGACTCCAGGCAGCTCCCTCAGCTGGGCTTAGTGCCTTGAGGACTGCAGGGGACCCGAGTGGTGGGGTCTGCAGGTGTCTGAGGTGGTAATGGGGGCTCCTGGGATCCTCTTGCTTACCTCCTCACCAAAGGGAAAAGCTCCTCCTGGGTCCCAGCTGATCCCAGTTGCAGGATGGAGTGGTGGTGTTTGCTTGGTGTTTCCTTCCATTCTCTAAGTGGCCATCCCAAGGGTGCTCACTAGTGTCTCTGTTACACCTCTGATGTACTCCAAGACTCTCCCTCAGTTATTTTCATTAAAATGTAATTTTTTGTTCATTGCTCTGTCTTTTTGAGAAGGACAAGCACTATGGGGAAAGTCAGTCATCTTGCTGATATTACCTCTCATTTCTTAATTGGGTTGTTTTACTTTTCTTGTTGAGTTGTAGAAGTTCTTTATACATTTTGTTAAATCAAGTTTAGCCTAATGCTGCCTCCTTATATATTTTAAGTTCAGCCTAAAGGTTTCTCTGTACCTAGTGAACTATAACCTAAATGGAAGTGTAAACAGACTTTGTAACCTATTATCACACCAAGTTTTGGCCAAAGAGGGCCAACTGTTTTAACTGTGTTCAAATAAGGCAAACGTTAAGTTGTAACCAATCAACTGTTTCTGCACCTCACTTCCATTTTCTGTACATCATATTCCTTGTTCTGTCCATAAATCCTCTTCTGCCACGTGGCTGTGTTGGAGTCTCTGAGACTACTCCGACTCAGGAGGCTGCACGATTTGTGAATCATTCTTTGTTCAATCAAACTCTGTTAAATTTAATTTGGCAAAAGATTTTCTTTCAACAATTATGATATTAACCCTTTATCAGAAATGTAATTTGCAAATATTTTCTCCAATTCCTTGGGTTGCTTTTTCATTCTGTTTATAGTTTCCTTTGATGCATGAAAGTTTTTAATTTTGAGTAGACAAATTTATTTTTTCTTTTATTTTGATTCTGGTGTCAAATCTAAGACTCTGTTACTAAGTAAAACATCATAAACATTTATCCACTATGTTTTCTTCTACGAGCTTTATAGTTATAGCTCTTACATTTAGTTCTTTAATTTTATGTGAATTTTTGTATATAGTATAAGGTAGGAGTCCAACTCCATTCTTTTGTATGTGGATGTCCCATTTTCCCAGCAAAGAGTGTCCCTTTGCCATTATATGGTCTTGGGCTTCTCTTTATTGGGAGGTTTTCGATTACTGATTCAATCTTCTTACTTGTTACAGGTCTATTCAGATTTTCTACTTAATTCAGTCAGTTATGGTAATTTGTGTCTTTCGAGGAATTTGTCCTTTTCAAAAACTTAGGTTCTAAACTCAGGCTAAGATATTTAACATCTCTAAACCTCCATTTCTTCACTGTAATAATAATAATAATAATAATAATAATAATAGTACCAATCTCAGGACAGTCACAGAGACTAAAATACTTAATGTATTCATAAGACTCTGATAGTGCCCGACTCAGTGATTATCAGCAGGCTGTCACGAACAACTTCATTCCCTATTCTTCCGTCAGCACCCTCTATTCCAATTAATGGAACCAAATCCCAACCTAACCAAGTCCTGCCACCCATCCCAAATTCACAGTCCCATTTTCTCCACATCACTTCTCTATCAGACCAAACCACATCCCAGTGTTTCAAAACATGAGTTGCATGTCCAATCTGTGAGGGAAGTACCAGAAGAATTAGGATTACAGTTTCAGTAAGGAGACACCAGGATTAGCCAAGAACCATAACTGAGGTCCATGGGGACAAGAACAAAGGACAGTGGCCACGAAACACCCACTTCTCTGCACAGGGGTGACAGCTAAACCCAGGGATTCCTCGACTCATCCTGGACACGTCTAGTGAGTGCTGGCCCTGTGCGTGCTGTGGTATCATGAATGTGGCTTTCTGTGGAACCCCATCTCTGCAGCCAGGTGCATGGTAAGGTCAGGCTAGTAGGTTTGGCTTTGTGCCCACAGGTGTGCTGGTTCTTACAGCACCAGATGTCCTTGGACAGTATAGAGACCAACGCCTCAGGAAAGTGATTCTCCAAAAAGCCCACCCTCCCTGCTACCCACAAGGGGTCTTCGGAGGGATCAGGAGATGACTCAAACATGGAAATCCTTCCCTTGGTTTCTGGCAAGTGGCAAAACACAGTTTTGTAGGTTCTTCTGTATTTCTCTATCTAAGTATAAGCTCACCTGTCTCAAGTGTACACCATTCCCAACCACCTCAACCTCCTACTGCATCCCGCAAAGCTCACAGTCCGCCATCAGCACAGGTCCTTATATCTCCATCTCCCCCGAGTGCTCTCCACTTGTTCTTGCTCTGGCTCAAACATCTAAGCGGATGGATGTCCCCTCTGGTCTCTTCTTTAGAAACCTGTTCTCTGGGGCTCAAGTCACATATTAAGTTTCCCCTTCCTTCATGAAAAACTTAGCACCTGGCTTGCTGTTTGTGTCTCCACTTCTATTCTTGTTATCATTCTTGTTGTTTTCAAGATCCACAGAGATGGGAGGACCACTGCCTGCCCTCTCCATTCCTGAACCTTCTCACCCATCAGCTCATCTCTTTGTTCCCACAAATCATACTGAACATGCTTATCACCAGTGATCATGCTAATGTTAATGCAATGATCTTGCAATAATAATGTCATGACGGCAATGATGTTTACTGATGGCATCACTCACTGTCTCCCACGTCTCCACTTCACACATCCCACTCTGCTCACATCGCCTACTTTTCTGGCTCGCTTTTTCAAATACCTGCATCCCAAAACATGTCCTCATGAGAACCTCCAGTCCAGTGGCATTGCCCCTCACCCTCCTCTGTCCCCAGCTTTGATCCCACATCCAACACAATAACCACACTCTTACACACACCCTTCTCTCCCTCCTTGCACTTGTCTGGGAAATCCCGAATCTGGATAATTCACTTTTCTACCCATGTACTGAGGAGTGAATGCACCTGGAGAAAAGCTCAGCCCATGCCAGCTGTTCCTCCTTGGAGTCAGGGCCACAGGCTCGAAGTGTTTCCTCAGTGCTGCTCACTGTCAAGAGTGACTCTGTCCCAGCTGTGCTCCTCTCCTCTCATGGGCTCTCAAACTGGCGGCAACAAGGCCTTCACTCCCACTACGCTGACGGAGGCAACAATGTCCCAAGGGCGCTAATGGCCTCTGCCTTTCCATGTCTGACAAACATTTTTTTGTTGTTGTTGTTGTTTTTTTTTGAGACACAGTCTTGCTCTGTCCCCCAGGCTGGAGTACAGTGGCACAATTTTGGCTCATGGCAACCTCCACCTCCCGGGTTCTGGCAAGTCTCCTGCCTCAGGCTCCCTTTTTTTTTTTTTTTTTTGAGATGGAGTCTGGCTCTGTTGCCCAGGCTGGAGTGGAATCGTGCAATCTCGGCTCACTGCAGCCTCCACCTTCCAGGTTCAAGTGATTCTCTTGCCTCAGCTCCCCCAGTGGCTGGGATTACAGGTGTATGCCACCACGCCTGACTAATTTTTGTATTTTTAGTAGAGATGGTGTTTTACCATGTTGGCCAGGCTGGTCTTGAGCTCCTGGCCTTAGGTGATCTGCCTGCCTGGGCTTCCCAAAGTGCTGGGATTACAGGTGTGAGCCACCACGCTCGGCCCAATGAACAATTCTTGGTCATCATCTTGCATCACCTTCCGTCAATATGGCGCATGGCTGGTTACATCCTCCCTCCGCCCACTCCCAGTTCTCCACCTGCCTCCCTGACTGCTCCTCCTCAGTTTCTGGATCTAGTGCTCCTTTCTGCCTCCTCAGTGCCCTTGGGGCAGAGTCTTCAGCCTTCTTCTGAACCCTGTTCTTCCCCTATGTCAATGCTCATCAAAGTTCAACACACACAGAGTCACCTTGAGAGCTTGTTAAAACTCAGATTCCTGGATCCATCTCCATGACATCCTGATGCAGTCTGGGGAGTGGCCCGGGAATCTGTATGTCTAACAGGCACTCAGGTGCTGCTTTGGACGCAGGTCACTGCACCAAGCTTCGCATTAGCAGGGATCCAGCGAATAGCAAGCAACCCCACAAACACACCAAACACTAACGACAACCCGTTTACATCTCCAGCCCAGAGGTCACTGGGCATCTCTGTTGCTTCCAACCCTAACCTAATCTCAGCTCCCCAGTACTCCCATCTCAGAAGAACTGCTCACCCTGTGGCCCCAGAAAACCCCAGGATGCAGCCTGCTTTTCCCTCTTCACATGCCCGTCTCTCATCATCAATCATGCCAGCTCTACTTTTTTTTTTTTTTTTTTTTTTCTGAGGCGGAGTCTCGCTCTGTCGCCCGGACTGGAGTGCAGTGGCCGGATCTCAGCTCACTGCAAGCTCCGCCTCCCGGGTTTATGCCATTCTCCTGCCTCAGCCTCCCGAGGAGCTGGGACTACAGGTGCCCGCCACCTCGCCTGGCTAGTTTTTGTATTTTTTTTAAGTAGAGACGGGGTTTCACCGTGTTAGCCAGGATGGTCTCGATCTCCTGACCTCGTGATCTGCCCGTCTCGGCCTCCCAAAGTGCTGGGATTACAGGCTTGAGCCACCGCGCCCGGCCGCCAGCTCTACTTTTAAAATGCAGCCCAATCCCACCTCATTCCCTTGCCTCTCCTTTCTCCAGGCCACTGTTGCCCCCAGTCATATCCCCACTCGTTCTGCAGCCACGTCCTCACTACTCACACAGAAGCCAGAGCCAAGCTGTAAAACATCAAGCAGACCCTGTGAAGCCCCCTGAGGCTTCCATGGATGTGGAATAAAATCCACACTTCTGGGGCCTGCCCTGCCGACCTCCCTACCCAGTCCGGCTGCTTTCCCCGCACACTGGCTGGGATGCTGTACCTTCACGTCCCATCACCACAGGAGATGACCTTCTAGAAGCTGGAAGTTAAGCAACAGTTGCCCCTGGAAATGTAACCCTTTTCCACGGACGTCAAGGAAGGGCCCACAGGAGCCCGTTACCACGTCGGCCCTTTCTCGTGCTAATGAGGTCGCCATCTCTGGGAAACAAGGGCCATCAGCACGGACTCAGCTTGTGACACGGCCTGGATCGGAGTCAGGGATCAGCAGGAGACGTGGGGGGAGCCTGAGCTGCACCGAGACAAGACGTGGCACTGGGAGGGGCACGGTGCCCAGGACTCACCAGAAAGGAGCACAGGAAGATGAAGGAGACGAAGTAGAAGTAGGCAAAGTCACTTCCACACTCAGTGGCGTTGGCCTGCTCATCACAGGCCTGGTTGCTCAGGCAGGACAGCATGATCTCGTGCCAGGCCTCCCCCGTGGCGCTCCTGAGAAGAAGGGCAGAGCTGTGAGGCCCACAGAGGCCCTCGAGGGAGCCCGAGCCCTGTGGGGCTGCCAAGCCTGCCCGCTCCTTTGGGCTCCTTCCCACAGAGAGCTCACACGTGTGCAAGGCCTGGGTCACAGATGCTGTTTCTTCAAAGGAGCCTTCGGCACTAGATTTCCAAACTAACCGTTAATCGGGAAAGCGCTGCTTACTAAAAGGTATCTATGGCACCAGGGGCCAACGCCAGGGCGAGCACTTCTTTGTGGACACCACAGGCCCCAGTTGTCCTCCTGACCTCCTCCCAGACACATGCCATCCTGGTCTTCTTCATTTCCAGAAATGGTGACTCTCCTTCCAGCTGCTCCAACCAAAAATGTGGGCATCATCTTTGCCTCCTCTCTCTATATATATCCTGTTCATCAGCTCATCTGCCTTCAAAACACAGCCAGGCTCTCACCACTCCTCACTGTCCTAGACCAAGTGATCATGGCCTGCCCTGTGCTATGGAAGCTTCCAAGCTGGTCTTCTCACTCTGCCCTACACAGCAGGAAGCAGGGCCACTAAGCAAAGGTCAGATCACATTCTTTCTCCTCTCAAAACCCTCCAACGACTTGCCTCACTCATCAGAAATGCCAAAATCCACATGACTGCCCACTGCACTGTGGGACCTGCTGCCCACTCTTTCCCTGACTTCACCCCCATCTCGGTTCCAGCTCAGTCCACTCCAAGCACCCTGGCCTCTGCTGGTCCTTGAACACCTCAAGAGCACCCTGCCCTGAGCAGCCACCCTGGATGCTGCTGCACGGAGTCTGTTCCTGGACACAACCAGCACCAGTGGCTTACAGGGTACAAGTGGGTCAAAGGCCTGGGTCCCCACCTCCATGTGTCTGTGTGGTCAGCCCTGGGCATAAGCTGGGCCCACTCCTCACTGATGACAGCCAGAGGCAGGGGTGTTCCTGCAGGGCTGCTGCTTCAACCTGTGCCGGGCCTGACTGATAAGGGTGTTCCCAGGCAACACAAAGTTCAGGGAGAAACAGAAAGCCGTGAGACCAAAGGCCTCAAAACTAAGGCTGACTTCATAGGTTTGCCTTAAATCTTCTGTGGCATGAGGCAGAATATTAATAAATGATGAAATAAAATTAACACAGCAGCTAAAGCCCAGGCAAACAACATCATTTGGGAACAGTGTCAGCCTAAGGGTGCTTGCTTATCTTATGCAAAGAAACAAGAGTCCAAGAGGTCTCTCCAGGCAGCTCAGCAAGGCAGGTCTGGGTCTGCGCTCACCCCAGCGTGCATCTGCAGGCAGGGTGGGCTGTGTCGAGCAACCCCCAGGGCTGGCTGTGCAGCAGCCCAGTGCATTTGCAAACATGAACTGAAATGGTAAATCCCTAAAAGAGCTCCTTCCTTCTGTCCTAGGTTCATGAGTGATAAACTGTGGAAGACTCAGGAGGCAGGAAAACACATTCGCCACCTCCCCTCTGCTCCAAAGTTCACTCTCAAACCAGGATGGCCATAGCACCTGTTCCGCGCCCAGGAACAGCAGCTGATGCTTAGCCCTCTCCTGGGCACATCTCCGCCAGGAGACCTCGGAATGCCCAGAAGCTTGTGCCACGGCCTCTTGGCCCCTCCAGGTTCTGCCTGTTACTTGGCTTGGCTGCATCCAGGAGCCCAGGGAACAGCAGCTCCCATGAGAGAGAGTGGAAAATAAAGGTGTGTTCAGACCAGCAGTTCTGGCCAGTTGGGTTCCTTGGGCCACTGAGTAGCTACAAACTCTGCTGGCAGCAGTTCCCCCTATTGCCCTACTGCCCTCGATCCCACCGATCCCTGTAATCAACAAGGGCACAGGTGGAAAGCTGGAGGCCGCACATCAAGAGAGCCCCTGCTAGGCACCTCTGTCCTCCCAGAACTCTGCCTGGAGCCTCACTGGAGGCCCCCAAGCTGCCGCCAGGGAGCACAGATGAGGCAGCAGAGGCTGGCCTGGCCCAGGGCTCCCAGGATGACCTCCCTCAGGGCTTCCCTTCAGCCTGTTCTGAGATTGGGGCAGATACCAGGAGCCTTTGGAAAAGATGAGCAGAGAGAGGGGAAGAACCAGAAAGGCCTGCTGAGGGGAAGCCAGTGGGGTTGGGGAATTAGAAGTGGGCGGTCTCCGTGGTTGGCACCCACCCTTCTTCATCCTGAGTAAAGCAGCCACTGATGGAAGAACGGACATTGGCCTGGGTTGACCGAACAACACACCTGAACAGCAGCATCAGGGCTTGCAAAAACGTCCGGAAGTTGTTGTGGCGGTTGATGCTGGTGTCATCATCCAGGGCAATATTCCCAAACACCTGCAATGCAGAAGAGCAATGGCACGGACTCTGCTGGGTCTGCAGGAGCCGCGGCAGGTGGACCAAGCCAGAGAGGGTGTGCAAGCCACACAAGGACCCCACATGAGATGGGCGGCTGCCCTCCCCAGAGAACTCCCACCCGGGAGAGGCCAGTGCGCGTTCCCAGTATAGACACCCTCTCAGTGGCCACGTATGTGCCGGCTCCAGCTCTGAACCTGTCCACAGATGCAAGTCTGAAACACTCCCAAGAATGGCCCCCAGCCAAGCTTGCGAGGCCTCCGCCACACACAACACAGGAAGTGTTTTCAAGTGGGATCATCAGCGGCTCCAAAGCAGGCATTATGTTGATAACAGGTCTGACAGATCATGGGAAAATGTCTTTTTAAAACATATGCAATAGCACGAGGGGCTTTTTATTCATTTTAACTGACTTTTCCACACTAAGAAATGCAAATGGGTCAGTAATTGTACTCAGCCCAGAATCTGGAATCTGGCTGCAAATGTATGAACTATCCACAAAGATCAGTAACGTCCATGCTCCACAGACCAAAGCAGGAAAAAAAGATGTATTTCTTTATATAGCATCAGATCTCTGCAAATTTTAAAGCAAAAGAACTCTTCAATCCCTGAAATAGAGTTTAGAAATCAGCTTTCAGCAAACCTTTGAAACGCTGGCACCTTCCATCACAAATTAACCCTTGGGTCCCTCTTCCGTCCCTACTGTCGGAAAAGTGGTCAGATGCCAAAGATTTATAACTGGGACACTGCTTGATGGTTTTCAAATGCTTATTTCCAAATAGCTGACAAAGTGTTCTTTGGCAAAATAAAGAAAATCTAAATTATGCAAGCCAAGTTTGCCCAGTGCAAGGATCTGATGTGCTCCTGCTCGCATTCTCAGGCAGTTTTCCTCAGTAGCATGTAACCCCCCGCCGTGGGTCAGGGCTGTCCTTCAGCGCGGCTGCCAGACTAACAGAATAAGCGACCGCTGCTGTGCAGGCCCCTCGGCAAACACAGCTGTGCTCAAATGCGCTGCCACCACACAGCCAGCACCCATTCTGACCTATGCCCTGACACCCTACCATCACTGGGCGGAAGTCCGTGCGGCCCTCAAGAACACCAAGGTGCATCCACCTGGAGAGGTGGCAATGGGCCGAGGGCCAGGGCTGCTCCACACCAGGATGGCCCTGGGCAAGCAGCCCGATCTTGTGGCACCTCCTGTCCTCCTCCATAAAACAGTCTTTCTGAGGGTAATTACGTTAAGTTTAGGCTGGGTGCAGTGGCTCACACCTGTAATCCCAACACTTTGGGAGGCCGAGGCAGGTGGATTGCTTGAGGTCAGGAGTTCAACACCAGCCTGGCCAACATGGTGAAACCCCGTCTCTACTAAAAATACAAAAATCAGCCGGGCGTGGTGGCGCATGCCTGCAATCCCAGCTACTCGGGAGGCTGAGGCAGGAGAATCACTTGAACCTGGGAGGCAGGGCTTGCCGTGAGCCCAGATCACACCACTGCACTCCAGCCTGGGTGACAAAGCCAGACTCTGTCTCAAAATTAAAAAAAAAAAAAAAAGAGTGAGAAAAGAGGATTACATAAGTTCATAAAGTGCTCAAAGCAGGATCTGGCTCATAGAGAATGTTCACTAAGGATTAACTGATTATGACGACGACTTAACAATCATGATCAGTGCCCCTCTGCTCCGGGGGACGAGAGGCTGGGACCACGCTCTGTCCCGAAGGGGAGCACCCACCTGCATGCCGATGATGGCGTAGATGAAGAACAGCATGGCAATGAGCAGACACACGTAGGGCAGGGCCTGCGGAGACAGGGGCTGGTCAGCTACAGACGCCTCCCGGCCACCACGCCCAGGCCTCGTGCTACAGTGGCTGGGCCTTTGAGGTCACACAGACCTCAGCCTACTCCAGCTTCATCCCACTGGCCACCAAGCCCCTCCACCAAGTGATGCCCCAGTTTCTTTATCTCTAACTCAGAGTCTTGAAACCCACCTCAGGGTTCTTTTAAGCATGAACAAGGGAACCTATGGTAACTTAAAATGTCTTTATAAATGACAACAGGACAATGCATACAACCACGAGACCTGCATGCCATGCCCTCTCCCAGCCTCCCAAAGGAGGGGCCGCTGTGGTGGGGGCGGGGGAAGTAAGACAGAGGAAGGGGACAGAAAGCACGGAGGCCCCCTGCCTGGCCCACCTTGAAGGACTGGACAAAGGTCCACAGCAGGATGCGGATGGTGTAACCCTGGCGAAGCAGCTTGATCAGCCGCGCAGCTCGGAAGAGGCGGAGGAAGCTGAGGTTGATGAAATTGTTCTGCAGAGAAGAGGAATTGTTCTCTGACCTTCAGAAGCCCTGAAAGCGCAGGCAAGCTGCTGCCACCCTACAACCTCTTCCCACATCCCTGTGGCCCCAAAGAAAAGTGGTTAAAAAGATTAAAATAAAAAGTCTCTGTTTCACAGTCTAAGCAGCAATCAGCCACCAGAAAATCTTCCAGAAGTAAAGCTTGTCCTTGCAAATCACTTCTCATGCAGCAAATCAGAGAAAACCTCCTTGGCTCTAAGGCCTCTCCCCACCCCCAACCGTGAGCAACAGAGAGAAAAGTTCTCCCAGGCAGCTCTCTGCTGCAGGTGAGCTGGGAGATCACCTGTGGCTGCGCCTCCAGCAGTGACCGCCTCTCACAGGACATGGCCAAGCTGACCACGTGCTGGGCATGACTGCTTCTCCACCGAGCACCCCTGAAGGGACCCCTGCCCAGGCTTCATGGCCATGCCCTTTCCTTCCTGGCTCAGACAGCAAAGCCCTTGCTTGCTGGACCCCAGCTGGGACCTGGCAGAGGGGCAAACACTTCCTCTGAGGCTGCTCCAGGTGTGTGCAGACAAGTTATGGAAGGTACAGGTGTTCTGCTGCTCACACCACAGAAGCCACCTCTGCAATTCACAGTCAAACAGGCCTCTGCTCTAGAGAACCCAGGCTGTCTAGTGTAGCTCCCTCATCCAAGGCGCTCAAAATCAAGCACAAGGATAAATGGATAAAGCCGGGACTCCACAGATTACCTGGGAGTAAAGCCTCCACGTGGCCTCAGGGCACTTGAATTACTGTATTGGCACATCCCTTTCAGGGAAGCAGGCTCTGGGGAGGCGTCCATGCACAGATGGGGGTGCTTGTGGACCCAGGAGGCTTTCTGCCCTCTGTCTACTTAGAGGTCAGGTGCCCACACACAGCCTGAGAGCAGCTTCCTGCCACTGCAGCATTTAAAATATGCAAGCAGCTCAGGCTCAGAGACACGTTCGTGTTGTCAGATTCAGTCATCAAATAAAGAGAACACAGATGTCGAATGAGACAGCAGCAGCAGGAGCACGTGCAGGTGCAGAGGTAGTGAGGGCCTGGCAGAGCGTCCCGCCTCTCCAGGGCTACCATTATGTGGGAATGAGGCATCAGTGGAGGGGTGGGCCTCACTCTTCCTTGCAGGGACAGTGGCCCAACCCGCACTCAGAGGACCCTCTGCCTGGGTCTGCCACTTCCACTCGCGGGGGCAGGACGGCTGACGACTCAACTCGAGGGACTGGCTCTCAGGCGGGATGCTGGAACTGTGGGAGCAGGACTGGTTTTGAATGATATCCATGGCCAGTGGGCACAAGGACGGGCTATGATCCAAATCAGCAAGGCGGCAGCAGTAGACCTCAGGGTGTGACCCCAGAGGGCACCACAAGTGTACCCGTAGCTCCATAACCTGCTTGTGCCAGGGAAATAACATCTCCGTGGTAGACAAGATGGCCAAGAAGTCTGGGCCACGAGGACCCACAGAGAAGCCAGCCATCTTAGAAACATGGGTGCAGGGGTGGAGGGCCTCAGTCTCCAGTGTCAGGAGACCCTTGTGTAAGATGATGAAACAGAGCCAGGGGCTGGAGGATCCCATTCTGAAACCATGTGCTCAACGGATCTGGAGGGGCAGTGACTGGGGCAACACAGCACCCGCTGGTTCATAGCATGGTCAGGCAGCGGCACAGACAAGATTTCCTGAAGACACTGGGGAGAATAAAGGTTGCCGCATACGAAGGAAGGACTGGAAGACAACAGGGCAGGTGAGAGGTGCATGGAGAGTAAGTATGTCCAAATGACTTAACGCATGAATGCCAACCTCAGCCACCATCACTTTCTGCTTTTGTGGAGACTCACATTCCCCTCTTCCTCCTGGCTTCTCTTGGGGCTCCCGTGGGTACTCAGGAGAGGCTGGGGGCAGGAGACGGGCGCCCTGGAGAGCTGTGAAGACAGACGGTGACGGCAGCCACAGATGTTCGAGCACAGGGTGGCAGGCCAGGCACCATGCCAGCTGCATGCAGGAGAGCAAGGGACAGAAGCACAAGCAGCACCATGCCATGCACCTGCACCGTCACCTCTGGTCTCAGCCAGCCCCTCGGAGGTGGACACAGTCTGCCCCATCCTCACAGAGTCCATGACCTGCCCGTCAGAGGTGGACACAGCCTGCCCCATCCTCACAGACTCCATGACCAGCCCCACGGAGGCAGACACAGCCTGCCCCATCCTCAGAGAGTCCATGGCTTCTGTTGCAGCCACACCTACTTCAAGGTCAGGCCCTCCCTTACTTCCCCGAGAGGGAAAAGGTCTGTGGCGCCCCAAAGGCACATCATTGTGCCCTCAACATGGCGGCTGACTCACCTTGATGGGACAATGCTCCTTAACCCTCCAATCCTCACCTCTCTCTATCACAAAGTAGAAACATGGGGATACCCAGTCCAGGAGGTGGGGAGCACTTGAGAAAAGGGATTTAAAATTGCACTTAGCACTGCGGGACACCATGCCACAACAGAGACCCACTGACCCTGTATCCAAGACCACCACAGCCTCTGGCCAGAGTCACACGGAAGTGAGGGCTTGTCCCGAGTGTCAGTTGGGCACCCCACCCAGATCTGTGGGCCACGATGTGGGCCAGGTACCACGCCAGAGGACAAGGCCCACCAGGTGCAGAAAAACTGCTATGTGGCTCCCACTCAGTCGTCATTCTAATGAGACGGGCGACTGAAGACGGGAAAGGGACGTGCACGTGCATGAGTAACACATCAGGCGTGGACTGTGGTGGAGAGAGAGGACGGGACAGACGGTGTGGGGAAGGGCTCTCTGAGGAGGTGACACTGAGCGGGGGCCTGACTGGCACGAGCTGGATGCGTGCAGATGACATCACCTGGGTGTTTCTGCAGCATCAAATGGTATTTTCTCAAAACGCAAGCTCTTCCGCGCAACTGTGAATCGCTGTATCACAAACGTTCACTTTTACGTGACTCTCAAATATCTTCTACTTTACATTAATTTCCACAGTCACAGCTAAAGTTTGGTCGGTTGCCAACTATCTTGGCTCTAAAATTCCCGAAGACGCAGCAGGAAGCTCCCGTTGGACCAGCACTCCACATGAGCTTGCTGACCAAGGCACACACACAGTTCAGTGACATGCGAATGGGGGAGCCTGGGCTCCACTGCCTCTAGGGGCAGAGCCCCCTTCTACTCAGCCCTACAAGAACTCTTCTGAATCCTGAAGACAAAGACTCTAAGCCCTGCCCCTGAGCCCTGAACCTCAGGCCTGACCCCGCCCACCCCAAGGCAGGTCAGTCCAGGAAGGACAGATGCTACAGGGGACTCTGCAGAGGCCACCTGGGCAGAGCCGAGCCTTCTCGACTGGCACGATGGGGACACAGCAGGTGGGAGATGGCTATGCAACAGGAACCATGGACTCGCAGGGATCAGGGACAAACTCATGTCCCGCAAAGCCTCCCCAAATCTGAGCCAGTCCCAACAGAAAAAACTGCCCTTTTACCCACTCCAGAAACCCCACTTCCCTCTCCTTGGGCAGGTCTCAGGGAAGCCCCGCCCAAGGCCAGTTCCCAGAATCAAACCGCTGCCAGGAGGGCCCTCAGAAGCCCTGCTGGACGCCCACAGCTGAGGGAGGGAGCAGGCCAGAGGTGAGTGGGTGCAGCCGCATCCAACCACACGCCCAGAGGGCAGTGGGCTAGAGTCCCAGGAACCAGAGGGCAGGAGGGGAGCTGAGCAAGCAAAGCAAGGACTTGCAAGAACCGTTCAGAGTTGTGAAACCAACCGTTTCCTACATGTGATGTTTTCATGGATGGATATTTGCGTATTATTTACAAATTGGGGAGGTGTGAGCAGCAGGTGCACAACATACAGACGGAGACATGGGTTTTCGCATTGTATGTTGGTTGGATGGCGTGAGTCAGCAGGTAGGTTAAGGTAAATCAAGAACAAAAACAGAAAACAAAAGAGAAAATGAGTCATCAACACAAGCAAAAACTCAAACTCTGATTACTTAACTAGAAAATTTTAGGATTTTGGTAAACTGCGTATTTTCTTAAAATATATCAGATCAAAACATATTTTGAAGCCTGTAGATTATGCAGACAAGGTGGCATTCATTTGCATTCTTGTTTGTAATGCAAATCCAAAGATGACTCACAGACACATTTTTTTTTTTATTTCCAGGCAAAGAAATCAATGTCAGTTTCGTGCTTGCTTGGAGCCCTCTCTCTGGGTGCCCTTGCTAAAACTCTATTTTGATTTTTAAGTTGGGGATGGGAACTGACAGTCATATTTTTGCCTAAGAAAAAAAAGTGCATTCACAAAGTAAACATATGAAGTGGCTCCAAATGAAAAACAGACACACAGACAAAACAAAGCACCATCAGTCCACACGATGGCTTTCCCTTCATCTTTTCTCCTCCGGGCAGAACAGGAGACGACCTGGGCTCCAGGAGCAAGGGTGGCCAGGGGACACCTGAGCTTTCCAACCGACAGCTCTCAGGCCCCCACCTGCTGGGCTGGGTGTCCAGGGTTGGCAGGGGCTGCCAAGGAGGGCTTGCTTGAACCAAGGTCTGAAACGACCACAATCAGCCCCAGCCTTGACTGTCTCGCAGCTGAGGGACGGAGTGTGGGTTATTCTGGCTGCCTGCATTGCAGGAGGCATCTGCCTTCTATCAAGGCCTCTGCCCTACGCCAGGGCCTCTTTGGGGCGTGGGGAGATTTCCCTAGAACCCGGCTGGGCACTGGGGCTCTCTGCACATCTCTGATGTCAGCCAGCAGTCAGCAGTCCTCGCCCCTCTTGGAAAGGAGCCGCACACATGCAGAAACCACCCCTCCCCACCAAGCTCTGTCCTTAGAGCTGGGAGCTCAATGTTTCTATCACTTTATTTGATGAATAAAGGTTTCTGTTTCCAAAAAGGAGGCCTTAGGAGTCAGCAATGCAGCCCACCTGTGCCTCTCGGAAAGCGCACTGGGACTAACTGCTTCTGCGCGAGACGCACAGGGAGGAGGCAGCCACGGGGAAACGCAACACCAGCGGACTAAACTTTCTTGATTTTTCTGATTAAATGGCAGGTTTCAGCTTTTTTGCTTGGATTACTCACATCATTAACTTTTTTAAATCATAAAGCATGTCACATAAAAGATTATACATACATATTCTAAAGAAAAGTAAAACCAGGT
Source organism: Rhinopithecus bieti (assembly GCF_001698545.2). Lineage (NCBI taxonomy): Eukaryota > Metazoa > Chordata > Mammalia > Primates > Cercopithecidae > Rhinopithecus > Rhinopithecus bieti. Next base: position 99,983 of record NW_016810868.1, read on the forward strand.
ATCTATACATATTCATCACCCAGCTTTACGAACGGAACATCACCATCACTTCTGAAGCCCTTCTTGCGTCTCCCTCCCTCCTCTGCAGATGCAGCAACTATCCTTCCTTCTTGTTAATCACGGCTTGTCTTTTCAGCTTTACCATAAACTCTGAAAATGCATTCTGTTTGCCTGTTCCTGGCCTTTGTTGTGGGATCCGGCCGTTCGCAGGCTTCTGTGACTTGCGCACACCTGTGTTCTGACAGCAAACTGTTTCTGAGAAGCATCCACACTGATGTCACTGGAAAGGGGCGCACACACAGAAACCCCCCCAAAGCTGTGTTTCCAGTGGGGAGCTCAATTTCACATCATTTGTGTATTTTCACTGCTATGCAGCCCTTCACTGCATTAGCAACGCTAACAACTGGTACATTCTATTACCGACGGGCACTCGGATGCCTCTGGTTGGCAGAACACTGGTACCAGGAACACTGGTGTGAACATGCCTCTGGTGGTCATCTGTGCAGACACCCTCTGAGATACACGCCTAGGAGTACAGTTACTGAGTTGTAAGCACCTGTCCAACTTTCGAGGTGCTGCTGAACCCTCCCAGAGGCTGTGCCAGCTGGCACACCCACCAGCAGTGCCAGAGTTCTGGTTTAGATGTTTTGAAAGAGTCTTACTCCGTCGCCCAGGTTGGAGTGCAGTGGTGCAATCTCAGCTCCCTGCGACCTCTGCTTCCTGGGTTCAAGCGATTCTTGTGCCTCAGCCTCCCGAGTAGCTAGAATTACAGGGGTGCGCCATCACGCCTGGCTAATTTTTGTATATTTAGTGGAGACGGGGCTTCACCATGTTAACCACGCTTGTCTCGAACTTCTGACCTCAGGTGATCTGCCCACCTCGGCCTCCCAAAGTGCTAGGATTATAGGCCTGAGCCACTGCACCTGGCCTTCTCTTCTTTTAAAAAAATTTAACGTCAACATTATACTAGCCTAGTTAGAGAATGTTCACTCTTTTTCTGTTCTCTAGAAAATCTGTTTAAGAGTGGAATTGTCCTTCCTTATATTTTAGGTAGAAACCTAATGTGTAGGACCACTAAAATCTGGCGTTTTCTTTATGGGAAGATTGTTTGTTGATTCATCTTCTTTAATGCTTTAATAAAGAACCATTTAGGGTTTTTCCCTCTTCTTTGTCAGATTCGGTCATTTACATTTTTCTAGTAATGTGTTCACTTACCTCGGTTTTCAAATGTACCGGAATAAACTGTTCACAATATTCTCCTTCACCTTATTCACGTTAATCTCTCCTGTACCTGCCGTCATGACCCTTTTCTCTGCCTTACATGATATATTTCACCTTCTTATTTTTCTTTGATTAATCTTGCCAGAGGTGTGTCCATTTTTAAGTCTTTAAAGAACCAAGTTTAGACTTTGATTCTCTCTAGTCTTTGGTTTCTACTTTCTTAATTTCTATTCTTAGACTTTTCTTCTACTTTATTGAGCTTATTCTGTTGTTCTTTTTCTAACTTTTAAAGTTAGATGCTAAACTCATTAATTTTTTACATTGTTTTCTTTTCTTAATATAAACATTAAGGTTATGAATTTCTTTCCGAGTACTGTTTCAGCTGTTATCTCATGAGCTTTAATATATAGTATTTTCATTGTTTTTCTGTTGTTTATATTTTCTAATTTCCATCATTTCATCTTTTACCCATGACTTAGTCAGAAATTTCTTTCCTCAAAAGTGAGAAGGTACCGTGTTTCAGCCATACAGCCCCTGTGATCACTTTGCTTCTGTCCACACTGGCTCCCAGTGCACTTTCACACCCAGCAGGAGCTTTCTCTCCTTCTCCCTCTGTCTCTCTCCTCCTGCCTCCCCGTCTCTCTCTCTCTCTCTCTCTCTTTTTTTAGAGATAGAGTTTTGCTCCGTTGCCCAGACTGGAGTGCAATAGTACAATCATAACTCAGGGCAGCCTCGAACTCCTGGGCTCCAGCGATGCTCCCACCTCAGCCTCCCAAAGCTCTGGGAGTACAGGCTTGAGCCAGCGTGCCTGGCCCACTTGGGTCTCTTGATGTGGAATTCCCACAGGCTGCCAGAACCTGCTTTGCAGGAGGAGCCCAGGCTGCACTTTCCTGCCCCTCACTGGGACAACTCTGACGTGGCATCCACACCACCCTCAGAGCTCCCCTAAAGGAAGGAGCCCAAATTACATGGAATTGCTTGAAGCTGGATCTCTTCCTTATCCAACTGCCCCCCTCCTCACCAACTATTCCTGGAAACACTTCCTAAAAAATCACATTTGGATCACAGGTTCTGATCCAAAGACAGGTGGCACCAGAGGTGGTTCCTTGGAAGCTGACTCTAAGGATGGAGCCTTGGGGAGTGGCTCACTGGCCAGATTCTCCTCTGCTGGTGGGTGGTAAGTGAGGTGACAGTAACTCCCGCTGTGCTGTAGCATTAAAACTGCTGAAACCTTCATCTTGGGTAAATCTGTAAAGGGTTGAAAGGGGTGCAATAACGATGCTGCAAGACATCATCAGCATCCACAGGCTGTCAGGAATGGGCACTGCAAGGACAGTAGAGCTGGTGAACCATAGCTAAGTGCCCCCAGTTGCTCTGGGGAAAAAAAGTTACAAGTGTAAGTTGTCAATTAGCAACTCCAAGCATAACACAACTGTGGTCTGTGGTGGATTGTGCTGACCAGCCTGGGACTCAAGGGAGGACCAGGGCTCTGGAGAGGCCTCCACAAGTCTCTCGTGCTCCAGCGTCAGCACCGGGAGAGGGAGGGCAGGCCAGACATGCAGAGCAGGAACACCAGTGTGGGCGTGCCCCCAACACAGAGTTCTCAGATGCCTCGGGACTGCCTGGGCCTGCAGGAGCGTCCCCTCCCTGCTGGAGGACCTCACTTTGTCTTGCCTGAATACCTGCAGGAGTCTCAGCTGAGGTGGATGCTTTCCACAATGGTGCTCACTCTCCCCAAGATCCACCTCACTTCCCACACTGGCCACTAGACTCACAACTCGAGTTTTCACACAGGCTGACTGGGGAAGCGGTGGTCCTGCTGAGTGAGAAACCAAGGCTGCTCAGTGAAGGGCTGTGTGATGTAATGGGTATGTGTGGGAGGAGCGTGGGAGGACCATGGTGGGAGGGACTGGATGAGGATGAGTGGAAGACAGGCTGGATAAAAAACTATTTTTAGCCGGGCGCGGTGGCTCAAGCCTGTAATCCCAGCACTTTGGGAGGCCGAGACGGGCGGATCACGAGGTCAGGAGATCGAGACCATCCTGGCTAACACAGTGAAACCCCGTCTCTATAAAAAAAATACAAAAATCTAGCCGGGCGAGGTGGCGGGCGCCTGTAGTCCCAGCTACTCGGGAAGCTGAGGCAGGAGAATGGTGGGAACCCAGGAGGCGGAGCTTGCAGTGAGCTGAGATCCGGCCACTGCACTCCAGCCCCGGCGATAGAGTGAGACTCCATCTCAAAAAAAAAAAAAACAAAAAAAAAAAAACTATTTTTAATGTAGGGGAGCTTTCTCCCATGACTCAGGATCCAATGCCCTGGCAAGGGCACCTGAAGCAGGTGCTGACAGGCTGTGGGGATGACCCCTAGGAGCTTGGAAAACCTCATGGCCCACATTAAACGAGGTGGGGGTGCCAGAACTGCCTGGGCAGATGCTGAGCACAGGACCAGAAGGCTCAGAGAGGTGGGTATGCTAGAAAAAAACCTATCATGTACGATCTAAGTGCCCATGAGCCAACCAGCTTCTCAGAGCATTTTGGGAGGAGGGCACTGGCATCACGCACAAGGTCCCTCGTGGTTATCTCCTGCAGGCCAGGGTTGATGGGAGGAGACACTGTCATGGAGCAGCGATTCTTTTGGGCAGAAGAGAAGGCTCCGGAGCTGCAGAGGCTCCATGGCAGCCCACAATCATACCAGGCTGTCTCCCTTCCACAGCTGGCTGCCTGGAACCACCACAGTGGGCGGCAAGGCCTCAATGGCAACCAAGAGCCCTGACCTGCAAAGGTCCACGGTGGCAGCTAATCAGCCGTGACATTCCTAGGGCAGGACAGAGGGGCAGCGCCAACAAGGATGCTGCTTGAGATGAATGTCCGTAAATATGGAACTCAAAGGAATCAAAGTAAGTGAGCAGAGGCTGGTATCAGCCACCACAGTGGACAAACACACTCCCTCCCTGTCTCTCAACCAGTCAGTTTCCAGATCCAGGGTCCATAGCTTAGAGGAGAGACGGGGCCCCCTTGCAGAAGAATCCTGCAACCCAAGAGGGAGTCTAGACAGCAGTCATTCATCTGCCCCTCCCCAAGAAGATCTAGCTCATTTACTTGAGAAGTTGCACACTGGAGAAAGAAGAATCCCTGGACGTGTTGAAGGCTGTTGGATACAAGGTCCAAGATAACACTGATGCCAAGGAACTAAAATGAGATTGTGGCTCCATGTCAGAGTGTGCACAGGGGCCAGGACACCAATGAATCCCTGGCCCAGGCCCGTCTCTCAGTGGTCTCGTGTGCCCGGGCAAAGCTGGTGTTCATTTGCCTCGTCCTAACTGGCAGAACCCGCCACACTGGCCCCTCAACATGTGAATTCGACATAACAATAGGAAAGTCCTCAACACCGACACCCCCCAGCCAAAACAGTAAATTATAACACTGCATCCAGTATGGAATGGAGAGTTAGTGCCACCTTGAATAATTAAAAGATAAAGGGGTGGTTGGTCTACACCCCATTCCCATTCAATTCACCAGTATGGACCGTGCAAGAAAACTGGATCACAATGGATCACAGTGGACTACTCCCCAAATAACCCAAGCACAGTACCCAGTGCTGTGGGAGATTCGAAATCTTTAAAGAACACATCTACTCAGCCTCTGGGACTTGGCACACAGGTGCCAACCTGGTGAGCACACTCTTCAGCAGTCACTGCTAGGCAGGGTCAGAAGCAGTTTGCATGCACAGCAGACATTCACGGTCTGACCCTATGTCACAACAGGGTCCAAAGGGACTCTTAATCATTTAGAATTCTTATTTTTATTTTTTAGAGACAGGGACTCACTTTGTGGCCCAGGCTGGAGTGCAGTGATGCAATCATAGCTCACTGCAGCCTTGACTTCCTGGGCTCAGGCGATCCTCCCACCTCAGCCTCCTGAGTAGCTGGGACTACAGGCGTGTGTCACCATGCCTGGCTACTTTTTAAAATTTTTTGCAGAGACAGGGTCTCGCCATCTTGCTTAGGCTGGTCTCCAACTCCTAGACTCAAGTGATCTTTCTGCCTTGGCCTCCCAAAGCCCTGAGATCACAGGTGTGGGCCACTATGCCTGACCAAGACATTCTTCAGAAAACCACACTGGTCCACAACATTGATGACGTTACATTACTTAGATCAGATGCCCTGACGAATCTTATAAGGATTCATGGACCTTCCACGTCAGTGAAGTTTTCAGGGGTCTGGTGGTCTTGGCTATGCCAGGACAAGGACTCCAAGGTAAGAGACAAGTTAGTGATTGCACCTCCCATTTCTACTGCAGGTAGGTTGCTTTGCGTTCTGGAGATGGTATAAGCCACTTAGGAAATACTGCTGTGACTCAAAACGCTGCCACGTTTGCGAGGTTTCAGAGCATGAGTGGGGTCTCTAACAGACCCATGATGTGACAGCAATGGCCCTGCCACTTTGGCCACAAAACCCAGCAGCCCCCAGGGTCCTTGATGTGTATGTGGTAGGTAAGGACGCAGGGTAAAGTCCTGGGAAAGCCTCCACAGATAAGTCAGTGCAGACACCTAGCATTTGGGAGCAGGCCACGCCATCTACAGAACGGAAGCATAACGAGGGCCCAACCTAGCTCCTGGTCCTGGTGGCAGCTGTGTGTCACCAAGAGACATCACTGTCTATGACACCAAAGCATCTCCCCATAGTGATGTGCTGTCAGACCACCACAGGCCCAGTGAACAAGGGAAGGGCTCCTGGCCTCTGTGACCAAACCCAAGCATATCTAGAGGACACAGCACCCAACATGTGGCCCAATCCCCCATGACACGCATCTCCATTGACCAATGACGTCCTCACCTCACTCCCGCCATCACCATGACACGCACCTCTGTTGACCATGATGTCCTCACCTCACTCCCACCATCACCATGACACGTACCTCTGTTGACCATGACGTCCTCACCTCACTCCCGCCATCACCATGACACGCACCTCTGTTGACCATGACGTCCTCACCTCACTCCCGCCATCACCATGACACACACCTCTGTTGACCATGACGTCCTCAACCTCACTCCCGCCATCACCATGACATGCACCTCTGTTGACCATGACGTCCTCACCTCACTCCTGCCATTACCATGACACGCACTTCTGTTGACCAATGACATCCTCACCTCATTCCCGCCATCACTTCATAGGAATTCACTACAACTTAGGGGGAAACGCAGACCTGGCTTGTGGATGGGCTGCTTGGTGTACTGGTGCAGGCCTCACTACAGCCTCACATGGGAACAGCCTGACAGACAGTGGTGGAGCAGAGCGCTGGGCAGGGTACCTGGTCAGCTCCGTGTGTGAGGGAAAACAAGCTGCCTGTGCTGAGGATAATAGGGTCCGAGGCAGGCACAAACGGCTGGTCAGGACCCTGGAGGGAACAAGGTCTAGGGGAGAGGCAGACAGGCAGGCCTTGGGAACAGGCATGGGGTACCGGCCTTTGTTTTGTGAACCAATGCTCACCATGGGGCACTAAAAACCAAGCATTGGGATAAGTCGACCAACAGATATCGGCTAGCCTCTGTCCTCACCAGCCCCAGTGTCCACACAACAGACCTCTGGATAGGGTGGCCATCATGGCCAAGAGCCTCTCAGCAGATGATCCAGCCATGACCACTGACGATTATCTACCTGGGGTGAGCAGAGAGCAACACTGGGCCTCCATTTGGTGCCATGCCTTGTGGCTGTCAACCAGCCACCTAGTGGTAAGCCGACTGTATCAGACCTCCTTCTCCTGGAAAAGGGCAGTGATTTGTCTCAATAGGGATCCACCCACATCCCAGGTGTGGGTCTGCTTTCCTTGTGCAGCACCATGGCAGCACTAGCATCTCAGGGCTGGTGTCAGAGATTTCCCAACACAGGATTTCATATAACATCAGCTCGGAGCACACGCAGGGGATGCATGTGAGCCACGTGACCTCAGGGTCCACTGGACCATCTAACGCAACACCACTCAGGAGATGCTGCCCTGACCTTAAAGGCAGAGATAAAATGACGGCTTGGTGAAACACTTCATGGGGTTGGGCTGCCATATTTCAAGAGGAACCAATGGCCAATCGATGGCACTGGGTGCCCAATCAGTAAAATGCACGGATCGAGGAAATGGTGAAAGGAGAAGTAGCTCCTCTCACCATCGCTCCAGAAACCCAGTAGGCATTTTGTGCTCATCTTCCCCAAATTTAGGTCTGGCAAATCTAGAGGCCCTGGTTCAAACAGGTGGAGAAGGTTCTATCACCCAACACCAAAAGCCATGGTGGCCACCTGGTCACTTGGGGCTGCTTGTGCCAGAAGGCCAGCAGGCATCACAAAGAGTGTCCATGCTGGCCAGATCACCTGACCCTCATTATTGTGAAGGGCAGAGCTGCCACTACATAGTTCTGGGAATCAGGGGCTTCACTGCACCTTTCTCCATGCACCTATGAACATGCTCCTAGGAGCAGTCTCCACTGTGACTGGACTACTACAGCAGCCAGGATTGGATAAAGGAATGGCAGCAAGTAGGGACTTGAGATGCACAGGGCTGAGGGTCTGGGTCATCCCACCAGGCCAGCAACCCGTGCAGCAGAAGGCTGGCCACAGGTCAGGGGCTCTAGAAAGGGTGGTGGGGGGAACGGGATGATGAACATCAGCTCTGCTTGGACCAGCACAGCAGAGGGAGCTCTGCTCTGTCTCCCAGAGACCGTGACCAGCACCATCCTGAAGAATGAGCACAGTGAACCCAATGTGAAGTGGGGGCAGAACAGGAAGGAGCCCCGGCACTCTGGCAGGTCCTCCCGATGGTGTCAGACGTCCCTTCAGCCCTAACAGTTTAGGTGCAGAGGCTCCTTCACAGTACTCGTGGCTTACTCGGGGAGCCGGAAGCATCTGAGAACTGACACCCCAGGTGCAGCCCTCAGCCTAACACCTTGCGGAGGGTGCAGAGGCAAACACGTTGCAGCTCCCTTTCCAGCAGGGATAGCTCTGAGGTGCGACCTAGGCTGCTGCCAGAAGTCCCTTGGGAGATGACCCACACTGACCCACCAGGACAGCTTGGGACGCAGCACTGCTGGTCCTTCTCTTACCACCCATTTCCCCACGCCCCTCTGCTGGTTTCTACTGGGAACACTACTTAAGAAGTAACTTTCACATGAGTGCTCGTTTCTGCATCTGCTTCTTGAAAATTCAACCTAAGACCAAACAAATGAGATTTCTGCCATTTATTTTCAGTGTAATGTGTTGTACTCAAAAAATGTTGCTTTATGATCAGATGCTCTGGCATTTGTTGAGACAAGCTGACATCCCAGCACTGGGCAATTTTAAGGCATAATCCACATATGTTTGATAAGAATGAGTATTTCCCCATATAAAGAGAGAGAGAGAGAGAGAGAGACGGTGGGGGGCAATATTTTAAAATATAAATCCTTACTGGTTTCAGTTTATAGATTTTTGATACCACCTTGTTAGATACACATTATACAGATACAAATTTAAGACTCACATCTTCTTGGTTAGTTGCTACCATGGAGCTCCAGGTAATTCTCAGGCCCAAAAGATCTTTGAGAACCACTTTCTTATTCAAGAAAGAACATCTGCTGAGGTAACACCCAATCCCTAAACTCCACCCCTGGAGTGAAGCCTCCACATGTCCAGGGGGTCCATCCAGGGGGTCCTGGGGAACCCAGGAGGAGGCCAACACAGGGCCTGGAGATGCACTGAGGGGAGCAGCCTCTAGAAGGAAACCACCTGGGGACCCTGAAGGAGGGACAGAAATGCTACTTACCGCAATCTCTGTTACTAAAATATCAGTAATACTTCCCAACACAGTGACAAAGTCAAAGACATTCCAGGCATCTCTGAAATAGTTCTAGAGAAAAAGAAGAGCAGTTAGTGCCAGCGGCTGATGAGGGCTCTGTTGGCAAAGAGGTATAGGTGGTGGCCCTCATCAGGAAATGGGTGAGGGTGACAGACACAGAGCACAGGGCAGACGGGCCACCCCAGGGGGCACAGCACAAGGCCAGAGCTAAGCAGATGTCAAAGCCAGGGACAGAGACACCTCCGGGCCTGGGCAGAGGCAGGACTAAGGGCCATGTGTCCAAACAGGAAGAACCCAGCCCTGCCGGCCTCCCAGGACCAGGCTGGGGGCAGAGCTTATGCAGCCGAGAGGGTCAGAACAGCCCCTTCCCCGGAGCCCCTGTAGTGTCACACACACTCTGGGTACTCGGAGAATTCCCAGCTCCAAATTGTGAGCCCCCAAAGGTCGCCCTACAGACGGGGAGCCAGAATGCAGGCGGTCAAAAGGCAAAGGGGGGACCAAAGCACGTACCAGCACCCCAAAGGCGATGATCTTCAGCACGCATTCCATGGAGAACATGGATGTGAACACGATGTTCAGGCACTTCAGCATCAGCTCGTACTCATAGGGTGCATCATAGAACTGCTCGGGGAAGACGTGCTGTTGGCCATGGGTTTGGCAGCCCCAAGACACCCCATCTGGGACCACCATGACCAAGCAAGGGGGGCGGACAGAACTCCATGCCCACCCAGGCCTGGGACACCCCTTCCTGCTTTCCATGAGTCCTCCCAGAACCCCCGCACTGTCCCAGCCCACAGACAACAAAGGGAAACAGGATTCCACAGGCATCCCGTGCTGGCCAGGATGCAAGGCCATTGCTCTTTGGCTCATGCCGGGAGGAAGAAGGCTGACTCTCCACTCAGCCTCAGGGTCAGATCCCAATCCCTAGCGGCGCCAGCTCCCCCTCCGTGCTGAGCCCCACACACCTTCATCATCAGCACCACGGTGTTGAGGGCTATCATGGCCATGATGAAGTACTCAAAGGGTGGGGAGACCACAAATGTCCACGTCTTATACTGGAACGACTGCCTGTTTTGGGGCATGTACCGTGTCAGGGGTTTGGCGCTGATGGCGAAGTCAATGCAAGCCCTCTGTAAGAGGAGAAAGGAGCACAGAGACTCAAAAGCAGAAAACCTACCCTATGGCATCTACTGCACCAGCCCCGTCTCACCAGCCCTCACAGGGAGCCCTGATGAGAAGGCAAATTGAGGCAGCCCAGACCTTCTCCAAGCAGGCCTCAACCCACCAAATCTGGTCCCTCTGCAGGAGAAAGGAGGCCCCGCCCCTGTGTTGGCAGACAGTGGCAGCCAAAGCTGACCCGGCTGTGAGTGATTTGTGCGCAGGAGGAAAGCCTGATGGTGCTGCTCACGCTGTCCACTGCAAGACTCCACAGAGCATCCACCTACCTCGTTCTTTTCCAGGCTGCATTCAGACATCACCTTGTCCCCCTGCTCCTGGAAGGTGATGATGATCAAGGCCACAAAGATGTTGACAAAGAAGAAGGGAAAGACCACAAAGTAGACCACGTAGAAGATGGACAGCTCCATGCGGTACCCAGGGCTCGGCCCCTGCTCCTCATAGGTGGCATCCACGGAGTGTTTCAGCACCCTGGGCCAAGAGGACAGCATGTGTCAGGGGAACCCCCAAAGGAGACAGCCCTAAGAACTCAAGACCTGCATCACAAGGATGGGTCTGCTTCCACGCCTGAGCCCAGGGATGGAGGGAGGAAGGGAGGCCAAGCTCAGGGGCTGCCTGCCCCAGCTACGGAGAGCAGGATGAGCACTCACATGGGCCAGCCTTCTCCCGTGGACACTGTGAACAGCGTCAGCAGAGCCCAGAGCACATTGTCGTAGTGAAAGTCATATTTCTTCCACTGCCTGGGCTGAGCTTCCACTTCCTCCTTCTCATAATCCAAATACTGACCCCTGGGAATAAGAACATGGGAGGTTAGAGGGCAAAGACAAAAGATTCAAATAAACCCACGTATCAACCGACACTGAAGAGAGTGTTGAAACCATTCCGTGCGGAAAGAATGGCCTCTCCAACAGATTGTGCTGAGACAACTGGATGTCCACATGCAGAAGGATGAATGTGACCCTACTTTACTCCACAGACAAAAATTAACTCGTGATGGATTCAAGACCGAAGTGTAAGGAGCTACAACTACAAAATGCTTAGAGGAAAACAGGGGCAAAACTTCATGACCTCAAATCTGGGAATGGATCCTTAGATGTGACACCAAAATCATGAGCAACAAAATAAAAAATACATAGATAAATTAGGCTGCATCAAAATCTGACATTTTTGTGCTTAGAGGACATCGAGAAAGTAAAAAGATAAATCCACAGAATGGGAAAAAGTACTTATTTCCTAATCCTCTGTCTGATAAGGGAGTTGTATTTAGAATATGTAAGTAACTATCCTAATAAATTAAAAAAAAAACAAATAAAAAATGGGTAAAGGATCTGAATAGACACTCCTCTGAAGAAGATACACAAATGGCTATTAAGCACATGAAACGCCACTCAACACCAGTCGTTATCAGGGAAAGGCAAATCAAAACCACTGCAAGACACCACTTCACGTGGACGATGACGGCTGTAAGTTTAAAAATACCCAAACTAAAAAGATGGAAAACAACAAGTGTTGGCAAGGATATGGGGAATTCAGAACCCTTGTGCATTGCTGGTGGGAATACACAATGCTTTAGCCACTTTGGAAATAGTCTAGCATTTCCTCAAACAGTTAAACACAGAGTTACCAATCACCCATTAATTCCAATTCTAGGTACATACCTACAAGAAGCGAAAACAGATCCACACAAAAATGTGGACACAAATGTGTACGACAGCATCATTTATAACAGCCACAAGGTAGAAACAACTCAATGTTCATCAGCAGAGGAAAGAATAAGGAAAATGTGGCACAGCAGAGAGCAGATATTCAGCCGTAACAGGGAACAAGGCTCTGACACAGGCCACTGCGTGGACAAACCTGAAAACATCACGCAAAAGAAGCCACTCACAAAAGACCACACATTGTATCATTCAGTTTACAAAAAATGTCCAGAACAGAGAGGGTTACAGAGATTAAAAACAGATTCCTAGTTGGCTAGGGGTGGGGACAGGGATGTAGGGGATGATAGTTAAAAGGTGCGGGTTTATTTTTCTTTTTTTTTTTGAGGTGTTGAAAACGTGTTCTAAAATTGACTGTGGCAATGGTTGCGTGTACTTGTGAACACACTAAAAACCTCTTAATTGCACACTTTCAGTGGATTGTTACAAACAAACAGTATAATGTGTCAGTTATACCTCAATAAAGCTGTTCTTTTGTTTTTCGGGGGGTTTTTTTGTTTTTTGTTTTTTTTTTTTTTTGAGACAGAGACTCGCACTGTCACCCGGGCTGCAGTGCAGTGGCACAATCTTGGCTCACTGCAACCTCCGCCTTCCAGGTTCAAGCGATTCTCCTGCCTCAGGCTCCCGAGTAGCTGGGATTACAGGTGCCCGCCACCACACTCGGCTAATTTTTTGTATTTTTAGTAGAGACAGGGTTTCACTATGTTGGCCAGGCTGGTCTCCAACACCTGACCTCGTGATCCACCCACCTCAGTCCCCCAAAGTGCTGGGATTACAGGTGTAAGCCACTGCGCCCGGCCTAAAGCTGTTGTGTTTTTGTTTTTTTTAAAACCCCATTACACTGGGTAAGAATGACCTTTTCAAATAAACAATGCTGGGTGAATTGGATATCTATCATCAGAAAACGTATCTTAACCCATACCTCATGCAACACATAAAAATCAACTTTCAAGTAAATTGCAGATCTTAATATGAAAGGCAAAAATAACACTTTTCAGAAGAAAACAAAAGAAAACATGCCTGGCCTTGGGATAGATTTCTTAAACAGCATATAAAGAGTACTTAGCATAAAAGAATAAAAAGGATCAGTTGGACTATATTAAAATCAAGAACTATGGTTGGGTACAGTGGCTTACACCTATAATCCCAGCACTCTGGGAGGCCAAGGCAGGAGGACTGCTTGAGCCCAGGAGTTCGAGACCAGCTTGGCAACATAGCAAGACCTCGTCTCAACAAAAAATTTTAAAAATTAGCCAAGCATGGTGGCACGTGCCTGTAGTCATCCGAGCTACTCAGGAGGTTGAGGAGGGAGGATTACTTGGGCCTGAGAGTTCGAGGCTGCACTGAGCTGCAATAGCAGCAATGCACTCCAGTCTGGGCGAAAGAGTGAGATCCTGTCTCAAAAAAAAAAAAAAAGAAAAAGAAAGAAGAACTTTGTTTTTTAAAAGACACCATTAAAAGAGTAGAAAGCACCATTCAGAGGAGGAGAAGACGTCCACGATCCGTACATGTGACAAAGAGTTCCTGTTCAGAACATTACATGATTCCTGGTAACCAACAGGAAAGAAGCAGACAGCAGACACAGGACCACAGGCAGACACTTCCAGAAAAGAACACCTAAGCAGCCAATCCCCCTAGGAAAGGGGGCTCAATCTCACAAGTATAAAATTAAACCACGGTGAATGACCACAACACCCAGAAAGCCAAGACAGAAAACACCAAGATTTAGCTAGGATGTGGGGCTGGAAAGAGTGTAATTTCACACAAGGGCCTGGTAGCATCTACTAAGGCTGAGCACACACACACCCAGGACCCGGCAATTCCACTCCTAGACAGATACATCTCCCTGAACTGCTACTGCTCCCTGGAGGACATGTGCACGTGCAGCCACGTTCCCAGCCGCAAACAGCCAAGTGCCCATCACTCACCAGTATAGGAGGAAGCTGCACAATATTCACAGAGGCAGCTGGGACACTACTGCGTGGGCAGGAAGACACTGTGGGTATTGCCTGGCCCAGGGTCCACACCGGCAGCTACCCAGCTTTTCCCCAGCTCTTCCCCAGCTCTTCCCCAAGGCCCCTCTCCTGTCTGCTTTGGAGGCAGGGCTGGGCACAGGAAGCTCTGAGGCCTCATGCGGACAGTGACAGTGGCTCCAGTCATCGGGCAGTCCCTCTGCCTTACAGCCTAGCCAAGATCTCTAGGGCTTAGAGAAGCCCTGCCCAGTGGGCACCTTGAGCTCCCTGGATGTCTGTGTCCCTCAGAACATACCTGGTTCCTGACCCTGCTGAGAAAGAAGTGCTGGGGGCCCCTGGTGTGGTGCTGGGGAGGGGATGCATTCCCGTCTTCTGTGGTGATACTAGCACTTCTCAAGCAAGCCCCTCCCTGGCCCTCAGGCAGGGTCCGTGATGCTCACAGTGGAGTCTCCCACGCCATGTGACCAGCTCCACCTGATCCCAAGGGAACTCCCAGTGTTGTCTGCATCATGGGACTCTGTGTCTCACCTTGCACCCTGCCTCAGTTTACCTGCAGTCTCTCTCCAGCTCCTTGGATTCATCTGTGCAGTAGAAAAACTTCCCTTTGAAGAGCTGCACCGCAATGACAGCAAAGATGAACATGAAGAGCATGTAGACAATCAAGATGTTGAGAACATTCTTCAGGGAGTTCACCACACAGTCAAACACAGCCTGCAGGAGGAGGGGCGGAGCCATGATGAGGGGGTGGAACCATGGTGGGAGGGTGGGGCCATGAGGAAAGGGGTGGAGTCATGGTGGAGGGTGGGGCCATGAGGAAAGGGGTGGAGTCATGGTGGGAGGGTGGGGCCATGAGGGGAAGGGTAGGGCCATGGGGAGGGGTGGAGCCATAAGGGCAGCTGCAGAGCCATGATGAGGGGGTGGAGCCAAGGTGAGAGGACATGGCCATAAGGAATGGGTGGGGCCACGAGGAAAGGGGTGGAGTCATGGTGGGAGGGTGGAGCCATGAGGGGAAGGGTGGGGCCACGATGAGATGGGTGGAGCCATGGTGGGGGGTGGGACCATGAGGAGAGGAATGGGGCCATGGGGAGAGGAGTGGAGCCATGACAGGAGATGGAGCCACAGGGAGGGGCTAGAAGCAGGAAAGGATGTGAAGGGGCCCAGAAGAGAGGACCTACAGGATGGAAACCTGAGGACCACTGAGGTCCAGGTGGCCCCCAGGCATTCCAGGGCCCTGCAAGGCCCTCAGGCCCCTGACCACAGAGAGGCTCCACCGCCAGCTTCCTTGACACAGAAGACTAGTGCTGTGTCTCTTGTGAGGGGAGGCCTCTTGGCCCGGATGGAGGGGCAGGAGGTGCTAGAGGCAGCGGCTGGATGCCTAGGAGGCCCGACCTCACAGGTCAGAGTTCAGACACAGAAACAGGAATGACCAGGAGCCCAGGCCGAGCTGCACCAGGAGGGGCTGGGCCTGTGCAGAGAGAGTGCAGCCAGGCTCTGCCCTGCACTTGCACCCTGCCCCTCAGGAAAGCAATTTGGGCAAACTGAGGATAAACCAGTAGGCTCCAGGACAGAGACACGTGCTCTGTGGCCCGAGGCCAGCCTGTCATCAGCCATCACCACCTGAGGCTTTCTCTCGGGTCTTTCCCAACCTGGAAGCTCAGCGTTCCCTGTGCACATCATGCTGCCTTCAGAGCTGGGAAGACACCTCCCAGGCTGCCCTGATCTGGCTGTGACGGGAAGGTGGGGCCACAACTGTCTCCCACAAAGCAGCCTGGCACACTGTGGATGACCACTGCACAGCGCCACTGGGTGCCACTCCTCCCTGGACCCAGTGGGCCTCCGACGCCTTCCCCAGCTGCCTGCCAGCCCACTCCTTCACATACAGGTTCTAAGCAAACCTTCTTCTCTAAGTCCCACATTGCCTCAGGTCTTAATGGCTTGATTTCCAGTAAAAGAATCTGCTGCATAAAGGTTTGGGAGATGAAGTGAGCCGAAACTTTCTTCTCTAAGTCTCACATTGCCTCAGGTCTCTATAGCTTGATTTCCAGTAAAAGAATCGTTTGGGAGATGAACTGAGGTGAAGCACATGAAGCAATTCACACAGGGCCGAGCACAAGCTCACAATGACTAGGTATCTCGTGGCCCTACGAGTGTGGGTTTACATTCTGTCTTTATCCAGAAGCTCAGCCCGTGCCCATCCCCCTCTCAGCAGCCAATGTCCCAAGCCCCTGACCTCCAGCATCTCCCTCCACCACCCTGCGCCTGTCCCGCAGCCTTTTCCATACTGCACTGCAGCTGCTGAAGAAAAACCTTGTACTGCGTGGTCCTGCTGGGCTAAGGAGGATTCTCACAGGAGGCTGCTGGGAACAAGGTCTACTTGGGGTAATCGGGGCTTACAGCTGAGTGAGCCCAACCCCCTCACGCAGGGGTGTGATGTGAGCACACACACTCATGCACACACATACACATGCACACAGGCACAGCACATCCCTCAAGCCCCAACTCCAGGCTCCAACCTTGAGCTTGGGCAGCCGTTTGATGGTCTTGAGGGGCCGCAGGACACGAAGGACTCTCAGGGACTTGATGGTATTGATGTCTTTCCCTTTGGATCCTCTAGAAGGGAGAAGCCACAGATGCAGACAGGCAGGAGGCGTGGGTGTGCCCAGCTCCCACGTGGCCCCCCAGGGCCTGGGTCCTGCTCCCCTGTGCGTTTTGTCTCAGCCTCCAGGGTGGAGGACACATGAGCAGAGGCCTTGCCCTGCAGGTGCCACAGGCCACCATGACTCTTCCCAGAGGCTGCCTGGCCCAGGCCTCATCTAAGGACAGGAGCTGGGACCAGGGCAGCAGCATCTGGTGCATAAGGAGAACCATCACCCTGACACCCATCCCACCCACCCCAGCTTCCAGGAAAAGAGGACAGAAGGGACCTGCACGAGGACTGCAGACCCAGAAGTGGAGGCCCACAAGCACATTTCTAGGGCTAGAATCTTCTGGAAGGGCTTTTTTCCTTGCTTTTTGGGCTGGCTAGAGGGAGGTAAAGGGGACTTGTCTGGCCTCTGCCCTACAGATCTCCTCAGTCGCCCTAACATTCCTCCCGCTGACATGAAACTCACAGCAGGAAGACAGAAGAGGGGAAGGAGAGTAAGAAAGAGAAAAAGTCAGACCAATACAGAGGCAATGCAAAAGGCAGGGTGGACTAAGACAAACAAGGGGAGAGGGAGGGAGGGAGGGAGGGAGGAAGAGCCACAGAGACAGACATATCAACGCGACCCAGAAAGCAGCAGACAGGAAAACTCATGCAGGGCACAGACAGCAAGACAGGAAGTCGGGGAAAGAAAATTCCAGGCACAGAAGCAAGCAGAAGTACAGAACCAGAGGGCCTCGATCAGGGCCCCTCCAAAAAAAAAAGCCAGGGCAGACCCATGTAGCTGCCTCAGCCTGTCAGGGACACAGAAATTAGCAGGTTCTGGAGACTGGACCTCCCATGACCCTACTGAGGCCGGGCCGGCAGTGTCGAGGAGAGGTTTCCTCCTAAGAAGGTCCCCGTTCTCAGAAGCAAAGCCACTCTACTTGGTGGGAGGTGAGGGTGGGAGCTGAGGCCTCAGGGCTGGGTGGGATTCACTCACACATGGAGCCCTTCCCCACCCTGCTCAGAGGCCACATCCCACCACATTCCCCGGGGAAGGCCAGCTTGTAGGGGCAGCCCTGCCCCCTGTGCTCTTCCTGGGGCTCCAGCAACACTTGGGGCTGAGCAGGGAGTGCTCAGTCACCCTGAGCCGTGTGGCTACACGGTCCCTTCTTCTCCCCTGACTGTAGCCTACACTCCAGAATCAGATCAACTCCCCCTGAAACGCTTCCAGGCGGGAAGAACCCAGCCTCCTGTCTCCATCACCCCAGTGCTCCTGATACCCACTCTCAAACCAGCTTCCTCCACCAGCTGAGGGAAGAGGGGACAGGGGCAGGAGGGAGGGGATACTGTTTTGTCGCCCAGTAAATGAGGCTTTCTGGGGGAGTGTCCATCTGGGGCCTACTCCTTTTCTCCTGCTCTGAGGCCGCTTGGATGGGCTCAACCCCTTCCCCTCCTCCTGACTGGGGGACCCCTGGCTGCAGTGTTCCCACTCCCAAGGCCTATGTTGATGCTTTAGCAAAGTTCTCATTCCTTTATCACAGAAAGAGGAGACAGTGGGAACTGCAGGGGGCTGGAGTGGACAGGAAAGATAGGAAAGAACGCCAGTCTTCCGGAGAGGAGCTGCACTGGAAGCACCTTACGATGTCCCCGGTCCTTGGGCTCTGGCCACAGGTAGCAGTTCCCTCCCGGAGCCCTTGCTGCCCTCCAGGCCAATGGCCCCAGTCTCCAGCCCTCACTGGGGACAGCCTGCTCACCAGGAAGCTCCTCACCAAGAGCTGACCATGCCCAGCTCCAGCCCAGCTCCCCGCCCCGCTCCCAGAGGCATGGCAGGAACCCCTGGCCGGGGACTTGGCTCCCGGCCGCATGCGCCCCGATGGGGTGAAGGTAGATGAGCGGGGGGTGAGGCTGGAGATGAAATGACCCAAGAGGGGCTGCTGGAATGCTGTGATGTCAGGGGCAGCGTGTGGGGGAGAGCAGGCATTACCCCACGAAGCTCCTGCCGAGTCCAGCAAGAGGAAGACAAAGAGAACAGAGTCAGTGGCGCCAGGAGCAGCCCTCCCAGCGGCTCGGAGAGATGTGGACCCTCCCTCATGTCTGTGGTCCACTAGGGGTCTTCCTTGTCTCTGGATCTCACCCCACAACTCCCCGCTGTATTCCCATCCCCAGCTGTAGCTGAGCCCCCAATGACAGCCTCCATGCAGGATCTGAGGAAGCCAATTCCAGGTCCAGCCACAGCAGGGCCAAGTGCCACTGGCTCGGGAGTCAGAGACGTCTAATGCCCCAAGAGGGGAAGGCGACCACCAGTTCTGCCTTGGGCGAAAGCACCAGAGGTCTCCCCGGGTCAGGAGCAGACTTGCCTCAGAGCAGGTCAAGGTGAAATTGCCTCCAAGGACCCTGGGAGGCAAACGCTGGGCACACCAGAGGCTGTGCCACCCGGTCCCAGAGCCATAGACCACACCAGGGCTTCCCAGCCCCACACAGTCCCCACCCCTCCAGGCAGGGGGGGATGGTCCCAGGGTCACAGGCCACGCCAGGGCCCTACCTAGTTTGAGAGCCACAGACAGACCTCAGGCCCCCCTAACCCCACGCAGCCCCGCCCCAAGCAGGCAGGGACAGTCCCACATAGACAGCGACAGAGCCACAGGCAGCCCAGGGAGGCCCACAGCAGGGCCTCTTCCTTCTTCCCTCACCCTCATGCCCATCGTGACTCTGGGGGCTCTCCCCAGCCAGAGCAGAGCAAACGTTACTTACGAGAAAGCAAACGCCACCAGGGCGCCACTGACCACAATGAAGTCCAGAATGTTCCACAAGTCCCGGAAATAGGCCCCAGGGTGAAGCAGCAGTCCCAAGTCGATCATCTAGGAGGGAGAAACACACTTCAGGCACATGATAATCCAGAAAAGATAGGCAGAGGCCAGGCGCGGGGGCTCATGCCTGTAATCCCAGCACTTTGGGGAGGCTGAGGCAGGCGGATTGCTTGAACCCAGGAGTTGGAGACTAGCCGGGGCAACACACTGAAATCCTGTCTCTCAAGAAAAAGTAAAACATGGCCAGGCATGGTGGCTTACGTAAGCCTGTAATCCCAGCACTTTGGGAGGCTGAGGCAGGCGGATCACCTCAGCTCAGGAGTTTAAGACCAGCCTGGATGACATGGTGAAACCCCATCTCCATTAAAAATACAAAAAATAGCCAGGCGTGGTGGTGCACACCTGTAATCCCAGCTACTTGAGAGGCTGAGGCATGAGAATTGCTTGAAGACCAGGACACAGAGACTGCAGTGAGCTGAGATCACGCCACTGTACTCCAGCCTGGGTGACAGAGTGAGACCCAGTCTCAAAAAAACAAAACAAAACAAACCCAGAAAGACAGGCAGAGCTAGGCTCCAGAGTCACGAGGGAGGAATATAGCTCTAGGTCCCCGTGGAAGGCTCAGTGTGGCTGAGTGTGCATGCATGTGCACACCTGTGACTTCAGTGCACCTTAGAGACACCTGCGCACGCCCTGCCAGAGTAGGGAGGCACAGCCTAGGTCACACCTCGCAGGGCCTCAGTGGCCTTTGGACCTCAATGCCGTGGACCCACATATCCCTACACGGCTCGTGACCAGCTGAGATCCTGCCTGGGCTCCCAGCTTCCCTTCAGTCTGAATAAGACTGAGGCCTCCATCTCCATCTGCTCCTCCACCGCAGAGCTGTAGGCACACATGGCCCCAGGGAACTCAGAGCTCGCCCAGATCCCCTGCAGGCAAGCTCAGAGCAGCAGGACGGCAGTTCCACAGACCTTCACTTGCATCCTGGCTCTGTCACTCCTGCTGCTGCAATTCTGGGCCAGCACCATAACCTCACTAAGTGTCTGTAAAATTGGGATAATGACACCCACCCCGCAAAATTTTGCAAGAGTGAAATAGCAGAGGTAACGTGTTCATGCATCTGCTGTCGGTGCTCCATACGCACACGCTTCCCTGTGTGCACGCATGCGGGCACACACACACCCTAAGCTGCACGGAAGTCATGGATGTGCAGCTGTGTGCACACTCAATCACACTGAAGGCACACCTGCATAAACGCACAACGGCCACACTAGTCAGACAGTGATATGGGGGGACCTCGTACCAACACTTAGAGGCAGACAGGGAAGGACTCTGAATCTATCATAAGACAAATGCCCTCCTAAATTCAAGTCTTCAGCACCCACTTCCAACAATCTTCCAACACTCTCTCTCTCCCAGGTCTCCTCCTCCCCGAGCCAATGCCACGCAGCCCTCCTCCTTTGCTGTCCCAAGAGGGAGGGCCTCCGCCCACATGTGCACACTGGAGAGAGACTGTAGCTCACGTGTTCAAGAAACCAGGGCAAGTGGAGGCCCAGGCACAACGCTGGGGAGCACTCCCAGTGGGGGACGTAATTTCCTCAGTGAACGACAAAGCCTCTTTGCACACGTTCACGTGCTGAGCACACACCCAGTTCACACCTACCATATGTCTTAAGAGTTTATAGGAATCGTGGTTCAACCCCTGCCCTGGTCCCATCTCAATCATTAGGGAGGGAAAGCAAAACACGGGTCACGAGGGGCAGCCACATATCTCACCTTTATCACCATCTCAAAGGTAAAGACACCAGTGAAAATGTAATCCAGGTATTTCAGAGCCTGAAACCAAAAGGAAGGTTACTCTCAAAGGCTGGGCTGAAACCTAAGCCAGGGTGCCCTCGGTGGCTCCGAGGTTTTCCTCCAGGCCTCTAAGCAGTCAGCCAGGGAGCCAGGAAGCCTGTGGACAACGGTTCTGGGAGGGGGTCTCCGACAAGCCTGTCTGGGAACAGGCCCCCTCTGCCGCACCGTCTTCCTGTCTCCAGACCTTTGGTCCTGCACTCCCAGGCACACAGAGAGAGGAAGGAGGGGTGTCCTGTGAGAAGAAAACAGGACACCAGTCCCACCCCAGCCCCTTGGGCTCCTGGGAGGGCACCCAACTCCCGCCCCACAGCCTGGCGGGGGCCCAGCCGTCCGGGCCACTCACATTGTTCCTGGGCGAGTCCGTGCGCACTGGGTCCTCAGCAGCCAGGGCGATGCTGCTCAAGGCGATGACCACGAGAATGACCATCTCGAAGTACCTCATGGTCACGATGTAGTGACAGAAGCGGCGGAGCCTGTGAGGGAACGCACGGATCACAAGGCCCACCCGCTGGGTGCGCCAGCCCCCTGCCACAGGGCAGGCTCAGCCCGTCCCGCAGAAACGGCTCTGGGCTGCCTCAGGAAGCTGTGGCCCCAGAGCTTCATTTGGTCCCTGTGGTTGGAGGTGGCAGCCAGGTGACGGAGAGCGGCTGAGATTCCTGAGAGGGCCTCCTGGGATAGGGAGTGGGGAAGGCTGCAGACCCTCACAGCAGGGGTCAACAAAGCAAAGCTCACAGGCCAGATCGGGCTGACTTGTTTGTGTGAATAAAACTTCACTGGAGTACAGATACATCCACTCATTACCAACTGTCCATGCAGCCAACAGCAGTCTAACGCCAACAGCATCAACTACCCAGCCCTTTCACAGAAGAGGTCAGCTGTGGGCAGCAGGGAGGGAGTTGCTCAGAGAGGAAGAATTTCAGCATCAACATTCTCAGGGAGAGCAGGTCTCTCTCACCCTAGGAAAGTTCTCTGGGGCCTGTGCGGGGTGTGTGCCCTGTCCAGGCTCCCAGGGTGCATATGAACATGTTCCACACACTGCCACATGCTCGCCTTTTGCTCCAGTCCCATCTGCCTGACTCACTTGTTCAATATTACTGAGCACCTACCCATCACAAGGGCTGTGCTCTGGCGGTGCCTCCCCTGCCTCGCAGGCATGCCCACCGCCCCCAGTCCCTCTCAGCTCTTCCTCTCATCCACACCTACGAACCCCCAAGGGTCATCCACCTTAAGGGGCTGCCCACATCTCCCTCTTCCTTGAAGGGAACTCTGCCATCTAGCTCCTGCCCCTGTGTCCACAGAGCTGTTCATCCCCGGCCCACCACCAGCCTGCTGCTGCCTCCACCCTTGCCACTTCCCCCCCTTAAAAGGGCTGCCTTTCCTTCTAATTCAGCCGTCATCCACTCCAACTTGTGTCTGGGTTTCTGGCACTCAGCTCTACCCCAGCTCAGATCCTAAGTCCACCTGGCCATGAGACATCCCCAGCCGCCCCAGGCTTTGCAGGGTCTGCAGGCGGGACCCCAGCAGCACTGCTGGTCTCAGTGAATGCAGTGCCTTCCGCCACTGTCAGGCAGAAACTGGGTGTCATCCTCGATGTCTCCTTCCCCTTCCACATCTAATTTATCACCAAATTCTGTAGATCCTGCCACTAAAATTCCTCCACACTCACTTAACTTCCAAACCTCACCACTATGAGTACCCTGGTCTAACCACCACTGCCCCTCCCCGAAACCCTTACCATCTACTCAGTGGCCTCCATCTGCAGTCTCCCCATAAAAGGGCCCTGCTGGGCTGCAATCTGAGTGCCCCCACCGTGCACATATCCCACGCTTCTCAGTGTGCTCCAGGATGGTGTGACCCCCCAACGCCACAAGAGAACACCCAGCTAGTCCCGCCTACCCTTTGTGTTCCAACCCAGCTCTGTCCTCAGCTGTTTGCCGACTGCTGGCTTCTACTTCTGGGCTACTGTGAATACTCCGCTAGTTCCTCCCTTCTCCCCTCTTCACCTTAACTCTTACTCATCCTTCAGGTTTCAACCAAGATGTCACTGCCACCAGAAAACCTCCCTGGCCTTCTCTCACCTGCTCCCAGAATGCCAGTGCCTTCCTGTGTTTCCATTTCCACACCGGGTTACCGCCCCTCACCTGCCACTGCACTGCTAGTCCTGACATGGCAGGGTCCATGTCTGTCTCCATGACCACTTTACTCCTAACCACAGCAGAGCACGGTAAGCTCCCAAGACATGTGTGTTGGATAAAAGAATGATGGGAGGGAGGAGGCAGGAAGAGGGGTAACACAGGGCTTGGTGGAAAGACGGTTGGGTGGTGAAAAAAGAAGGGGATGGACAGATTAGTAACCAACAGGGGCATGTCCACGCAGCCTTGCTGCCCTCTGCCCTCCCGGGCACCTGCCCAGCCCCTGCTCTGGCCAGGCAAGCTCTTGTGTGGCTCCACCCCTGCTCTGCCTCTCCCTCTGCCTCCTCCTCCTAAAGCTCTGCTCCAGTCTCACCCCAGAAGCCCCACCTGACCTTCTCATCTACGTTTTAGCGCCCAATGGTCCGCATCTCCCCGCCTTGCTTTGTGTTTCCTCCCAGCACTTATCACTATCTGCATCTTATGTCTTTTACTTATTTGTCGTGTCTGTTGTCTATCTATCCCACCAGCACACAGGTTTAGCAAGGACAGGGGATCTCACCTGTTTTGTTCATTCCTAGCTATTCCCAGCACCTAGAGTGCTGTCTGCCACGTCAACACTGGGTGGACTAACGGAAGCCCCGGACTGAAGAGTGGATGACGGATGCATGAAAAGCGCAGGCGCAGACACACAGACAGACATGCAAATAAACACAGTGCACACATGCATGCCACACAGGCGCCAGGGATGGAAGTGTGTTTGAGAGACAGGGCAGATGGGGTCCCTGTGTGCAGAGACACACACATGCCACATAGGAGGTGAGGAGCCCGGGCCTGGAGCTCATCCCAGCTCTGCTGAGGCTGCCTGTGAACAGTCACAGAACCTCCTGTGCCTGCGTCCTCTTCTGCAGAATGAGGCCACACGGGAACATGCCTCTGGGGACTGCTGTGGTACTCAGAGACATTTGTCTACATAAGTGTGCAGAATCAGTGTGCGCTGGCTACTGTGTTCCCATGGATCGTGATGCAGGGGTGAGTGGGCAGCCACACACACCAGCAGGCAAGGAGACTCACAGGTTGGTGGGGCTTAAACAGAACATGGAGCTGTATGGGACGATGGGCCGGGGGCCGCTCCTCATCAAGTCATCCGCTTCTACCTCCTTCTTCCCCTCTGCTTGGCTTTCCAGGTCCACGTTACCACCTACAAGGACACAGGGCCACCGAGTAAGGAGTGTGGTACACACAACGTCACATCATGTGGCTCTCTCCCAGCTCCCATGCCCCCAGCACTTGCGTCAGGTCCTCACAGGCCCACCAGGGATGGGCCTGCAGCTAAGAACACCGCTTCACACACACGACCATGGTCTACGACAGCCAGGACCACTGTCTGCCGCAGAGACGGGAACAGACCCTTCCTCACCTCTTGCTGCACCAAGGTTGGGACAACACAGAACCCAGCACTGCCTCTGTGGCTGTGGACCCCCCTGCCTCGCTGGCGGGTCTCGATGCGCTGAGAAGCCCAGAGCCTGGTGGTACCTTCCCACTGCCTCTGCTGGGACCGCGAACCCGCAGCACAGGGAGGAGCAGGGGCCAGCCCCAACCCGCAAACCCACGAGGGCTCCCTGTACCTCATTGTCCAGTCTCCCTTGACCTGGGATTTTCTTCCTCGGGATCCCAGGAGAGGGTCCTGTGAGGCCACAGAGCTTGGAAGGACACTCTTCCCGGGGGGAACCCAGCCTCTGCTCAGGCCCTGCTCCCTCGCCAGCCCCCCACTCTCGCCTCCTTCCCCCAGGGCCCATCTTCTGCTGCTCAGCACCCCACCCCACCCCAGCTGTGCTCCCACAAATCAAACTCCCCAGGGCTAACATGGCCACCACCTTGTTGTTTTTTAAGGTAAATTTTGTTGTCCCTGCCCAGTGTTTTTTGTACAATAATTCTTCATTTTCAACTATCCTACTGTATATTTTAATTCTGGTAGGTGACAGAGCTCTTGAGGCCTCAGGGACACCAAGGAAGATGTGCAGTGACTTGGAGCTGCCTCCCGCTGCTGCAACTCATTTTGAATTCTTTAAAGAAATACCATGTTCTCACTCATAGGTGGGAACTGAACAATGAGATCACTTGGACTCGGGAAGGGGAACATCACGCACTGGGGCCTATCATGGGGAG
>NW_016810868.1:126196-130302 GCF_001698545.2 Rhinopithecus bieti
AAAAAAAAAAAAAAAAAAAAAAAAAAGAAATACCAAAGCAAATAGGATTTTAAAGAGCAACAAAGTGAAGGTGCTAATCGAGAGCCTGCTGTGGAGACCTTGACTGCTGGCCACTGTGAAGCCCTGCAGAGAAAGGCTGTGCCAGAGAAAAAAAAGCTTCGAGAGGAGTATGAAAACAGTCAAGGCCACAGCAGTCGGGGTCTATACCACTGAGGATGCTGGCTCCAGAGCCAAGATAATCAGCCCCGCCCACGAGCACAAGCTGTTTAAAGCGACCACTTTTGAAATGGGCACCATCACACTTCCCTGTTGAAAATGAAAATTACTTAATCTGAGAAAGCAATCTGGCAAAACTTACTTGAAGCCCTAAAAAATTCTACTAATGTATTAGACATTACCTGCTAAGGAAATGAAGTATGCCCACAAAAATAAGTATTCCCAAAAGTTTCTGTTGTAAGTTTGTTTTTTTGTTTTTTTTTAAATTTGAGATAAGAGACAGAGTTTCACTCTTGTTGCCCAGGCTGAAGTGCAGTGGTACCATCCTGCAACCTCCGCCTCCCGGGTTCAGGCGATTCTCCTGCCTCAGCATCCCGAGTAGTTGGGATTACAGGCGCTCGCCACCACACCCAGCTAATTTTTGTATTTTTAGTAGAAACAGGGTTTCGCCATGTTGGCCAGGCTGGTCTTAAACTCCTGACCTCAAGCGATCTGCCCTTCTTGGCCTCCCAAAGTGCTGGGCTTACGGGGGTTATGTTGTAAGTTCTTTTACAATAACAAAAATTATAAAACGCACAACCATAAACTACATAAAATATGCAATATTTACAAGAAGCACCATACTATGGATATTAAACATGCCACAGCTGTGGTGGAAGGGATCCCTTGAGCCCAGGAGTCTCAAGCAATGAGACCATCCTGGGCAAGATGGTGACAGACCCTGTCTCTAAAAAGAAAGTTAAAAATTAAAAAATTAGCTGGGTGTGTTGGCACGTACATACAGTTCCAGCAACTCCAGAGGCTGAAGCAGGAGGATCACTTGAGGTCAAGAGCTCGAGGTTACAGTGACCTACAATGGCACCACTATACTCTAGTCTGGGTGACAGAATGAGATTCCATCTCTAAAATAAATGAATAATTAATTAACTCAAGTAAACTGGGAAAAAAGAATCAGTCTGGATTCAATGAAGACTTTTGTTGCTCAAAATAAATATAACGAAGATGCCAGAGCTTGGATGGAACTATTTCTCATGAAATTGATTTACTACAACATAGGAAATCATATGAAAGTCATATGATCAATCATAGGGAAAAAAATGTCAATTAAGTCAAAGCAGAAGAAAGAATGGAAAGGAAAAAATGAAAACTGCAACAGACTGAAGTCATTGTTGGAGAAAGGCTATTTTTAAAAAGACTTGGCCGGGCGCAGTGGCTCAAGCCTATAATCCCAGGCACTTGGGAGGCCGAGACGGGCGGATCACGAGTCCAGGAGATCAAGGACCATCGCTGGCTAACACGGTGAAAACCCCATCTCTACCAAAAAAATACAAAAAACTAGCCGGGCGTGGGTGGCGGCGCTGTAGTCCCAGCTACTCGGGGAGGCTGAGCAGGGAGAATGGCGTGAAACCCGGGAGGCGGAAGCTTGCAGTGAGCTGAGATCGGCCACTGCACCCAGGCCTGGGCGACAAGCAAGACTCCGTCTCAAAAAAATAAATAAATAAAAATAAATAATAAATAAATAAATAAATAAATATATACTTAATAGTTAAAAAAATTAAATCCCTGAAATAGGAGATAATGAAGCAAAACAGTGAGCTTTGGAGGGGAATACAGAAAGGAAGAGAGTCTTCACCAAAAACAGCCACGGGCAGACACAGCCCAGGTGCTTTACTCCTCCTAACAGCAGGCGACGGCAGCACAGGTTCCCCTTGAGGCTGAACTGAGGAACTGCCCTTTCCAGTGCAGGGGTAGGAGTGCCAAGCCTTGGGCTCACTTCAAGGTGGGGAAGCTGAATGAGAATCATCCCCAAAGGGGAGCTAAAGTAAGCCCAGACTGGCAGCACCCCAGGCTTCTGGAAACAACAAATGCAAATCCGCTCTGCCAAAAACCTTCCTCAGCTGGCCTACAGAATCCCCACAGATTAGGGGGAAACTGGAGATCATTTAAGCTGTTATTTCCCAAGATATCCCAAGAGAAAGGATTTCTCTCCTATACATCTGGAGAGATACAAGCTATGTTCCATCCTTGGGAAAACTGAAAACGTAGTTAATTCATTTTCTGTAGGCTTAATTATCTCACAAAACCCTGGTTGAGAAAAGGAGGATGTAATGTTTAATACTGAGTGTCAACTTGATTGGATTGAAGGATACGAAGTACTGATGCGGGGTGTGTCTGTGAGGGTGTTGCCAAAAGAGATTAACATTTGAGTCAGTGGCTGCGGAAGGCAGACCCACCCTTGATCCAGTGGGCACAATCGGATCAGCTGCCAGCAAATGTAAAGCAGGCAAAAAAATGTGAAAAGGAGACGACGGGCTTCACCTCCCAGCCTACATATTTCTCCCATGCTGGACGCTTCCTGCCCTCAAACATCAGACTCTAAGCTCTTCAGATGTGGGACTCGGACTGGCTCTCCTTGCTTCTCAGCTTGCAGAGAGCCTATCGTGGGACCTTGTGATCATGTAAGCTAATACTTAATAAACTCCCATATATATATCATATATATAGTATATATCCTATATATATGATATATAGGATACACTCACACCCCTAAAGACTTCATATATAGATAGACATATCATATATATAGGATATACATAAATATATAGAGGATATATATTCTATTAGTTCTGTACCTCTAACAAAACCCTAATACAGAAGATTAAGATCAGTCATATATGAACTCAAAAAATCGCACCAAACACACCATGAAACAAGGTCACCATGACTGAAAGACACAAGAGAAACAATGAGTACACTCACTTAGACCCCTAAAAACAGCAGAAACAATGCGTACACTCACACCCCTAAAGACTTCAGATACAGGAATTCTTAGATGAGATACATAAAATAAGTAAATACAGGCCGGGCGTGGTGGCTCATAACTGTAATCCCAGCACTTTGGGAGGCCGAGGCCGAGGCCTCCCAAGTGGATAACTTGAGCCCAGGAGTTCAAGACCAGCCTGGGCAACATGGAGAAACCCCATGTCTACAATAAATACAAAAAATTAGCTGGGTATGGTGGTGCGCCTGTGGTCCAACTACTGCAGAGGCCGAGGTGGGAGGATCGCTGGAGCCCAGGTGATGGCTACACGAAAAGCCCAGACGTCATCACTATGCAATAGATCTAATGTAACAAAACTGCATTTGTCCCCCCTAAATCTATAAAAATAAAAAAAAATTATTGACAGGTCAATCAAGCAAAATATTAACGAATATAAAGAATATTTGAGTAATACAACTAACAAACCTGATTTAGCATACAAATATAAAAAGCTCAGAGCTCACAAAATTAGAGAAAACATATCCCTCTGAAGCACATACAGAACAAGAACAAAGAAAAAAGCTGACCATACAGCCCAGGCACAGAGCAACTGCAAATGAATTTCAAAGAAAACTATCATACAGACCATGTTCTCCTAATCACAGTACACAAGTTAGAAATTAAGATAGAAACCAGAAACAAAGAGATTAATTAATATTAAAATTTTACATTTGGAAACTGAAAAAAAGACTGAAGAATTCATGGGTCAAATATGATATAGTCACAGACAGTACAACTGTGTCCAAAAAAAACAAAATAATCTACAGGAAAATTACTTAGAGTAATGAGAGTTCGACAATTCCGTGGCTGAATACAGAACCAACAGATGAAACTGCTTATCATTTCTATGCAGTAGAAGCAAATAATTAGGAAAGAAAAATCTTTTAAACAATACCATTAAAAAAAACAGAATAAGCAAGGTAAAAAGACAAAAAGACATTTTCAGGATAGAAGAAAAGAGAGATAAATACGAAAGTGAGATTAAAATCCTACAATCTTCTATTTGAATTACAAAGGCCATGGAATTAATGACATATTTTCTCTCTCTTTTTTTTTTTTTTTTTTAGTC
>NW_016810868.1:133811-139904 GCF_001698545.2 Rhinopithecus bieti
CTATTCCAGAGGCTGAGGCAGGAGAATGGCGTAAACCCGGGAGGCGGAGCTTGCAGTGAGCTGAGATCCGGCCACTGCACTCCAGCCCGGGCGACAGAGCAAGACTCCATCTCAAAAAAAAAAGAAATCCAAATGGATGATCTGAAATACAAGGAGTGGTGAAATATGAAAAGGAATAATGGGATCAATTGCAAAACACACGGAAAAAGAACAAGATAGAGAAATCTCTGTCAATTAGAAATTTAAAATCATACTTATTTTAAAAAAAGCTCATGAATCAAACAAGAAATCTTAATCACGCTTGGAAAAAAAATTAAAACAAAAAATGTAAACTTTCAATATATAACTAAAATATATGTATTAAATATATATATAACTAAAATAACTCTAAGAGTGAAACTTACAGTTTTAAACACATTAGCAAAGTAGAAAAGTTCAACGTCATGAGCTGACTATCCAACTAATACATTGGAGAAAGAATATTACAGTACACAAACACAAAGTAGAAGAAAGGAAGTAATAAACAAGAACAGAAATTAGTGAAACAGAAAACAAAAATACAGTAGAGAAGATCAAGAAAGACAAAGACTGAAGCATTGATAAACCATTTAAGTGGACAAAACTTCAGGGAAAAAAGAGTTTATCAAGGGAAGGAGGGAAGGAGGGAGGGAGGGAAGGCTACCAGAAATATAAAAGAGGCCACGGGCTGGGCGCGGTGGCTCACATCTGTAATCCCAGCACTTTGGGAGGCCGAGGCAGGTGGATCACGAGGTCAGGAGATCGAGACCATCCCAGTTGACATGGTGAAACCCCATCTCTACTAAAAATATACAAAATTAGCTGGGCGTGGTGGCGGACACCTGTAGTCCCAGCTACTCGGGAGGCTGAGGCAGGAGAATGGCGCGAATGTGGGACGCGGAGCTTGCAGTGAGCAGAGATCGCGCCACTGCACTCCAGCTCGGGCGACAGAGCGAGACTCTGTCTCAAAAAAAAAAGGGTCCACAACTACAAATCCATCAGAAACTTAAAAGATAATACGAAACTGGTTCCTACAGATATTGGCAGTCATCTTTTTTTTTTCTTTCTTTCTTTTTTTTTTTGAGACAGAGTCTCGCTGTTGCCCAGGCTGGAGTGCAATGGCGCGATCACGGCTCACAGCTCACTTCTCACTGCAGTCTCCACCTCCCAGGTTCAAGAGATTCTTTTGCCTCAGCCTTTCAAGTCGCTAGGATTACAGGTACCCATCACCATGCCCAGCTAATTTTTGTACTTTTAGTAGAGATGGGGTTTCACCATGTTGTCCAGGTTGGTCTTGAACTCCTAACCTCAAGTGATCCACCAGCCTTGGCCTCCCAAAGTGCTGGGATTACAGGCATGAACCACTGTGCCCAGCCAGCGGTCATCTTTTTCTTGAGATGATGTAAGATAATGAAATGCCTACATGATGAGATGAAGCGAGGTGAATGACATAGGCATTGTGATGTAGGTGGAAAATTCAAGAAGTAATTCCTAAGTTTTAAGTCGCTAGCTGTTCTAAGTATCATGACGAAACCCCACACAGTTCTACTCCATCCCACCTGGACTGCATTAGTCACTTAACAGCCATCTTGGTTCTGAGGTTGGCTGTCATGGTATTGCAGTAATTATGTTCAAGTAACCCTTATTTTCCTTAATAATGGCCCCAAAGTGCAAGAGTAGTTATGTAATAAATATTTTCAGATCACAGTGGACCTCAGATAACAGAAAGCTAGGAAAGTGAAACCATGGATAAGGGGAGACTACCATATATAAGATCCTTGGACATCACATATAAGGCAAACATAAGATTCTAAAAGGTGGAATGAAGAAGGAAAGCATTGACTAGGGACCTTGGGACCTGAGGAATGGCACAATAATAAGTTTCTCATTTGAGTTTTCTTTTATGCTTCATATATATCCTAGATTTGGTACTAGTGAATCCAACAACCCAGAAATGCCAATAGGCACAGATTTTTTAAAGGCTCAATAAACCCAGCTCTCCCTCGTGAAAGGACTAGGAATGAGGCAGCCTAGTGAGATATAAAACTTATACACAATAATCACGAAACAACAGCCAAACTACACACACACCAAAAAAAAACAAAAAAACAAAAAACTATGACCTTACCTCCACTTATACCAGTGGCGAGCCTAGACTTCCACCCTCACCACCATCCCAAAGCCCCTGCTAGGGTGATCTCAGAGTCAGCCAAGTGGGAGCAGGGACTTTCATCCCTTTCCAGTGGTAACAAGACCCCCAATACACACAATGCCAGTAGAGATCACACAGGAGGCCTAGACGTCGCGTCTCACCCAGCAGGAATGAGGCACCTTCTTCCTCCTACTCAATGGAGCAAGCCCTAGTGGAAAGTCAGGACTTCTACTGCTATCTTGAGGTGATAAGGTCTATCTCCATTGTGTCAACGCCAGCCAGATGGGGAACAGTAACAAGATACTCCTATCTCTCCCAGTCAGGCTGGTATGAATGCAGGCCTAGTGGGGAGCTGAAACTCCCAGTCTAGCCTAGCAGTAATGAGTAATCCTTCTCTCCTAGAGTGTCAATGGAACTCAAGTGAAGAATCTATACTTCTATCCCCACCTGTCAATAATGGGGCAACTCTCTACAACCTCTGTAATATGGTTTGGCGTGTACCCACCCAAATCTCACCTCAAATGGTAATCCCTATAATCCCCACGTGTCAAGGGAGGCACCAGATGGAGGTAATTGGATTATGGGGGTGGTTTCCCCTATGCTGTTCTCATGATAGTGAGTCTCACAAGATGTGACAGTTTTATTAAGTGTCTTGCACTCACTCTGTCCTGCCACCCTGTGAAGAAAGTGCATGCTTCTCCTTTGCCTACCACCATGATTTTAAGTTCCCTGAAGCCTCCTCAGTAATGTGAAACTGTGAGTCAATTAAACCTCTTTCCTTTATAAATTACCTGGTCTCAGGTATTTCTTCATAGCAGTGTGAGAATGGACTAATATGCCCCACTACTTGCTGGCGTGGCATCACAGTAGACAAGCTAAAACTGAAGATGTAAATAAGACTTAGGGCTCATAACATAATACCAAAGAGTCTAGGTTTCAACCAAAAATCACTCATCACACCAAGAACCAGGAAAATCTCAACTTGAATGAGAAAACACAATCAACAGACACCAAGATGATACAGATGTTAGAAGTATCTGACAAAGATTTTAAAAACACCCATTATAAGAATGCTCAACAGATAATTTAAAACACACTTAAAACAAATGAAAATATAAAATTCTCAGCAAAGAAATAAAGTCTTAGGAAAGAAACGGAAGATATAACAAACCAAATGGAAACCTCAGAACTGAAAAAGACAATGACTGAAATTAGAAAATCAATAGATGGGCTACAGCAGAATGGAAGGCACAGAGGAAAGAGTCAGTGAACTGGAAGATAGAATAATAGAAATGATCCAATCTGAGCAACAGAGAGAAAGTAGACTTTAAAAAGTGAATAGAGCTCAGGGGCCTTTGGGACTATAACAAAAGATCTAACATTCATGTCATCAGAGTCCTGGAAAGAAAAGAGAAAGAGGCAGAACTAAAGAAGTATTCAAAGACATAAAGGATGAAAAATTTCCAAATTTGGCACAAGATATAAACCTACAAATTCAAGAAATTGAGCAAACCCCAAACAAGATAAACTTAAAGGAACTCACATCAAAGCACACTGTCATCAAACTTCTGAAATATAAAGACAAGGAAAAAAATCTTGAAAGCAGCGAGAGATAAACAACATCTTACCTATAGGAAGAAAACAATTCGAATGACAGTAGATTTCTCATCAGAAACCATGGAGCTCAGAAGGAAGAGGCACACGTTTTTTCAAGTGCTGAAAAAAAAAGAACTGTCAACCCAGAATTCTATACCCACTGAAAATACCCTTCAGGAATGAAGGGAAAATCAAGACATTCTCAGATGAAGGAAAACTAAGAGAATTTGTCACCCACAGACCTATCACAAAAGAATGTCTAAGGAAGTTCCTCTAAACAGAAAGTAAATTATGCAAGAAGAAATACTGGAATATCAGGAAGGAAGAAAGAATAACAGGAGTAAAAATACAGGTAAATACAACACACTTTTCTTCTCCTCTTTTCTAAATTACGTTTGACAGCTGAAGCAAAAATTATAACATACTCTGAAGTGTTTCTAGAAGTACATAGAAGAGCTATTTAAGACAATTATATAATAAATGGAGGAGGAAAAAGATATAAAGAGAGGTAAAGCTTCTATATTTCATATGAACTGGTAAAATGACTACATGAAGAAACTGGAGTAAGTTATGTATATATAATGTAATACACAGGGCAACCACTAAAAAAAGCTATACGAGGTCTTAAAAAACCTATAAAAGAGATACACTCAAAAATACTACAGATAAATTAAAAGGAATTCGAAAGTACATTCAAGTAACCCATAGGAAAGGAGAAAAAGGAAACCAAAGAAATGAAAGACAGAAAGAAAAAAAAACAGAAAATAAGAAATAAAATAACAGACTTAAGCCCTCATATATCAGTAATTATGCTAAGTGTAAACAGCCTAAATATGCAAAATAAAAGACAGAATTGACAGAGTGGATTGAAAACATGAATGCTATCTACAAGAAATTTACTTCAAATATAACTATATAGCTAGGTTGAAAGTGAAAGGGTGAAAAAATATATACCATGCACATATTAATCAAAAGAAAGCAGGACTGAACATATCTACATAAGATAAAGTAGATTGCAGAGGAAAGAATATTACCAGGTATAGAGGACATTACACAACAATTAAAGGGCCAGTCCATCAAAAAGACATAGAAATCCTAAATACGTATGTGCCCAAAAACAGAACTGCAAACACATGAAGCAAAAACTTACAGTACTGAAAGAAGCAAAGATAAATCCACATTTATAGTCGGAGACTGAATACCCTTTTCTCAACAACTGACATATCTAGACAGATAATCAGAATGTAGATGAAGATACTCAATAACATCGTCAACCAACAGGATCTAAATGATGCTTATGGGAATGTACACCAACAACACAGAATGCATGTTCCCTTCAAAGGCTCACAGAACATACATCAAGATATGCCACATCCTGGGCCATAAAACAAACCTTAACAAACTTAAAAGAACTGAAATAATACAGAACATGTTCACTGACGATAATGTAATCAAACTAGAAGTCAATAACAGAAAAACAGGCAAATCTCCTAACGTTTGGAAACTAAACAACACACTTCTAAATAGCCCATGAGTCTTCTCAAAGGAAATTTTTTAAACGGGACTGAAAAAATATACAGTATGAAAACCCGTGGAATGCAGCTGCCAAGAGAGAAACTTACAGAGCTAAATGTTTACAGCAGAAAAGAAGGAAAGACTCAAATCAACAATCTAAGCTCCTACCCCCAGAAACTAGAAAAGAAGAGCAAAAGAAGCCCAAAGAAAACAGAAAGAAGGAAATAATAAACAGTAGAAATCAAATG
Source organism: Rhinopithecus bieti (assembly GCF_001698545.2). Lineage (NCBI taxonomy): Eukaryota > Metazoa > Chordata > Mammalia > Primates > Cercopithecidae > Rhinopithecus > Rhinopithecus bieti. The sequence goes on from NW_016810868.1 coordinate 139,341, forward strand.
AAATTGAAAACAGAAAAATAATAGAGAAAATCAATGTAACAATAATTTATTTCTTTGAAAATATCAATAAAATTATACAAACTCCTAATAAGACTTACAAAGAAAAAAGAGAGAAGACAGCAAATTACCAATATAAGAAATGAGACAGGAGTTACCACTACAGATTATGCAGACATCAAAGGGATAATAAGGAAACATCACAAACAACTGTACACACTTAAATAAAAGGGAATAATTCCGGCTGGGCGCGGTGGCTCACGCCTGTAATCCCAGTACTTCGGGAGGCAGAGGCGGGTGGATCCCGAGGTCAGGAGATCGAGATCATCCTGGTTAACACGGTGAAACCCCATCTCTACTAAAAAAATCTATATTTACAAAAAATTAGCCGGGCGTGGTGGCGGGTGCCTGTCGTCCCAGCTACTCGGGAGGCTGAGGCAGGAGAATGGCATGAACCCGGGAGGCGGAGCTTGCAGTGAGCCGAGACACCCCCCCCCCCCCCCGCCGGGGGGACAGAGCCAAGCCCCGCCCAAAAAAAAAAAAAGAAAAAAAAGAAAAAGAAAACCA
>NW_016810868.1:140154-209969 GCF_001698545.2 Rhinopithecus bieti
AAAAAAAAAAAAAAGAAAAAAAAAGGGACTAATTCCTCAGAAAGCACAAACTACTACAACTCATCCAACATGAAATAGATAACACTGTATCTCTTAAGGAGATCCGGCCACTGCATTCCAGCCTGGGAGACAGAGCGAGACTCCGTCTCAAAAAAAAAAAAAAGAAAAAAAAAGGGACTAATTCCTCAGAAAGCACAAACTACTACAACTCATCCAACATGAAATAGATAACACTGTATCTCTTAAGGAGATCCGGCCACTGCATTCCAGCCTGGGAGACAGAGCGAGACTCCGTCTCAAAAAAAAAAAAAAGAAAAAAAAAGGGACTAATTCCTCAGAAAGCACAAACTACTACAACTCATCCAACATGAAATAGATAACACTGTATCTCTTAAGGAGATCCGGCCACTGCATTCCAGCCTGGGAGACAGAGCGAGACTCCGTCTCAAAAAAAAAAAAAGAAAAAAAAAGGGACTAATTCCTCAGAAAGCACAAACTACTACAACTCATCCAACATGAAATAGATAACACTGTATCTATTAAGGAAATTATATCTGTAATTTTAAAAATCCAAAAAAGAAATGCTTCCTTTGCAAAATTTCCCAAACATTTAAAGGAGAATTATTATCAGTTCAACATAATCTCCTCTAGAAAACAGAAGACGGACAATCTATTCAATTCAAAACATTTTATTAATCCGATATCACTCGGATACCAAAACCAGACAGAGACAGCACAACAAAGAAAACTACAGAGCAACATCCCTCATGAATATGGAGGCAAAACTCCTTAACAAAATATTAGCGAATAGAATGCAGCAACATAGAGAAAGAATTATACACCAGTAGGGTTATTCATAATGACAAAGGCCAGTTTAATATTTGAAAATAAATCAATATAAACTACCATATTAACAGAAAAAACACACACGTAATATCAATTGATGCAGAAAATCATTTGACAATATTCATCCACTCACGACAAACATTCTTTAAAAAAATAAAGCAATAAAGGAGAACTTTCTCAACCTGATAAAGAACTCTACCAAAAAACAAACAAACAAACGCAAAAACCTTACAGCTAATATCATACTAAATGATGAAAGACAGAATGCTCCCTCCAGGAAAGATGTCAGTTCTTGCCACAGCTATTCAAAATAGTACTGGAAGTCACAGACAGTGCAATAAGGGAAGACAGGGAAATAAAAGGCATGTATGTCAGAAAGGAAAAAACTAAAACTGTTCATTTGCAGATATCTTATACTCTCTGTGGAAAATCCCACAGATTCTAAAAACACACACCTAGCACAAACATAAGCCAAAATTACATAGTTTCTTTTAAAATTTGATGAAAATGGGCTGGGCGCGGTGGCTCATGCCTGTAATCCCAACATTTCGGGAGGCTGAGAAACGCAGATCACTTGAGGTCAGGAGTTCAAAATCAGCCTAGCCAACATGGTGAAACCCCGTCTCTACTAAAAATACAAAAAAATTAGCTGTGTGTGGTGGTGCGTGCCTGTAATCCCAGCTACTCGGGAGGCTGAGGCACGAGAATCGCTTTGAACCCAGCAGGTGGTGATTGCAGTGACCCGAGATGGCACCACTGCACTCCAGCCTGGGGACAGAGTGAGACCCCATCTCAAAAAAAAAGAGAAAACAAAAAACACAGGATCAAAATGACGAGGAAAACACTGAAACAGAGGGAAATTTTAAAACTTTAAGCCACCCTTAAGGCTATGTAAATAAGTGGGAAAACCTAGATCAAATGGATAATTTCTAGGGAAAATATAATGTACCAAACTCATCTCGGGAGGCAACAATGTTTAAACAGACCAACATCCATACAGAAAAAGAGGTATTACAAAGGAACTAACCTACAAAAAGAGACCAGACATCAACAATTTCACAAGATAATTCTATCAAATATTTAAAGACCACATAATTCCTATACTACTTGAGCTACCCTAAGACATTCTAATTATTTTTATGAACCAATAATAGGTATATCCCACAGAATATATCCTTGGATAGTATTTCCCAATAGAGCACTGCCAAGTTTTATAATGTCCATGCTTCTGAAAAACATATATATCTTTCATTACAGTGTTGTTGGCTTTTCTGGCTGATATTTATGTTTTAAAAAAGTATACATGCCCAAAAGTCAATATAATGTTTTTAACAAAATAATGTGGGGAACAACTCTCAGGCAGGATTCCAAATTCAGTTGGTTGTGTGACGAAACCTGAAAGAGCTATTCCTTCAAGGTGGATCCCAAGTGGCTAATTGAGCCTACATTTAAGTCCGAGAGAAGCTGTCATATACTGAATAGAGGTCCCAGAACACTCACACCTTTTTAACTCTGGGAACTTTTAGCGCTCACCTGACCCAGCCAATCAGAGTTCACTTGCCTCAGCCAATCAGAGCTCAGCTATATTGACCAATCAGAACTCAGCTGTGTCAACCGATCAGACCAAGCAAGTCTGAATCCTTCATTTGCATAAAGGGACTTGATTAACAGGAAATGTCAAATCTTTGCCTTCATTTTACAAGGAAGGCTGCATCTCCCTGGTTTGCAAATTGTTCACTAGAATAAAGCCTGTTTCCTCCAAATTTCTTTTCAGAGAACTTTTGTTCACAGTAAGTTACAGGAATCACGTATGGATGTTTTTGAAAAGCACAACAAGTTTCAATAAAGGAGGTATCTAAAGCAATTGCTTATTAATAGCTATTTTAACTGGTAATCAGGAAACAATATGCTAAGCATTTATGTTCTATTATGATTATTAGTTTTCATTGTTTAACTGTGCTTTAATTATATTTTACAAAATTGGTTATGAATTTTTAGTTGACACATAACACATTATAATGTTTTGCCATTTAAAATAATGGGGCCAGGCACGGTGGCTCACGCCTGTAATCCCAGCACTTCGGGAGGCCAAGGCAAGTGGATCACTTGAGGTCAGGAGTTTGAGATCAGCCTGGCCAACAAAGCGAAACCCTATCTCTACTAAAAATACAAAAATCATCCAGGTGTGGTGGCAGGCACCTGTAATCCCAGCTACTCGGGAGGCTGAGGAAGGAGAATTGCTTGAACACAGGAGGTGGAGCCAAGATCGTGCCATTGCACGCCAGCCTGGGCGACAGAGCAAGACTCAGTCTCAAAAAAAAAAAAAAAAAAAAAAAGTGGGGTGGGTGTGGAAATGAGACCCTCTTTTAGAACATTTGATTTTCAGGAATGGAGCTGTGAAGTTAAGCAATAGATAACTCTATGTCATTGATATTTAAACCTTACGATCCTCAAATGTGACAAAAGAAAGCTACAGAACACATCTCGCTTAAAATATCAATCCAAAACCCTACAAAAAATGTTAAACAGAATCCAATGGCGTATTACAAAATAAATATAATAACCACTTGGGTTTATTCTAAGATTGCAAAGATATTTCACATCAAAAACTTCATTACTATAAATCCCCGTATCTAAGGGGAAAAAATAAATGATCTCTATGGATGATGAAAAGGTCTTCAACAAAATTCAACACCTATTCCAGATTAAAACACTTACTGAAGTAGGAACTAATGGATACTGTATAACATAATTTTACAGACACACAGACACGCATACACACACACACACACACACATGCGTGCACACCCCTCAGGCCCCAAACCAAAATTTTATTTAGTGTAGGTAGAAATAAGGTGATGTCCAGTAATTCCATTGTTATCTGACACTGAAATCAGACAAAAAAAATAATAATGAGCGGTATAAGACTTAGAAAGAAAGAGTTAGAAGTGTATTTTCAGAAGTTCTGATAATGTATCTGGGGAAAAAAAGAGGGAATCACAGTGAAACTAATAAACAATTTGAGGATTCAGAAAAGTAGCAGGACACATAATCAACATATAAAAACTAATAGCCTAGATTTCTATTTCTAGTAGAAGTAATAACAGGGACCAGACAATCACTTATTTTAACAATCAAAACACCAGACATTAAGAGAATGAAAAACCAAGCCACAGACTGGGAGAAAATGCTTGCAAAACACATATCTGATGAAAGACTTGTATCCAAAATATACAAAGAACTCCTAAAACTCAACAATTATAAAACAAACAACCAGAATAAAAAGTGGGTAAAAGATTTGAATAGGAACCTCATCAAGGAAAATTATACACATGACAAATAAGCATTTTAAAAGATGCTCAACATCATATGTCATTAGGAAATTGCAAAATAAACAAGATATCATTACACGCTTAATTATAATAGCTCAAATCCAAAGTACTGACAACACTGGATATTGGCAAGGATATGGAGCAACAGGAACTCTCATTCATTGCTGGTGGGAATGCAAAATGGTACAGTCCCTTTGGAAGATAGTTTGTCAGTTTCTTATAAAGATAAACATAGTCTTACCATATAATCCAATAATCATGCTGTTAAGTATTTACCCAAATGAGTTGAAAACTTATGTCCACACAAAAACCTGAACATGAATGTTTATAGCAGTTTTATTCATAATTGCCAAAAACTGGAAGCAACAAGATGTCCTTCAATAGGTGAATAAATAAACTGTGGTACACCCAAAAGACAGAATATTAATCCAATGCTAAAAACAAATGAGTTGTCAAGCCACAAAAAAAATAGGAAACTTAAGTGCATATTGCTAATGGAAAGAAGCCAATCTGAAAAGGCTGTATACTGTATGATTCCAACCCTATGACAGTCTAGAAAAAGCAAAACTATAGGGACAGTGAAAAGATCAGTGGTTGCCAGCAGGGGTGTGGAGAAGAGCATACGGAGCCTGGGGAGGAGTCACATCTGGATTCCTGCAGATAAAAGTCAGGTAGGGACCCTAGGCTCATCCTCAAGTTGATCCACAGACAATCAGGTGAGGGAGCTGGGCAGGCAGACTCACTTGTGCCCATGGGAAGTGAACAAGTAAAGGAACCAAGGGCAACTTTCCTCCAAGGAAGCAAAAGAAAAGGGGAGGCTGAGCAGTTAGAGGCTGTGTCTTCCATGGTTATACCTGGAATTGAGAGCCAGTCCACAGGCCCCAGGTGAGAGCACCTGAGCAAGAGAGAATGTCATACACACGTCTGTGTGTGGAGATCCATCTGCAAACATGGGCATGCACACCACTGTGTGTGGGGGATGCGTCTGCAAACACAGGCACGCACACATCTCTGTGTGGGGATGCATCTGCAAACATGGGCATGCATGTGGTGGCACCTGATTGAGTCTGTCTGGTCTGCTTATGACCTAAATGCTTCTGCTGGCATTCATGTGAGTCCTGTTTCTATGGCCTCTCTTCTACCCCTTTTCTCTCTGTACTTAAGAAAGGAGGGCTCCTACTTGATGCCCATGAAATGCCCGTGCACCTTCCCCACCATGTAAAGGACCTGTATTTGTAATCTCTCCCTATTAGACAGGCTTGAAGACAGGAATGACATCTTGGTCCCCTGTGCCCTCAGGGACTGCACACAGGCAGGCATGGGAAGGCTGCTCACTAGGGATGTCCCAAGCATGTGAGCAAGCAAGGGGAGGAAAGAAGGCAGCTCAAATAAAGGCCTGGGAGCAGCCTCAGAGCATGGATGGCATGGGCCCGTGACCACATGGGCAGACATGGTGGAGAGCCTCCTCCTCTGCAGCCCCTCGCTCTCAGCCCCAGTCAAGGCCGTGGACAGAGTCCTCAGCAGCTTTTGTGCAACCATCAAGAGTTGTGGTCTGTCTTCCTGACAAGACTGTCTCCCTCCTGCTGTGCTCTCAGCACTCTAACGTAGCACTTGGCACTTAGTTGGCAATGTGCAAATATTTTGGGAAGGAAGGAGAATGGAGCTCAACCTCAGTTATCTCTGGGGCACTTAGAAATCAACAGGACATCAAGGGACAGATGTTGACAGCAAAGGACTCCCTCTCCAGCCAGGAGAACAATTCACAGAGGCAGGCTGGGTCCCCAGTGGCTGCTGTGGAACAGGAGGGAATGGGGGTTGCTGGACCTGCACAAGATGGGCCCTGCTCTACTGGCACAGGGAGATACTCACTGGGAACGACCGTGGCTTCCCCAGGAGGGCCTGTCAGCATCACTGGGATGTGTACAACAGTGCTCGCGTCTGGGGGCTGACTGCCCATGCGAGTGACATTCCGCTGATTGTCTGCATCCTCTGGCTGTTCCTCCACCTTCTGGAGACAGGTGCTGGGCAGCGTGTGCACAGGGCCCACAGTCACCGTCCCACTGGTCTCCAGGTCACAGTGTGGCTCCCTGCAATCAAGAATGAACATCAGGCCTGGGCGCGGTGGCTCACACCTGTGATCCCGGCACCAGGAGGCCGAGGCCAAGGCAGGAGGATCGCTTGAGCCCAGGAGTTCAAGACCAGCCTGGGGCATATAGCGAAACCCCATCTCTACAAAAATTAAAAAATTAGCTGGGCATGGTGACACGTGCCTGTAGTCCCAGCTATTCAGGCTGGGAAGGCTGAGGTGGGAGGACTGCTTCAGCCCGGGAAGTTGAGGCTGCAGTGAGCCATGATTGCGCCACTGCACTCTACCCTGGGCGACAGTGCAGCCCTGTCTCCAATAATAATAAAATAATAATGCACATCAGCAAAATCCTATCAACCAAAACCCTTAAACCTCCATGCAGACCAACTAAATCTATGACCACCTGCTCTGCTACTCTGGCATTCTGTATGTTTTTAAAATTAACCTCTACACCTCTGTGCCTTTAGTCTGAAAGGCAGGGTGGGGCGAACCCATCGACACACACAGACAGGGCGGCAGCTGGGTTGACCCCAGGCTGGGGTCTCCAGCGGCAAGTATTCTGGTTGGTTTGTGGCCAGTGGGTACCTGGCAACTGCTGGTCTTGGCCACTGGACCAGCTACCCCAGGCCCTCACAGAATCGGTTAGTCCTGCCCCAGGGAGCAAGCTGGGCTAGCTGGGGTTCTTCCTGTCATGGTCACACAGCCTGGCCCCCACACCCCACTCTGCGCCCAGCCCACTGGCCTGCTCAGGCTTCCCTCGGGCCGTCCTGCCTCTCCTTCCTCCACAGCAATCCCCAACTTTCTCTTCTCCCAGGGCCACTTTGTTCTTTCCAAACCAATCGCAACAATTCCCACTTAAGCTCTCCCTTCTTAAATAACGCTGGCATTCACGCACCACACATTGAAGTCTTTTACAGGTCGACCCTCCAGTGCAGGATTTTCACCACCCTCCCGTGAACGGCATGCGGAGACCCCAGCTGGGACGGCCCTGGACAGGGCAGCGTGGCCGGGGGTGCAGCCTCCGCCGTGGATCCCATTCCCGCAGCCAGCACTGGGGCTCGCAACGCCCGGGTCAACCCCTCCCTCACCGAACCCGCCCAGCCGCGAACTCACCTGGGCTGGTGGTTCCGGAGCTCCTTCTCTTTGTCGGCTTCCACTATCTCGGCCTCCTTCTCCGTGGCCTCCTTCTCTATGGCCTCCTTCTCCATAGCCTCGTGCACAGGCTGCGCCTTGTGCCGGGCCCTGTGCCGCCGCGCCGGCTCCTCCCCGCTCTCCACTTCCCGGGGCCCAGCTCGGGGGCCGCCACGGTGCCGTGCGCGCCGCTCGCTCTTGGAGCCGGCGCACTCCTTGCTCGGATCCTGGTGCCGGTGCGCGCGGTGGCGTCGGGGCTCCCGCTCGGGCGCCTCTTCCGGGGAGCCGCGCCGGTGGTGCCGCCGGCCGCCCTCAGGGCCCAGGCCTCGGCTGCGCTCGCTCCGTCCCTCCGGGGGCCCCGCAGCCTCCTTGCTGTGGCTGCGGTGGGGCCGCGGCCGCTCCTCCCGGGCAACAGGCTCCCCACTCTCCGCCTTCGGGGCCTCTACTCGGTCCTGGTCCCCCGCCGCGGGGGTCTTGTCCTTGTCGCGGTGCCGGTGGTGCCTGCGCGGAGGGTCGACGCCCTCGGGGGCCTCCGCAGCCTCCGGCCGGGCCTTGCCTCCCACGGGACCCCGTGCGCCGTCGCGGCCCAGCTCCACCACCAGCGGCCGGTCCAGGTGCGTCTTCATGTCGGGCCGCAGGTGGCGCGTGGTGGCGAAGCGCAGCCGCTCCTCGGGGTCCATCTCGCTGTACAGCGCCTCGCAGCTGGCCCGCAGGTTCTGCAGCCGTAGCTGGCTGGCCCGCTGCTCCCACACCGAGCGCGCCTTGGCGGAGTTCTGCTGCCTGCTGCGGGGAGACCGGCGGTGAGCGTGGCCCCACGCCTCCGCCCGCCCGCCGCTCTCCAGGGGGGCCACAATGGACACACAGCAATGGAGCAATGGCGCAGGGAGGTGGGAGGCGTGGCCGCGGGAGCCCCCACACCCCTCAGGGGACGCGGATCAGCTGGGGAACGCCCAAGGGAACAGAATTCAGCCCCGCCCCCCACGGTGTCCCACAGGACCCGCAAGGTGACAGCACCAACCTGTCAAGAGGGCCCCTGGGGGCTCAAGAAGGCCGAGGGGTACAGGACAGTGGGAATGCACCAGACAGGCCAAGCAAGTGGGTGGGCGGCTGGCCAAGGCCACCGCGGGAGGGAAGGGCACATTACAAAGGGGCATGACCGATGGAGAGACAGGAGCCAGGGAGGCCCTGCAGCCTCCCTGGGAGCTGGCCCCTGCTCTAGCACCAGTACAGCTGCTACAGGAACGGCGGGACACACAGCCCCTTCTACAGAGGCACTTCCCCATGGCTACCTCCAGGAGGCAGGCCACCAGCCAGGTGAAAAGGCTGTCTGCCAGGGAACCCAGGAGGCAGGTGCTGGGGCAGAACAGACAGCAGCCAAGGGAGCACCTGGCCCTCTCAGGAGCAAATGCAGAGCCTCTGCCAGTCCCCGAGGTGGTCAGCCGCAGCCCCGCAGCTGCCTCCTGGCTCAGTGACCAGGAGGCCAGAAGTCAGGTCTGAAGCTGGAAATGCCCCCTCCCATGGCCACCACCAGTGCCCTCCTCTCTCTTGACCACGGAAAGCCCCTCCCTCCACTGGGAGCAGAGCCAGAACATGGTCCCCGGAGCCCTCCAGCACCAGGAATGGCCAGTGGTCCAGGCTCCGCCCTCACTGCATGGGCTACCAAATGCCTTGACCCCTACTCCAATGTCATGGGCCCAAGTACCTCCTCTATTCACACATCACACATGGGGCTCCATAGCCCAGAGTGCATAGGAAGCCATTTGCATTCTGGGCCTTCTGCTGAGTAAGACCACCTTTGGATAAGGTCTTTATTATCCCAATACTGAGCTCCCCCATCACCAAGGAGAAATCTCATCTGAGGCCTGAGGCCCACCCTGGAGGCTCCCAGGCTGCTGGATGGCTTTGGCGGCAGCAGTGACTACCCCAACAATGAGGGCCATGGCATCTGTCTCCTGCAACCGCCACGTGGTGCTCTGGGCACAGTGCCCACTTCAAACAGTCCTTACAACCACCTCAAGAATCAGGTGCTACGCTTATCCCCATTTCACAGATGAAGATACTGAGACTAAAGGGAGGATGTTACTTGCTAGGGGTCCCACAGGGAGTCAGGATCAGACACAGGCAAGGGCAAAAAGGAAAAACATTTGTAAAGAAGACATGAGTCCTTGGCCAGACCCCAACTGCACTAACAGCACAGGCTACAACCACGGCCTGCAGAGGCCCAGGCCGGTGGCCACCAGCTCCAGGGCCCTGAGCCGCTGAGCACCACTCTGACCTGCAAAGACAGACCTCAAGAAGGCCAAGGGGTACAGGACAGTGGGAATGCACCAGACAGGTCAAGCAGGTGGGTGGGCGGCTAGCCAAGGCCACCACGAGAGGGAAGGGCACATTACAAAGGGTCTTATTATCCCAATACTGAGCTCCCCCATCGCCAAGGAGAAACCTCATCTGAGGCCTGAGGCCTCAACCCTGAGGCACAACCCTGCAGCTGGCCCACCCCAAGCAGGTGGACAGTAAATCCTGCCCCTTTGTAGAAGTCCAGGCTGCAGTGGGAGCAATGTCCAGGGGCAGCACCTTGCACCAATGAAAGCAGAAGTGTGGTGTCTGTGTCTTGCCTGGGAGCTTGGGTGGGGTGGGGGCAGGTAGGGCTACCTGTAGGGGCCGTCTGCAGACCCCCAGCCTCAGTTGAAGCCCCCAGCCCTGACCTGTATCCCTGATGCATTGAAACTGTGCTGCCCCTGCTCCCAGGGGTGCCCTACAACTGACCCACAGAGGACCCACCAACCCCAGCAGGGACCAAGACAAAAGGGCTCTACTGCCAACAGTGCAGAGTGGTGTAAAACAGAAGGCAGCCCGGGGGCGTGCACCAGGCACAGGAGTCCTGTGAGGGCGGAGGCTGTTCACTGCCTCAAGTCTCCCAGTGCACTCCAGTGCCTGAGAGGGGCCTGGGCTCTGAGCCACTTGGTCGGCAGGGTGGCCTGCTCTGATGAAGCCATGAATCTTGGGGACCAGAATCGCAGTGAGGACCATGGGGGAACATGCAGAGGCACAGGGTCTGTGTGAAGGTGGGGTGGGCTCCAGACCACATAGCCTTGCCCTCACCCTTGCATTCAGGTACGGCTCCTTCTCGCCCAGGAAACACCTGGAGCAGGGAGAGGCCAAGCTGTCTGCCGGACCGGGGGCGCTGTCAGGCTGGCAGACTCCCCTGTGACTACCCGGGGAAGAGCGAGAGGCTGAGCAGCCTACGCTAGAGGCACCTGCCCACCCCACTGCAGCCCCACTGGCTCCACCTGGCCTGTTCCTTCTGGGCCTATCTGCTGTTCTTGGCCCTAATATCATCAGAGACTGTCTGCATCTGCCCTCACTCGGCCAGTAGTACCACCAGGTTCCTCTTTGGAGGTATCCCCTAGGTCTCTGAATCTGTGTGCTGGGGCTGTCTGCATGGCGTCTTGAGTCAGCCTGCACCTCCCCTGGCCACTGTCTCTGTCCTTGCTCTATCTGGCACGTATCCACACCAACTTAAAGTGAAGTGTGGCTGGTGACTAATCCAGGCAAAGTCCTGGTTTAAAAGGGCTCTTTAAGGAGGTCACACGGATGACTGGCACCCCTGTGTCCTGGCCTCAGCTGGTAGGCACAACCCAGCTGTTCCAGGGAGGAGGGTTCAGTCACACTCAGCCAGGTGCTGTGGCAGAGCAGAGGCAGACACTGTGGAGGACAGCTCAGCCACACTCAGCCGGGTGCTGTGGGGAACTGCAGGACTCAGAAGTGGCCTCGAGGCGCTCTGTGGTCCTGCTTTGAAGTCTCTGGGCTCAGATAACCCACAACTGCCGACAAAATGAAGCAGCCCTAGTATGCCACCATGGATATCCGTCATCTGCATTTTTTTTTTTTTTTTTTTTTTTGGAGACGGAGTCTTGCTCTGTCACCCAGGCTGGAGTGTGCGGTGGTACGACTTCGGCTCATTGCAAACTCTGCCTCCCAGATTCAAGCAATTCTCCTGCCTCAGCCTCCCACGTAGCTGGGACTATAGGCACTCGCAACCACTCCTGGCTAATTTTTTGTATTTTAGTAGAGACGGGGTTTCACCGTGTTGCCCAGGCTGGTCTTGAACTCCTGAGCTCAGGGAATCTGCCCACCTCAGCCTCCCAAAGTGCTGGGATTACAGGTGTGAGCCACCGTGCCCAGCCGCCATCTGCATCTTACATCTTATTCTACCCTGTGGATGGATTCAGGATCCAGCATGCTTTCTTGCCCCAGGAGACGTCAGTGCCTCTGAGAGCCAGCAGCAAACAGTGCTCGGGGAAAGACTAAGCCCAGCTCCATGCTGGCTGCCAGCAAGGAAGCACAGGGCAAGGGGGTCAGGGGCGGCAGGGGCCTCACCACCATCAGGACACAGACAGGACACCTGGTCACTTCCATCAGGTGCCAGGTGGCCTAACTGCACCTGACCACTTCAGGGACCCCTCACCTGTAGGGCCTGGCCTGCAGAGTCTTCCCCTGGAGGGCAAGGCCAGGCCCTGCAGGTGAGGGGTCCCTGAAGTGGTCAGGAAGCCATCCGTGAGCACTTCCCCATGAGAAGCTGCCCGAGGGGAGGCCAGCCAGTCACTCCCTGGAGGGCCACCCTGGGGTTTCCACGTCTCTGCCTCAGGCCCTGGGTGGTCTACTGTAAGCTTCACAAGTAGACAACAGCTCTCTGCTCTTGCTAGAACGAGGACTTCCTGAGAATCACAGACACAGTCCCTCCTGAGTAAGGGGCCTGGGAGGAGCCATAAACGTCCCCGGTGAGCCCCTAAAGAGCACTCTCTGCTGTGTCTGCTCACAGGGCCCTGGCCTCAGGGGAACCACAAGGAGACCTGAGCCCATGGCACCCAGTCCACTCAGGAGAAGCAGACACACTCGAGACACCGGAGGGAGTGGACACAACAGTCAGCAGACAAAAAGACAGAGACCAGGAGGGAAAGGAGGAGGGGCTGAGCACAGAGCGTCTGACCCCGTGGCAGGACTCGGGGACGTCAGGGAGCAAGCCCACCATTCCCCGCTCAGGCCACGGAAGCCTGGAGCTGCCCCATGAAGCAAATGGCTTGCGGTGAGAAAGCAGAGTTAGGAGTGGAAGGAAGGTGTCTACATGTAGTTATCATGAAACCATGGATGGAATATCATAGCAGAGCGACTCACGGTGAGTTCACGCTGGAGACAGATGAGCTGCGAGATACAGTACCTCGAGCTTGCTTTACAAAACTGCACATGCAAAAAACAGAACAGACAGAAGTGAGAAAATCAGAGAGAGTTCTGAGAGAACCAGTGACACTGAGAGCCACGCCAGTGTAGGCGCAGGCTGCCGTGTGCATCTGGACAGGAGGCCGCGGACGCATCTGTCAGACGGGCACCAGCCGAGACCTCAGGGTGAAAGAGAAGTTGAGAACCAATTCCACACATGCAGAAAAGTGAGACTGCAGAAAAGTGAGACAGCAAACCCTGTAATTGCTGGAAGACAGAAGCCATTAGCTTGGGGGCCCATCCATCACTCAGCACACACTGCCCAGGACAGGCAGTGCGGCTGGGAAGACCCAACACCGATTTTCCTGCAGCTCCAAACAGCCCCCAGCACCCTGAGGTGGGAGGCTGACCGCACTGTCTCCTGGCCCTGGAGATGGGGCAGCACAGGCTAACAAAGGAGGCAAGGGTGCCCTTTCCAGAGATGCCCTTCCCGGAGATGCCGCCTGGGCCCTGCTGCCAAACCCACCTGCCTTCCCGGCGAGCACCTGGGCCCCACTCTGGTTCCAGCCCCAGGGCTCCCCAGGCTGCAACCCAGGCGCTTCCAGGCCACCAGGACACCTCCAGGGCAAATCAAGCTACATCCCAACCCACCTTCCTTTTGGGTGCAGTTCCAGCCATTTCCAAGTGACTTTCAAAGGCTTTTCTAAAACCAACAGAAGGAAACCAAAGTTTCCTTTACAGCCATTTCCCTCCAATTAGCTTCCCAGGGGAGGGCCAGGTGGGCTCCAACCCCTCCTTCTCATAACCAAGGTCTCTGTGCCTTTGTGGGCAGTCAAAGCAGCTTACTTGCCCACAGGCTCTGGGTGCAAACAGGCATGTGTGTGTGAGAGGGTGTGTGAGTGTGACACTGTGAGTGATGAGTGTGTGAGACTGTGAATGTGTGAGATTGTGTGTGTACGTGAGAGTGTGGGATGATTATAACTGAATGTGTGAGACTGAGTGTTGTGAGGGTGAATCTGTGTGTCTGTGTGAGTCTGTGTGTATGATGCTGTTTCTGTGCCTATGTAACTGTGTGTCTGTGTGTACCTGTGTATAAGTGTGTATGTGAGCCTGTGTGCCTGTGTGTGTCTGTGTGTGCCTGCCTGTATTTGTGTGTGTGTGTGTGTGTGACTGTGATTCTGCAGGCTGCCAGTGGTTAGAAATCCACGGAAGATGAGGTTTGACCCACCAAGAACCGAGGAAGAATGCTCCGTTCAAGCAAGCTGTCACCCCTGAGGCCCCAGGAATGCACAGCACTGCATGCAACACACTAGGGCAGCCCTTCTGAGGTAGGTCTGGCACCGTCGTGTCAAGCCCAAACAGAGCCATCACGGAGAGCCTCTTAAACACCAAGGACACCCCAAGTCCTCCCAGCACCGCAGCCCGGCATTGGCCCGCTCCGCGGAGGTCACAGCAGCACACGCTTGTTGGGGAGGAGCAAGGGCGGAGAGGGGGTACTCAAGGGCACATGCTCTCGCCCAACCCAGCAGCTCAAGGTGCTGGAAATGAGAGCAGGACAGGAGGTGGGCACTGCTCGTCCCACCAGGGAGATACAGGAAGCAGACGAGGCACAGATGACAGACAGCTTTCAGCCCTCGGAGGTCTCAGCACAAACAAGCACGCAAACAGCAGCAGCAGGGCCAGCCCTCGCCAGTGTGCACGGCCTCCTTGAAGGAAACCTCTGCGAATTGTTTGATTCCTGCAGGAATCTCTTGTGGTGGAAATCAGGACTGGCTGTCATGTCCAACCGGTGGGCTGAGGACATGCCACAGAGGATAGGGGCCCACAGCGTGCACCTCAGGCAGGGACCAATTGGGGGCCTGACACCTGGATTGCCTCGGGCTGGCTCGGGCCGGCCGCCCCTTGCCACGTGTGAGGGCTGCAGCCTGCTTGAGTTGAGGATGCTGGCGCCGGAGCTGACACCTGGCTCCAGACCCACCTTGAGGAAGAACACCTAGGGGTCCCCCGGCAGAAAAGAAGCTCTTTCCTCATGTAGGAATCAGCGTGGTGCTCAGGCCAACAGGTGGTGTCGATGTACCCTGTGCCCAGGGATGCCAGTCTACTGCCTTGTTCCTGCAGAGCAGTGTCTCCAAAGCAGGACAGGGCAGCAGATAAGGAAATATCCAGCCTCCTTTTCAGGCAGCCTGACTCAGGCTCCGTGACTGCCTGGGCCCTGGCAGCCTCTTCAGCAAGGTCTCAGCCCAGATGGGAGTGGACACCCTCCCATACCCCCAAGAGGAGGCAGGCCCTGCAGGCAGCAGGGGTCAAGGGACAAGTGCTCGCCTCTAGGAACAGCAGAGAAGGCAAATCCTAAAGAGAACAACCCAAGGCCTGCATGAGGCCAGGAGCTGAACACATCATTCGCCCCCTCTACGGCAGACCACCCACCTGCAGAGCTCACAGAGCCCTGGCAGCAACCCCTGGACCAAGTAACCAAACTAAATGGACTAAATAACTAACGGACCAAATAACCGAATTGGCGAAGACAATGAAAGATCGAAATTAAACAACTGAGGACTGAGGCCCCAGCAGTCTTCTGCATGATGGCCACTGTGTCCACAGCTGCCAGCTTCCCCTGCAGGCGGCTCCCATCCCTGCCTGAGTCCCCGGCGGGCTGCAGCCTCTTCTAGCTGCTGCTGCCCCAAAGACCAGCACTTTCTGCTAGGCTTAGAGACAGGCCCTCCACAAACACATCTTCCTGGTGCCCTCCAGGCAGGATCAGGGCTGGTATGGGTGTGCACACACTCAGCACATGCACTCACACACGGTCACTGTGCAACTCTCAAGTGCACACACACACACCTAGCACACTCATCCACATGCCAACATGCTTACAGAGTAGTGCAGACACACGTCACTACAGAGGTACCTGTGGCTGTGCCCGGCCCTGTGCTCCGTGTTCGCGGCAGGGCGGGCGGCCAGCTGAAGGGCAGGGTCCCACCCATCAGCATGGGGAATGGGAGGTGTGAGGGGTGGGCATATGCAGCCAGACATAGCCAGCGACTCCAGACCTCACTTCAGCTGGGCTCAGAGAACAAGCTCCCAGTAGGGGCATCTCTGCACTCTTGTGGCCCACCCTGTGACCAGGCCATGGGCCAGACTCCTGCCTCCCTTCCCAGGGACTGACCTCCCACAGCTCAGCTCACTGCAGCCTTTGGCCCTGGGCTGGACGCTTTGCCCAAACTCTAAAGCCCCTAACGCCTCCAAATGCGCTTCTGTGGAATAAGCCGTTTTCACCAGAATAACTTCCTCTAACCTCTGTCCCAGTACCAAACACTTGAGAGACATTTTTAGAAACTGCAGTAAGTCTCTCAGGCTGCTCAGGTATCACCTAGAATCTCTTGGCTCATAAAATACATTTCTGAAAAGCTGTGCATAAAATCAACTTACTGACTCCCTCCCCTAACTGATTCACAGTTGTCTGGGGAGGGGCCTGGAGCCACCCTGAGGCCATCCAGGGAGTGAATATCATGGCAGACAATCCCAGCCACAATGTGAGGGCTGTGCCTAGCCAGACCCTGGCCCTGTTCACACTGAGAAAAAGCCCTGGAGCCCCCAGGCTATCATCTCAGTTCTGAGGAGGGGCTGTGTCCTCACCAGCCAAGGCCAAGGGCCCTCTGAGGAAGCCTCTGGAAGGGGTGCCCTGGGGAGGGCCCAGCCATGGGACCTGCAGCAGCCCCACTGCCACCCCACGGTCCGGTCCCAGGAGCCTTACGCAGCGATGGAGATGTTCGCGGCAGACATGGGGCTGACTTCGGCCACTTCTTTGGCCTTTTGCAGAGCAAGCTTCTGATTGGCTGCTTCTTCCATCTCCTCTTCATCCTGTTTGAGCAAAGAGAAATGTCCAGCTCCCCTCACTGTGTTACAGCCACTCTAATGCCATCAGCTCTTCCTCCAGGGGCCTCAAAAAATACACAGGGCTGCTCTCTGTCCAGTGGAGACAGGCAGCCAACCCGAGTGAACGTGGCGCCCCACGAGCCGTTCCACAGGAGCTCTCTCTGGTGCTCTCCAGGGCCTCCCCTTCTGTGTCTGTGACTCAAAGGTAATGGTTGCTGGGGTTCCTTCCTCAGTGCTCTCTTGCTTCTGCTGTCTCCCTGGAGGCGACAGCCTCACCTCTGTGCTATCCTGACCTTATTCTGAGCTCTAGCCCAGGTACCCAGCCACTGACTGGATATTTTCATTTGTTTGTTTTGCTTTTTGTTATTTGTTTTTTTCAGAGACAGGGTCTCGCTCTGTCACCCAAGCTGCAGGGCAATGGCGCAATCTCAGCTCACTGCAGCCTCGACCTCCCAGGCTTAAGTGATCCTCTCACCTCAGCCTTCCACGCAGCTGGGACTCCAAGCATGTGTCATCACACCTGGCTAATTTTTTTTTAATTCAATTTTTCTTGAACTTCTAGGCTCAAGCACTCCCAAAGTGCTGGGAGTACAGGTGTGAGCTACCACGCCTGGCCTTCAGCCTGTCTGTAGCATGGCACCTTGAACTTGCCCATTAAAAGGCAAATCTGTCCCTCCTTTTGTCCCACCTGTCCCCCCAGGAGCATCAGTCACACTTGAACATGGCCAAGAGCAAGGGCAAGAGGCTCTGCACCCATGGCTGATTCCTGACCCAGCACTGCCCACAAACACTGCCGCCAGGAGGGTGTCCAGTGGGCCATGCGCCACCTTTGAGTTTTTCTACCTGGAGCCAGCAGACCACGTCTGTCCCCGTGTCCCCAGCTGTGGCTGTGAGAAGCCTCTCCCTGTCTCCCCTGCTCCTGGGTAACCACCTGCAGTGCCTGGCCCTGAGCTCCACATGGCTCCTGCACTCAGGGCTGGGCATGTGCACAGGTGCAGGCAGGTGCGGTTTCCTCTGCCCCCTCTGGCCCTGACTCCAAGTCACTAAACAAGACCAACATGCTCAGCACCTGGATTCTGGATCAAGGGTTCTAGGCTGAGACCACAGGCCCCAGAAGGGAAGCTACGACTTCCATGTTGTCCATCTGGACTGGAGCCACCACTGTTTCCTCACAATCCTGAAGCCCAGACCCACCTGGCTCCCCTGGGAGTCAGCATTCCCAATATTCCCTAAAATGTCCTTGAATCTTCTTTCAGGGCACAACACTAGCAAAAACTAAGTCCCTTGTTAGCTGCCTGCAAATTTCCCTCTACAGAGAAGAGACCTTCAAACCTCAAGCCCAGAGAGGAGGCAAAGCCAGACCCAGCAGGAAACACCCACACCCAGGTCCCTCCTCGAGGATCCGGCTCCATCCAGCTTCCCATTCTCTGGGGCAGGGACTTCACCAGTCACTCCAGGGAGTGTTCTAAAGTCCCCTGGAAGGTCTAAAACAAATTCAAGTTTATCCTCACTTCAAAAAGTACATAGTGCTGTAATACTTTTGTGGGAGTATAAGGGAAGGGGATGGTTGAGTCATAACCTTTGGGGCTCTTGGTCAGCCCAGAAAAATGCCCACAGCCAGACACAGACAGGCCCCCAGTGGCCCCAATTCTCAGAGAAGAAATTCCTGAATTAGGCCAGTTACGCAAAAGGGGGCCACCAATGAGGGTACATGTATGTGGACACAGGGCCCCAAGGACACAGCTTCCTCCCTCACGACAGAACTTAAAGAGACAGTGGGGCCCCAGCGCTCCAGTGCAGCCCACCCAGGACAGCTAGGGCCCTCCAAGGCAACCACAGAACCAAGGAGAGCTCTGTGGGTGCTTGGGCTCCCCCAACCCAAGCAGCCCAGGCTGAAGACAGGAACAGGCAGAAGCCAGAAACCAGAGCACCAGGGAGGAATCCAGGCCCCTAGGCATAGCCATGGCCCAGGTCTGGAGGCGTGGGAGTAAGAAGGCTGAACAGAAGCAAAGGGAGGCTCAGGCTGCAGCTGGCACACTGCATGGACCATGCCCCCTCCCGGAGAGCTGGGCTGGGGGAGCAGGGACACCTGCACAGCACTCACTCCTAGAGAAGCTCTGTGGCACACCTGCATCTCTGCTCCAGGGATAGAAATCCTGAACCTGCCTCTCTCAGCCCCAGAACAAGGAAGGCATGGAGAGACACTGGACTGGAGTGACGGAGCTGTGTCAGACCCCTAGACGTGCACAGGTGCATGCAGACACCTGTCCAGGGATGGTGCACAGGCAGAAGAGGGCACACGGTGACACGCACACAGAATGGTGCCCACACAGGTACATGCTGATGTACAGAGCATGCACGTGGGATGTTTGCAGCGTGGTTCACGCCAAACCAGAAGGCAGCACCACCTCTGCCAGGAGCTAGGGCTTGAGTCAACACACAAGCCTGCGACTCAGATGGCAGGTGGCCACACTACAAGTGTCCAGGGCTGGGGAGAGCATGACCAGGCGGGGGCATGTCATCCGGAGGGATATCACAGAGAGAGACATGTACAGTCGCATCCCCCACCAGGTTCAGGGATGAGAGGAATATTAAAATGGCACCCGCTGGGCACTGCCTGAAGCAGCAGCTATCCCACTGTGGCACAGCTGTGCTGGGACAGGCCACCAGCTGCTCCTCCCACTCCTGCTCCCAGCACACCCTGCCGTTCAGGCCGTTCTTCCTGGTGCTGGCTTCTCTGAGAGCCTGCCTGTCCATCTGCCTTCAGGGCTCTGGCTTTCCCTGCATTCTCAGCTCCAGCCTCCAGCCCCTGAGTGACAGACCAGCCTCTGCCCGCCAGGACCCGAGGCAACGCTCCTGGACAGGGGACACATGAGGCCCTAACCCAGGACCCAGACTCCTCCTGGCTACGGCCACATTCAAGTGGCATGGGCTGACACCAGCCCCTCCCTGTCCCCACCTACCTTAGTCAGCTCCTGGGCATTGGCCAGGTTGTCCACAGCGATAGCCAGGAAGACATTCAGCAGAGTGTCTGGTTGGGTCCAGCTGAGGAAGGGAACCTCTGCCCCACACGGCCCCACAGTCACACTGCAGCTTCCCCCATCTCCCCAGATCCCAACCAGCCTCCAGTCTCCTTCCCTTGGCACCTACCAGCTCCCCCAGGCCCCATCCCCAGACACACTCCAGCCCAGCCACTAGGCCCTCCAGCTCCCTGTTCCCTCCTCACCTCCAGCCTCTCTGCCAATCCCTCCTTTGTTCAGCCTCCCATCACCCAGCCTCTTCCTGGGTGCCCACCTAAGCCTCTTCCCCCAACCCAGCTCTTTTGGGCTGAGTGTGCAGGTGCAAAGCTCAGAGGCTGTGCTGGAGCCATTTGCCTCTGCCTCCTAACGAGGGCCCACAGTCAGCCTGCTGTGCTCCCAACTCCCCAAGTTCCGACCAGCACAAGAAGCCTCCCCACAAACAGCTTCTACTCCAGAGGCTCCAGGTAGGGCTCCACTGCCTTCTGGGTCCTGTGAGCAGAGACCACCTCAGACAAACTATGAGCATGCAAACCCACCCGTGGCCAGCACATGCCGGGTCCCAGGTCCTAGGCCCACAGATGCCACCTAGTGCTACCTTCCCCTCCTTTTCCATTTCCTTTCCCGCATGGTGTCCTGGGGCCTCTCCCTTGCAGCATCCCCCCTCTAGATCACAGGACTCACGTCAGGCCATGGAGACAGCAGATGGCATGATCTGGTTCCTGGGACTGCACCTTGCCTCAACTGACCCCCCAGGAGCCCAGTGTGAGGTGCTGCCCCACCGTGTAGAAATGAAGCAACCAAGGCCCAGAGGGAAGCACCTGCCACAGGTCCCGGCACAGGCACCACCTAGGGTGGGCGGCCTCCTCCTCAAAGCTCGCGGGACCAGGTCCTTGTCCGGTCACGGTGTTTTTCTTTGCAAAAGGAACTCTTCACCCATCACTGGAGGCTGCCTTTCCCCGAACGCTCACCTCCCTGCCCCTGCGCAGTTTCCCAGAACCACCCCTGACATAGTCAGGACCCTGGCTGTGACTCGGATCTGTCCCTCCAGACCCTGGCCATTAGGGGTACCTTCCTGGCCATTTTATCACTCCAGGTTTCTCAGCCCAGGCCCTGCTGGCATTTGGGGCTGGGCAATCCTCTATGGGATGGCAGGGAGCACCCCTGGTCTCCGTCCACTTGAAGCCGGAGCCTCAAGTTGTCAGCCCCTCCCCGTCAGTGCTGACAACCAAAAGTGACTCAGACACTGCCAAATGTGCCACAGCATCTGTGGGGAGAGGAAGTTGCCCCCATTAGAACCTTGCACTCCACGTGATCGAGCGGGTTTCACCACAGGCCTGCGACTCACCCTGCCCAGGCTGCAGCCACTCTCCCTGTAGTGCTGGCCTGTGCCAGGCCGAGGAGCAGCTGGCTCTGTATGAGGCCAACAGCAGTGACCCAGGCAGGTCAGGTCCCTCCCTGGCTGGACAGGTACCCCCTCCATGGGGGTCAAGGGAGCACATATCCCAGGCCAGAGCCTCACAGGCAAGTCCACACAGAGCTCCAGCAGATCCCACAGGGCAGGACATTGAGGCCAGGCTGACACCTCCAGGCACTAGCCACAGCCACCGACACCCTCAGAGGCTTTCATGCCCAGAAAGCAGGACCAAGGGCCATGCCCCTTGGGATCCAGCAGGAGTGACGCTGAGTGGATGGGAGGGGGACGCTTGTGGCCACCATACCTGGCCCGAGTGTGAGGGTCAGACTCGGCTATGGTGAACCACTGGCCACTGCTCTGTCTCAAGGCAGAGACACCTCCTTCTGGACGCTGGCTGTCCTGTCTGAGGCCTCCGTCCCTCTCTGACAATTGTGGCTGCCTTTCTTTGGTGCCTCCGGTGCCAAAGCAGACACTGCCCCCTCAGGCTCCCTGGAGCCCCTCCTAGGCTCACACTCAGCTTCCCAGGGAAGCTGGATCCCCCACTCTGGGGACCAGGACCTGAGCTGCAGCCTAAGGACCACCCCGTGACAAACAAGGCTGAGAGAGTGAGCCCCTGCTGGGCCAGCCTAGGAGAGGTGGAGCAAGGAATGAGGAGACAGGGAGGCAGAGACAGGAAAGAAGGTGAAGTGTGCAAGGGCACTGACGGCACCAGCACCAGTGAGGCAGAGATGAGGACAGAGAGACGGGGTGAGTGGCTGTCGTGTGTGAGGAGGTCGAGGGAGAAGCAGAGCCGGGAGGTCAACTGTGAGACATTGTCTCCAGCTCCTCAGGGTCCTGCAGGGTGTTCTGCCACAACGGTTCTCAAAGTGGGGCCCCCAGACCAGCAACACGGGCTCCCCCGGCAGCCTGTGAGAACGCACATTCTCAGGCCCCAGCCCAGCCCCACTGCCTCTGACACCCTGGGCTAGGGCTGGAATCCAGGCTTACCACCCCTCAGGGGACTGTGATGCTCAGTTGAGTTTGAGAACCAAAGACACTTCTCCTAGGCCTTAACTTCCCACCTCAGCTACAGGGGGACCCACACTCACACTGCTGGTCATAGCGCTCACCCTCGCCTGTACCATGAACGCTGCAGTTCTCCCTCCAGATCTTCCTCGGCCCCAGCCCTGTCCCTATCATGGCCCTTGGCTGAGGCAGAGCTCACCACCGGCTGCTGGACTCGCCCTGACCCCACAGACCCACCCTCTGACTCAAGGTCCTGAAACAGCCCAACTGTCATCCTCCACAGAAAACCTTTCCTTACATTTCTCTGCAAAGGGGACGGTATCAGTAGGCGGAAGGGCTCCTTTTTAAAGTCCAGTGCCAAAACCTAAATACGCAATTAAATCAAAGTGAAAACAAAAACCCACCTGCCCAGAGTGTGAGGCTCCCCGACTGCTGCTCAGAGTCCGTAAGGGCCTGCTGCTGGCCGCACCCACCCCCACCTCTGGATACTCCCACACGCAGCAGCTCATGCTCCCTCAGGCTGAGTCCCGCAGCCTCCAGACTCCTGCGTGCCAGCCACCTGCAGAATGTTCCCCATCTGCACTCAACTCTGAGAATGCATCTCTCACGTCCATGACCCCCAGTCCTCCTGGAGGGATCCACGTGGCGGCCATGAGGAAAAGGAGGGCCAAGCACTGACCACCCTCTGCCCCAGCCCCACAGAAGGATACAGTTTCCGAACAGCGTCAGGACAATGAAGTAAAAGGACGAGAACATGCCTTTGCTGACGCCGCCTTGCGATTCGATCCCGTGATACATCACTGCATTCCAGTCCTCTCCCGTCAGGATCTGCCAGGATGGAGAGAACACAGGGCAAGCCCCCGTGGCTGCCTTCCCCATACACACGCACCCTCACCCACACAAGTGCATGTGCACTGTCACGTCCACACACACCGCCATGTCCACATATGCACATCCAGGCCTTTAGATGCTGCTGCTTCCGAAGGTCTGGGCATCCCAGGGTCCTCCAGAAAAGCTTCCAGAAGGACATGGCTGCAGAACTCGGTCTTAAAAGATTAACATGCTCTAGGTTTTCAGCCACAAATGAAAAGGGAGCTCCCAACAGGAGAAGGAGGTGGGCAGAGCTGAGGGCAGCAGTGAGCTGAGGCATGGACAGACGAAGCAGCGCCATCCACATCACTGTGCCACCGTCGAGAAAGCCGAGGTTCAAAGGGGACTGGGCTGCACACGGCCACCCAGCAGAAGCAGAGCCTTATGCTCTCAGTTCCTGCCACCCCACTTGATCTGTCCAGCCTCAAAGTCTGGCTAAATGCAACCCTTGTCCTAGTAGCAAACTCATGTCTCTTTTCTACTTTTATGTTTGGAAACATACAAGAAAATAATAAATACTCGTGTGTCCCCCACCCAAAATGGAAATTCTGCCCCATGTGCAATGATCCCCCTCCTCATGACCAACTCCAACCAGCGATCTGACACAGATCGAAGTCTTTTTTCTTTTGTCACTTTCTATTTATTATTTGTGGGTGTTTTAAATTTTTTTTTTTTTTTTTTTTTTTGAGACAGAGTCTCGCTCTGTCGCCCAGGCTGGAGTGCAGTGGCACGATCTCAGCTCACTGCAAGCTCCGCCTCCCGGGTTTACGCCATTCTCCTGCCTCAGCCTCCCAAGTAGTGGGACTACAGGCGCCCGCCACCATGCCCGGCTAATTTTTTGTATTTTTAGTAGAGACGGGGTTTCACCGTGTTAGCCAGGATGGTCTGGATCTCCTGACCTCATGATCCACCTGCCTCAGCCTCCCAAAGTGCTGCGATTACAGGCGTGAGCCACCATGTCCGGCTGTGTTTAATTTTTTTTTACCAATACATATTTGTACATATTTTAGGGTACTTAAGGTATTTTGATACATGCATACAATGTGTAATGATCAAACAGGGTATTCAGCATATCCATCACCTCAAACATTTAGCATTGTGTTGGGAACATCTTAAACCTTTTCTTCTGATTATTGTGAAATAGACAATATATTGTTGTTAGTTATAGTCACCCTACCATTCTATCAAACACTAGGACTCGCTCCTTCTGTCTAACTATGTTTGTACCCCTTAACCAGCCTCTCTTCATGCCCCTTCCCACGGCCTTCCCACCTTCTGGTAGCCATCATTCTAACCTCTACCTCCAAATCAGCTTTTTTGCTCTCACATCTGAGGGGGAACATGTGAAGTTTGTCTTTCTGTGCCTGGCTTATTTCACTTAACTTAATGACCTCCACTTCTATCCATGTTGCTGCAAATGACAGGATTTCATTCTTTCGGTGGCTGAATAGTATTCTGTTACATATATACACCATATTTTCTGTATCCTTTCATCTGTTGACAAGCACTGAGGCTGATCCCGTATCTTTGCTACTGTGAATAGTGCTATCATGAGCATGAGGAGGAAGGCACCACTTCCATGTTCCAACTTCCTTTCCTTTGGATAAACACCCAGCAGTGGGATTTTTGCAGTATGGTTCCTCTTGAGGAGCCTCCATACTGTTTCCCAGAGTGGCTGGACTAATTTACATTCCTTTCAACAGTGTGAGAGAGTTCCCTTCTCTCCATATCCTTGCCAGCATTTATCATTTTTTGTCTTTGATAATAGCCACCCCAAATGGGTGAGACGATACCTCACTGTGGTTTGGATTTGTCTTTGCCTGATGATTAGTGATGCTGAGTATTTTTTTCATACATCTGTTGGCCATTTGTATGTCTTCTTTTGAGAAATGTCTATTCAGAGCCTTTGCCCACTTTTAAATGTGATTATTTGGTTTTTTTGCTGTTGAGTTGTTTGAGTTCCTTGTATATTGTGGATAGTAACCCCTTGTTGGATGAATGGATCCAAGTCTTTAGGGTTCCACTACACATCACACACATACACGTATGTATAAACAGAATACCGCCTATGTGCTAAACATGCACAGGAAGGTACAAGACTACACGTCATTCTTCAACTTGCTGTTTTCATTCAACAATACAGCTTTGAGGTTTCTCCATTCTTTTTTTTTTTTTTTGAGACAGGGTCTTGTTCTGCTTCCCAGGCTGGAGTGCAGTGGTGTGATCTCGGCTCACTGCAACCTCTGCTTTCCAGGCTCAATCAATCCTCACACCTCAGCCTCCTGAGTAGCTGGGTCCACAGGCAGGTGCCACTATGCCCAGCTAATTTTTTGTATGTTTCAGTAGAGATGGGGTTTTGCCATGTTGCCCAGGCTGGTCTTGAACCCCTGGGCTCAAGCAATCAGCCCCCTTCAGCCTCCCACAGTGCTGAAATGACAGGCGTGAGCCACCGCACCCAGCTCTCCATGTTGATACACATAAATCTACTTATTTGTGTAAACCATTGCACCGTTTGCCTTCCATTTACCCATTTTCCTTCTCACAGGTACTTTTAGTGGCTTCCAGATATGTTTATATGTTATATATGTCACGTTGTGCGTACGTGAAGCTTCTCTAGAGCTGAAGCTGCCAGATATGTAGGCTATGCATACCTTCGCCAACTTCACTAGATGTTTCCAGAATGGTTATCCCAAATTGTATTCCTGCCAGCAGCAGAGGATGGTTCTTCATCAACATCCTCACACCACCCATGGCACTGTCACACCCTTTGATAGTTCCCAATCTGATAAAGATGAAAGGGCTTAAAAGCACTGGCCAGGCATGGTGGCTCACGTCTGTAGTCCCAGCGCTTTGGGAGGCCAAGGTGGGAGGATCACTTGACCCCAGGAGTTCGACACCAGCCTGGGCGACAGAGTGGGACCCCATCTCTACAAAAAAAAAAAAAAAGGCAAGTCAGTGACTTTGAACATTTCTCCTGCCCAAGGACCCTTAGATCTCTTCTGTGCCCTGCCTTTCAACCCCCCTGGCTCCTATTTCTGATGACTCATCTTTTTCTTACTGACTTTTGAGACTTCCTTATGTATTCTTGTATACACTAATACTCTATCTGCATTATCTATTGTAAATATCTTTAGTCTCCTGTTGGCTTTTATTTTTGTATTTAAAAAGGTTTAACGTAATCAAATGTCAGTCTTATCAGTCTGTTCCTTTATGTTTTCTGCTTTTTGCATCTTAAGAAATTCGTCTCCATCCAAGGTCATAAAGATATTTTCACTACACACACACACACACACACACACACACACAGCAGGGAGAGATGGCTCACACCTGTAATTGCAACACTTTGGATATAGAGACCAGCCTGGGCAACACAGCGAGACCCTGTCTACAAAAAATTTTTTTTAATGAGCTAGGTGTGGTAGTGCGCACCTGTAGTCCCAGCTACTCAGAAGGCTGAGGCAGGAGGATCACTTGAGCCAGTTCTGTGAGCTATGATCATGACACTGCACTCCAGCCTTAGCAATAGAGCAAGACCCCATCTTCATTTAAAAAAAGAAATTCGGAGATGGGGTCTTGCTCTATTGTCAAGGCTGGAGTGCAGTGCCACAATCACAAGACCCCATCTCTATTAAAAAAAAAGAAATTCGGGCCAGGCGCAGTGGCTCACATGTGTAATCCCAGCACTTTGGGAGGCCAAGGCAGATGGATCACAAGTTCAAGACCAGCCTGGCCAACACAGTGAAAACCCGTCTACTAAAAATACAAAAATTAGCTGGGCGTGGTGGCAGGTGCCTGTAATCCCAGATACTCAGGAGGCTGAAGCAGGAAAATCGCTTGAACCCAGCAGGCAGAGGTTACGGTGAGCCAAGATCGCACCACTGCACTCCAGCCTGGGCAACAGAGCTAGATTCCATTTCAAAAAAAAAAGACAAGAAAAGAAAAGAAATTCCTCTCCATCCAAGATCATAAAGATATTTTCATCATATATATAAATATATATTTACATTATATATAATGTATATATATACATTATATATATATATATTTATTTTCTTGTAAAGACTGGGTCTTGCTCTGTTGCCCAGGCTGCAGTGGCACAATCCTAGCTCATTTTAACCTCAAATTCCTGGCCTCAAGTAATTCTCCTGTCTCAGCCTCTCAAGTAGCTTGGACTACAGGGGTGCACTATCAGCTATTTTCTTTTTTTTTTGGAGGTGGGCTCTCATTATGTTGCCCAGGCTGATCTTGAACTTATATCCTCAAGCGATACTCCCACCTCAGCCTCCCAAAGCACTGGGATTATAGGCATGAGCCACCATGTCTGGCCTCTTACTCTTTAAATCATTTTCAAGCTTGATATTTTACATTTAGGTTTCTAATCCAACTGAAGTTTTGTGTATGCACGGAGATGATGATCCAATTTTTTCCATATGGAAAGCCAATTTTCCCAGACCCAAATTTTTTTTTTTTTTTTTTTTTTTTTGAGACGGAGTCTCGCTCTGTCGCCCAGGCTGGAGTGCAGTGGCCGGATCTCAGCTCACTGCAAGCTCCGCCTCCTGGGTTCACGCCATTCTCCTGCCTCAGCCTCCCGAGTAGCTGGGACTATAGTTGCCCGCCACCTCGCCCGGCTAGTTTTTTGTATTTTTTAGTAGAGACGGGGTTTCACAGTGTTAGCCAGGATGGTCTCGATCTCCTGACCTCATGATCCGCCCGTCTCGGCCTCCCAAAGTGCTGGGATGACAGGCTTGAGCCACCGCGCCCGGCCTAGACCCAAATTTTTGAATAGTCCATCCTTCCTCCGTTGATTTCCAATGACATCTTTCTCATATAACCAACTTTCTATATATGTTTGGAGTGTTTCCGGGTTCTCTGGTCTGTTCTTTTGATATTTCATTTTTACGTACACCACACTATTTTCATTACCGTAGCTTTATAAAAAAGTCATGATATATGGTAGGACAAATTTCTTCTTCCTGAATTATCTTTTCTTGGACTTTTACTCTTCCATACAATCAATATGCTGAATTCCAAGGGCAGTACCATTGGAATTTGGATCAGGATTGCATTGATTCATGAATTAAATTGGGCAGAACTGACACCTTCATCATTTTAAGACTTCCCATTTACAAACATATCTGTGCAATCATTCAGCTCCTTAGGGCCTTGAATGACATTTCCTAATTACTGCAACAAAAGTCTTGCATAATTTTAGTTAGATTTATTTCTGGGTACCTTGAAGTTTTGTTACTACTGTGAATGAGACTTTTCTTTTAAACTGAATTTTCTAATTGAATAATGTTATTATCTAGAAAAGCTATATTTTTGTACATTTATTCTGTGTTCAGCAACACTGATGAATTTTCTTATTATATTTAATATATTATCTAGGATTTTCTATAGCAAATAATCACATCATTTGCAAATAATAGTATTTTTCTATTCCTTTCTGGTCATTTTACTTCTTTTTTCTTACTACATTAGCTTCGACTGCTTGAATACTAGGCATCCTTATTTTTTTTTTTTAACAATACTTCTAATCTTTTACTATTATCTATGATCTTTGCTATGGTCTCTTTTAAATAACAGCTTTATTGGGATATAATTCACCCATTTCAGGTGTGTAATTCAATAGTTTTTAGTATATTCACAAATATGCGTCACCATTGTCACAGTCCATTTTAGAACATTTTCATCCCCTCAAAAAGAGAAACTCATACCCATTAGCTATCACCCATCCTGGTTGTAGGTTTTTTGTAGACACTCTTTAGCAGATTTTTTTAAACTCCTGTCAATTCTTAGCATAACTTTTTTTATCGTGAATGAAAGTTGACTTTTATCAATGTTTCAAGTTTCTGCATCTATGACACATGTTCTCTTTTAACTGGTAGAGATTAGGAATTATACTGACAATTTCTTGTATTACTTGTATTTCTTATATTACTAGAACACAGTTTAGCTATGTCTTTTTAAATATATTCAGCTGATTTGATTTTTATATAGATTTTAGATTATTTGCAGACATTTGTGATGCAGATTAAAAAAACACCAAAATAACAAGACTGTAAAACGCATGTTTTTAAGGAGATGCATCAAGTAGATAATTATATAGCAAGACCAAGGGGGAAAAAAGCACAAATAAAAATTATAACACAAAAGGGGGGTCATAACATAGGAAAAAGAGATTTTTTTTATTTTTTTTTTTTTTTGAGACAGTCTCGCTCTGTTGCCCAGGCTGGAGTGCAGTGGCCAGATCTCAGCTCACTGCGAGCTCCGCCTCCCGGGTTCACGCCATTCTCCTGTCTCAGCCTCCTGAGTAGCTGGGACTACAGGCGCCCGCCACCACGCCCAGCTAGTTTTTTGTATTTTTTTTAAGTAGAGACGGGGTTTCACCGTGTTAGCCAGGATGGTCTCGATCTCCTGACCTTGTGATCTGCCCGTCTTGGCCTCCCAAAGTGCTGGGATTACAGGCTTGAGCCACCGCGCCCGGCCAGAAAAAGAGATTTTTTAAATTACAGAAGAATATTATGGCAGCTTT
Source organism: Rhinopithecus bieti (assembly GCF_001698545.2). NCBI lineage: Eukaryota > Metazoa > Chordata > Mammalia > Primates > Cercopithecidae > Rhinopithecus > Rhinopithecus bieti. The sequence continues at coordinate 169,487 of NW_016810868.1, forward strand.
ATGCCATGAGATTTGAATGAATCTACTTTCACTGGGCAGACATTAGCGTGCCTGCCGTGTTGGGCGATATTCAGGTGCTTAGGATGGTCAGTGGATAAAACAAAGACCCTGCCCCATGGAGCTTGTGTTCTGATCTGCATTTTATCTTAAATTGTCCTTGCATGGCTTTGGTGTCAAGGTTGTACTAGCCTCATGAAATGATTTCTTCCCTTCTCTGAAATTGTTTAAGTCAAATAGTTATTATTTCTTCTTGAAAGGCTTGGTGAAACTCGCCTTACAACTGACTGGGCCCCAAGCAGGAGGCAGAAAGATAGGAAGAAAATTTTGACCATTGGTTAAATTTCTTTTATAGTTATGAAGTGTCCAGGTTTTCAAAATTTCTTCTTGAGCTAATTTAATCAACTTAATGTCTTCCTATAAAAATGCATGTTTTGGCCAGGCGTGGTGGCTCACGCCTGTAATCCCAGCACTTTGGGAGGCCTTAGGTGGGCCAATTATGAGGTCAGGAGATCAAGACCATCCTGGCTAACACAGTGAAACTCCATCTCTACTAAAAATACAAAAAATTAGCTGGGCATGGTGGCAGGCACCTGTAGTCTCAGCTACTCAGGAGGCTGAGGCAGGAGAATGGCGTGAACCCGGGAGGTGGAGTTTGCAGTGAGCTGAGATCGCGCCACTGCTCTCCAGGGGTGACAGAGCAAGACTCCGTCTCAAAAAAAAACAAAAAGCATGATGTTTCATCTACGCTTTCCAATCTCACGGCATAAAGTTGCCATAATATTCTTTTGGAATTAAAAAAAAAAATCTCCTTTTCCTATAGTTACAACTCCCTTTTGGGTTACATTTTTTATTTGGGCTTTTTTTCCTTGATCAGTCACTTCATTCAATTATCTACTTCATGAGTCTCCTTAAGAACATGCTTGTTATCTTGGTGTTTCAGTGATCTGCATAACAAATGTCTACTCTTAGCATCATCCGTTTTCAATTTTTCTTTGGTTTATTACTCCTTCTTCTGGATTCTTCATATGAGTACTTGTTAAGCCAGGCTCTGTGGTTCATGCCTGCATTACCAGCACTTTGGAGGCTGAGGTGGGAGGATAGCTTGAGCCCACTGAGTTTGAGACCAACCTCAGCAACACAGTGAGACCATGTCTCTACAAAAAATAGAAAGAATTAGCTGGGCATGGTGTTGTGTGCCTATGGTCCCAGTTACTTGGGAGACTGAGGTGGGAGGACCACTTGAACCCAGTTCAGGGCTGCAGTGCCTGGGTGACACAGCAAGATGCCTTTTTCTTTTTTTCTTAAGAGTACTTGTTTATTTTTTATCCTGTTTTTCCTGATAGCTGCATTAAGATTATAAGTTTTCCTTTAAGTATTGTTTCAGGTTCCCCTTACAAGTTGTGATACTGTTCAGTTCTAAATAATCTGTAATAGCCATCATGATTTCTGATTTCCTCTTTACTCCCAAATCCTTCAACTTACAAATATGAGAAAAATATTAAATGACTTATTATTAACGGTGCCTGTTTATCTAAATGATATCAAAGTTGTGCTCTGCAGGGTAGCAACTTTTTTTTTTTTGAGTTGGAGTCTCACTCTGTAACCCAAGCTGGAGTACAGTAGCATGATCTCGGCTCACTACAACCTCCACCTCCCAGGTTCGAGTGATTGTCCTGCCTCAACCTCCAGAGTAGCTGGGATTACAGGCACCCACCACCACACCTGGCTAAATTTTGTATTTTTAGTAGATATGGGGTCTCGCCATTTTGGTTTCACCACGCCAGGCTGGTCTCGAACTCCGGACCTCAGGTGATCTGCCCACTTCGGCCTCCCAAAGTGCTGGGATTACAGGTGTGAGGTACTGCACCCAGCTGGACAGTAATTAATACTTGTTGAAGTTTCCTGAGTGACCTAATAAACGGTCAACATCTGCAAATGTTCCTTGTGCCCCAAATAATGAATATTCTATTCGCTATCTGTTGGGTACAGTTCTGTATGTGACAACTGGTTCATGTTTTTAGATCCTTTCTAATCTTTTGCCAGTTTCATCCTTCAGTTTGACAGAGACATGTTATAAATCTCTTATAAGATGGTAAAGTTTTTATTTCTCCTTGTAATTCTGTTTGGTTTTGGTCATTCTGAGGCCAGGTTGTTAGGTCCTGCAAGCTCATGCCCTGCAGTGTGTTCCTTCTGGCGGCGTCCTCTGTTCATCATGTAATATGCCCCTTTATTCTCATCCATCCTCTTTTTACCTCTTTTGGCTGACATTAATACATCAGCTTTCTTTTGTTTTGTTTTGTTTCTCGAGACGGTGGAGTTTCGCTCTGTCACCCAGGCTGGAGTGTAGTGGCGTGATCTCAGCTCACTGCCTCCCAGGTTCAGGCGATTCTCCCACCTCAGCACCACCACACCCAGCTAATTTTTCATATTTTTAGTAAAGACAGTGTTTTACCATGTAGGCCAGCGGGTCTCGAACTCCTGACCTCAAGTGATCCACCTACTTTGGCCTCCCAAAGTGCTGGGATTACAGGCATGAACCACCATGCCCGGCCTACACCGGCTTTCTTTTGGTCAATGTTTAATTAGTTCATCTTTTCATATCCCCTTATTTTTTAATTACACAATATTTTAAACACTCCAAAAGATGCAATGAATAATTTAACTAACCACTGTGTATCCACTACCCAGCTTAAGAAATAAAACATCAAAATGTGGCCAGAACTCCCCAGTCTCATTCCTCTTCCTCTCCCCACCTCCCAGCAACTCCCACCCCACCACCAGGAAAACCGTGTCCTGAATTTGGTGCTCATCATTCCTGTGCAAGCATTTATATGTTTACTACATCCATATCATAAACAGTGTATGATACTGTTTTGCACATCGTTCATCCTTAAATAGATCATACGGTATAAACACACTTACTTCTAGGGCACTCATTTTCCCTTCTGCACAAACTGATCACACTTCTCTTATCCATTTCCCTGATGGTGAACATGCAGGTGATTTTCAGGTTTTTGTTATTACAAATAATGCTGCTAGAATGGCTTTACATGTTTCCTTGTGTACTTGGGCAAGAAACTTTCCAGGGCATATATCTGGCAGGAACTGCTCGTGCCAATTCCAGTGGACGGGATATAATGAATTACTCTTCAAAGTGGCTCTACCAACCCACCAACAGCATAAAGAAACCCTAATTTCTCCACTTCTTCTCTAAATCGTGTTAGATTTCTTAATTTTGGCTAAACTGACAGGTGGAAACAGTTGTTTCGTTGAGGGTTTAATTTGCATTTCCCTGACTGCAGTAAAATTGATCATAGTTTCTTCTCCTGTGAGTTACTTGTTTTTATCCTTTGTTCTTTCATACTATATTATTTATCTCTTAATCTATCTAGAATTGATTTTCATACTTGGTACCAGGTAGGAATCCAATTTCATGTTTTTCTACATAGATACCATCTGCAATGACAGCACTTGAGTTTTCTGTGTATATTTCATTTGTAAATAATGACATTTTTCTTTCTTGTCAATCCTGAGAATTTTTATTTCATTTTTTCTTGTTCTACTGTGCTAAGACCCCTGATACTAACGTAATCTGCTAAGCGTTTTATTTGGAAGGAGTGTTAGGTCTTACTTTAAAAAAAAAAATTATCACGGACATTTGAAGTATACACAGAGTGGAGTGCAACGAACCCTACGTGCTCATCACCCAGTTTCAGTCATCAGCAATGTCTGCAATCTCATCTCCGCTCCTCTCACCTCTGGCTGACTGTGCTTGTGCTAGAGTTCCAATGCTTTCTCTGATCGTACAGGGTTTGTATCCACCTTAATCTGTTAGTGTGACAAATTACATTCCTAGGTTTTCTAATGTTGAATTATCTTGCATTTCCAGGAAAAGTTATAGTCAATTATAAAAATAATTTTTAAGAATATCTAGATTTGATTAGTGATGGTTTCCCCCGGATGCTTTGCTTCTGGGTTTGTGGAAGTGATCTGTATTTTTCTTTTCTGATAGTGTCCTTGTTTAGTTTTTTTCATTATCAAGGTTATTCTAGTTTCATACAATGAGTGGTGAGCTATCCCTTTTTATATTCTGTGGAGGAGTCTGTATAAAATTGGAATAACTTCTTAAATAGCAGAATTCACGCATCATACTATCTGAATTTGGTAACTTGAGTAAGAGATTTTTAATTTAAAAAAATTTTTTTTTATTTCAATAGATTTTGGGAGAACGGGTGGTGTTTGGTTATATGACTAAGTTATTTAGTGATGATCTCTGAAATTTTGGTGCACCCATCACCCAAGCAGCATACACTGTAGTTTTTTATTCCTCGTCCCCCTCCCACCCTTTCCCCCAAGTCCCTAAAGTCCATTGTACCATTCTCATGCCTTTGCATCCGCATAACTCAGCTCCCACTTATGAGTAAGAACATACAATGTTTGGGTTTCCATTCCTGACTGACTTCACTTACAACAGTAGTTTCTGATTCCATCCAGGTTGTTGTAAATGCCATTATTTCACTCTTTTTTATTGCTGGGTAGTATTCTATACTATATTGGTATACACTACATTTTCCACTCATTGACCAATAGGCATCTGGGTTGGTTCTGTATTTTTGCAGTTCCAAATTGTGCCACTATAAACATGCATATGCAAGTATTCTTTTTCATATAATGATTTCTTTTCCTCTGAGTAGATATCTAGAAGTGGGATTGCTGATCAAATGGTAGATATACTTTTAGTTCTTTAAGGAATCTCCACATTGTTTTCCATAGTGGTTGTATTAATTTACATTCTCACCAAGAGTGTAGAAGTGTTCCCTTTTCACCACATCCACACCAGTATCTATTATTTTTCATTTTTTTTTATTATGGGCATTCTTGCAGGAGTGAGGTGGCATCTCACTGTGGTTTTTATTTGCATTCCCCTGATCATTAATGATGTTAAGCATTTTTCCATATGTTTTTGTATATCTTCTTTTGAGAATTGTCTATTCATGTCCTTAGCCCACTTTTTAATGAGATTGTTTGTTTTTTTCTTGCTAATTTGAGTTCTTTGTAGATTCTGGATGTTAGTCCTTCGTCAGATGTACAGATTGTGAAAATTTTCTCCCACTTTGTGGGTTTCCTGTTTGATTATTTCTCTTGCTGCGCAGAAGCGTTTTAGTTTAATTAAGTCTCATCTATTTATCTTTGTTTTTGTTGCATCTGTTTTCGGGTTCTTTGTCAAGAAGTCTTTGCCTAGCCAAAGTCTAGAAGGATTTTTTTCTGATGTTATCTTTATAATTGTTATGGTTTCGGCTCTTAGATTAAGTCTTTGACCCATCTTGAGTTGGTTTTTGTATAAGGTGACAGATGAGGATCCAGTTTCATTCTCCTACATGTGGCTTGCCAATTATCGCAGCACCATTTGTTGAATAGGGTGTCCTTTCCCCACTTTATGTTTTTGTTTGCTTTGTCAAAGATCAGTTGGCTGTAAGTATTTGGATTGATTTCTGGGTTCTCTATTCTGTTCCATTGGTCTATGTACCTATTTTTATACCAGTACCAAGGTGTTTTGGTGACTATGACCTTACGTCGTAGTTTGAAGTTGGGTAATGTGATGCCTCTAGCTTTGTTCTTTTTGCTTAAGTCTTGCTTTTTTTTTTTTTTTTTTGAGATGGAGTCTCACTCTTGTCACCCAGACTGGAGTGCAATGGATGGTGCAATCTTGGCTCACTGCAACTTCCACCTCCTGAGTTTAAATGATTCTTCTGCCTCAGCCTCCCAAGTAGCTGGGATTGCAGGCACAAGCCACCACATCTGGCTAATTTGTGTAGTTTTTAAAATACATGGTTTCACCATGTTGGTCAGGCTGGTCTCAAACTCCTGACCTCAGGTAATCTGCCTGCCTTGGCCTCCCAAAGCGCTGGGATTACAGGCATGAGCCACTGCACCTGGCCTTTTGTGCTTAGTCTTGCTTTGGCTATGCAGGCTCTTTGTTGGTTCCATCTGAATTTTAGGATTGTTTTTTCTAGTTCTGTGAAGAATGATGGTAGTATTTTGACAGGAATTGCATTGAATTTGTAGATTGCTTTTGGCAGTATGGTCATTTTCACAATATTGATTCTACCCATACATGAGCATGGGATATATTTCCATTTGTTTGTGTTGTCTATGATTTCTTTCAGCAGTATTTTGTCGTTTTCCTTGTAGAGGTCTTTCATCTCCTTGATTAGGAATATTCCTAAGTATTTATTTTATTTTTTGCAGCTCCTGTAAATGGGGTTGAGTTCTCTATTTGATTCTCAGCTTGATCACTGTTAATGTATAAAACAGCAAAAGAGTTACTGATTTGTGTACATTAATTTTGTTTCCTGAAACTTTGCTGAATTATTTTATCAGTTCTAGGAGCTTTCTGGAAAAGTCTTTGGGGTTTTCAACATAAATAATCCTATCATCGGCAAACAAACAGCGAGTTTGACTTCCTATTTACCGACTTGGATGCCCTTTCTTTCTTTCTCTTGTCTGATTGCTCTGCCTAGGACTTCCAGTACTATGCTGAAGAGGAGTGGTGAGAGTGGGCATCCTTGTCTTATTCCAGTTCTTGGGGGAATGCTTTCAAACTTTTCCCAGTTCAGTATTATGTTGGCTGTGGGTTTGTCACAGGTGGCTTTTATTACATTAAGGTATGTCTCGTGTATGCTGATTTTGCTGAGGGCTTAATCATAAAGCGATGCTGCATTTTGCTGAATGCTTTTTCCACATCTATTGAGATGATCATGTGATTTTGGTTCTTAATTCTGTTTATGTGGTGTTATCACATTTATTGACTTGCATATGTTTAACCATCCCTGCATTCCTGGTATGAAACCCACATGATCAGGGTGGATTATCTTTTTGATATGCTGTCAGATTCGGTTAGCTAGTATTTTGTTGAGGATTTCTGCATCTATGTTCATCAGGGATACTGGTCTATAGTTTTCTTTTTTGGTTATGTCCTTCCCTGGTTTTGGTAGTAGGGTGATATTGGCTCATAGAATGATTTAGGGAGAATTCCCTCTTTCTCTACCACGTGGAATAGTGTCGAAAGGATTGGTACCAATTCTTCTTTGAATGTCTGATAGAATTCTGGTGTGAATCCATCTGGTCCTGGACTTTATTTTGTTCTTAATTTTTTTATTACCATTTCAATCTCACTACTTGTTATTGGTCTGTTCAGGGTATCTAATTCTCCCTGATTTCAGTTAGGATGGGTGTGTCTTTTCAGGAGTTTATCCATCCCCTCTAGGTTTTCTAGTTTATGTGCATAAAGGTGTTCATAGTAGCTTTGAATAATCTTTTGTATTTCTGTGTTATCAGTAGTAATATCTCCCATTTCATTTCTAATTGAGCTTATATTTGGATCTTCTCTCTTATTTTATTGGTTAATCTCGCTAATGGTCTATCCATTTTATTTATCTTTTCAAAAAATCAGCTTTTTGTTCAATTTATCTTTTGTAATTTTTTTGTTTCAGTTTCACTTAGTTCTGCTCTGATTTTCATTACTTCTCTTCTTCTGGTGGGTTTGAGTTTGGATTGTTCTTGTTTCTTCAGTTGTGTGAGACATGACCTTAGATTGTCTGTTTGTGCTCTTTCAGTCTTTCTGATGTAGGCATTTAAGGCTATGAACTTTCCTCTTAGCACTGCCTTTGCTGTATCCCAGAGGTTTTGATAGGTTGTGTCACTATTATCATTCAGTTCAAAGATTTTTTTAAATTTCCATCTTGATTTCATTGTTGACCCAACAATCAAACAGGAGCAGGTTGTTTAATTTCCATGTATTTGTATGGTTTTGTGGATGCCTTTGGAGTTGATTTCCAATTTTATTCCACTGTGGTCTGAGAGAGTACTTGATATCATCTAGATTTTTTAAAATTTCCTGAGACTTGTTTCGTGGCCTATCATATGGTCCATCTTGGAGAATGTTCCATGTACGGATGAATAGAATGCATATTCTGCAGTTGTTGGGTAGAATGCTCTGTTAAGTCCATTTGTTGTAGGGTATAGTTTAAGTTCATTCCTTCTCTGTTGACTGTCTCGATGACCTGTCTAGTGCTGTCAGTGGAGTATCAAAGTCCCCCGCTATTACTGTCTTGCCGTCTACCTCATTTCCTAGGTCTAGTAGTAATTGTTTTATAAATGTTAGAGCTTCAGTGTTAGGTGCATATATATTGAGGATTATGATATTTTCCTGTTGGACAAGGCTTTTTATCATTATATAATGTCCCTCTTAGTCTTTTTTAACTGCTGTTGCTTTAAAGTCTGTTTTGTCTGATGAAAGAATGGCTATTCCTGCTTACTTTAGTCTTCATTTGCACATGCAATATTTTTCCACCCCTTTACTTTAAGTTTATGTAAGTCCTTATGTGTTAGGTGAGTCTCCTGAAGACAGCAGAAACATAGTTGGCGAATTCTTATCCATTCTGCCATTCCGTATCTTTTAAGTGGAGCATTTAGGTCATTTGCATTCAACATTAATATTGAGATGTGAGATACTATCTTATTCATTGTGCTATTTGTTGCCTAAACACCATGGTGTTTTTTCATTGTTACTGTTATATAGGTCCTGTTGGATTTATGCCTTAAGGAGGTTCTATTTTGTGTATTTCAAATATATTTTCAAGACTTAAGAGCTTCTTTTAGCAGTTCTTATAGTGCTGGCTTGGTAGTGGTGAATTCTCTCAGCATTTGTCTATAAAAGATTGTATCATTCCTTCATTTATGAGGCTTAATTTCACTGAACACAAAATTCTTGGCTGATAAATGTTTTGTTTAAGGAGACTAAAGATAGGACCCTAATCAATCTCTTCTGGCTTGTAAGGTTTCTGTTGAGAAATCTTCTGTTAATTTCATAGGTTTTCCTTTATAGGTTACCTGATGTTTATGCCTCACAGCTCTTAAGATTTTCCTTCATCTTGACTTTAGATAATCTGATAACTATGTGCCCAGGTGATGAATTTTCTGCAATGAATTTTGCAATGAATATCCCAGGTGTGTTTTGAGTTCTTGTATTTGGATGTCTAGATCTCTAGCAAGGCTAGGGAAGTTTTCCTCAATTATTCACTCAATATGTTTTCCTAACTTTTAGATTTCTCTTCCTCCTCAGGTACACCAATTATTCTTAGGTTTGGACACTTAACTTAGTCCCATACTTCTTGGAGGCTTCATTTTTTGAAATTCTTCTATCTTCGATGGATAGGGTTAATTCAAAAGCCTTTGCTTTGAGCTCTGAAGTTCTTTCTTCAGCTTGTTCAATTCCATTGCTGAAACTTTCCAGTGCATTTTGCATTTCTCTAAGTGTGTCCCTGATTTCCAGAAATTGTGATTTTTTTATGCTATTTCACTGAAGAATTTTCCTTTCAAAACCTGTATCATGTTTTGATTTAAGTTGAATTTCACCTTTCTCTAGTACCTCCTTGATTAGCTTAATAATGGACCTTCAGATTTCTTTTTCCTACAATTCAGAGATTTCGTTTTGGGTTTGGATCCATTGCTGGTGAGCTGGTGTGATCCTCTGGGGGTGTTTAAGAACCTTGTTTTGTCATATTACCAGAATTTTTTTCCTGGTTCCTTCTCATTTGGAACCAGAGGTAAGATCTGGGACTCAAGGGCCTCTGTTCATATTCTCTTATCCCATGGGGGTGCTCCCTTGATGTGGTGTTCTTCCCCTACCCCTAGGAATGGGGCTTCCTGACAGCCAAACTGCAATGACTGACTGTTTTTGCTCTTGAGGGTCTACCCACCCAGTGGAGCTACCAGGCTTCAGGCTGGTACTGGGGAGTGTCTGTGAAGGGTCTTGTGATGTGATCCATCTTCAGGTCTTTCAGCTGCGGTTACCAGCACCTGCTCTGGTGGGGGTAGCAGGGAAGTGAGTGAGAGTCCTTGGTTGTATTTTTGTTTAGTGTGCTGGTTTTATATGGGCTGGCCTCCAGCCAGGAGGTGCCGCTTTCAATAGAGCATCAGCCGAGGTACCGCATCAGCCGAGGTACCGTAGTGAGGATGCAAATTTGCCCTAAGGTAGCCTAATTAAGTATTCAGATTTCTCAGGGGTGGGCAGGACCACAGCGCCCTCAGGAGATTATAACCTTTGTCTTTGGCCATCAGGGTGGGTAGAGAAAGACCACCAGGTGGGGGCAGGAATAGGGTATCTGAGCTCAGACTCTCCTTGGGCGAGGCTTGCTGTGGCTGCTGTGAGGGGTGGGGGTGTGATTCTCAGTACAATGGGGTTAAGTTCCCAGGAGGATGAAGGCCGTTAGTCATACAGGTCGCCAGGAAAGTGGGAGAAAGCCAGCAGTCACAGGCCTCACCCCACTCCCACACAGCCCACAGTCCAAAAGGCGGGTCTCACTCCTACCGTTCCCACCCTCAACAGCACTGAGTCTATTTTCAGGCAGCCAGTGCCCAGAGCTGAGAGCTTGCCCCAGACCATCAGCCTCCGCACTGAGAAAGCAAGCAGACTCAGTTTTTTGACCTCTCAGGGGGTCTGCAGAGGTGATACAGTTCCTTCAAAGGGTCCGTGGATTCTCTCGGCTTTCTTATGTTCCTGTGGTAGTTCTTGGAGCAAAAGTTCATGATGTGAGTCTCCACACGCTGCTCTGTCTGTCCGAGCAGGAGCTGCAAGCTAGTCCTGCCTCCTATCTGCCATCTTAATCCGATTCTGATCTAATTATTCAATTTCTGAAATGGTTCCATTTCCTGTTTTTTCTTCGGTTAATTTCTTCTTGGGTAAGTGGAAAAAAACATTAGTATTTTTTATTCTAAATCATCCACTTTACTAAATGTATAAGCCTCTGTAGTGCTTTCAAATGATCTGGGTGGGGGGGTGGTAATTCATTCCTATTTGTGTCTGAAAGTATCTTTAGCTCTGCCCTCACACTTAAATCACAGCTCTCTGGATTCAGAATTCTTGGCAAATAGTGACTGTACCCCAATGTTTCTGTTACTTCTCCATGACGCTCTGGCATCCGTGCTCATAAGACATCGGCCATCAGACTTTTTTTTTTTTTTTTTTTAGGAAATCTGTTTTTCTAGGGCAGCATTTAAGATTTTCTTGAGATCACGATTTGTCTAGGTCTGGAATTATCTGTTTATCTTGCTTGGCCACCTGAGCACACGTTCTCCAGGACTCCCTCAAGAGGGGCACTGGCCACCCTCTCTCGCACCTCACATGGGCACCTCCACTCCAGCCCACCCTCACTTCCTTCTCTCCAGGAAGCCTCACGACCTCATCTCCATGCCCAGCTGGCTCAGTCCCGCAGCATCCTCCAGCTCACCCATGCTCTCTCTGATCACGTCCAGTGTACAGTTCACTCCACTTCTAAAATGTAAATAGCTATATATTTCATTTCTAGGATTTGATGTAGGTCTTTTCTTTGTTCTTAGGTGCCTTTTTACATAATTTTGTGTCTAACTGGTTCTCCCTTTACCCCTTGGAGGATATTAGGCATATTCGGTTTAAAGTCATCTGTGTTTGTTCTGTCATTTCCTTTTCTTTGGGAGTGATTACGCCTTCTGACTGTAGATGCTGCTGGCACCGTCTGGGATGCTGACTGTTACCAGCCCTCAGTTTGCACATCCACCATGAGCACAGCTGAAGCTGCTTTCTTCCCCCTCACATGCCCTCCCTGCCCCACTCCCAACCCCATTCAGAAGCAGGGACTCCCACCCTGGGATCTCAGGACCCTGGTCCAGATTCACCTGTGGGAATTACAGGCCTAGCCACCAGTCGGCTCTGCCCTGCAGCCTTCCTGGTCTCCTCCAGCTGAACAAGCCCTCACCCCTCCTCAGCCTCCTCCAAAGGGCCCAGGCACCTCCCCCAGTGCTTAGAGGAGGCTGAGCCACACCTGTACACTTCTGCTGCCGTGGGACTCAGACTCCCAAGCCCATCTGCCGTTCTCAGGCCGTGTCCCGGTGCCTGGGTCTCTGCTATCTCTCACCACTGTATGTTCTATTCCATTTCTATTCCTCAGAGATTTTGTTTTTACTTGTCTAGGTCCTCTTAATTTCTAAGTGTATTTTTTTATCTTATTGCTGTGTTTAGAGCAAGGGGCATGTAATGTCTGAATCAGAGCATTATCTGATCAGAAAAGCCCACTTTCCTCCCAACTTTGACTTCTCTCCCTCATCACACTCAGGTCTTTTCTTGTAACAAACACAGCAAAGCATGGCTGTGGTCATGCACCGCGCAACCCTCCTGGCATGGAGCCCCTCCCTGCAACAGCTTCTACAGGGCAAAGCCTCAGCCTGGCCCCCCTACACCTGGAGTTTCCTGTCCCACCCCTGCCACCTTCTTGCCACCCCAGACACTCCTCACATTTTGGCTGCTTTGCTGGGAATGCGCTCCTCCCAGTTTCCCTTGCCTGACATTCAGGACTCTACAGGCAGCTCCAGACCTGTGACCTCCCCGTCGTGCGGCTTGGAGACCATCCACTTCTGTCCCAGTGGCTGACATAGGTCTTGTCACCCACTAAGAGTTCAAAAAACATCTGGGAGACCAAAGTCTGGAAGTCACTGGCCTGTGAGCAGCCAAGGCTTTCAAGTCAGAGAGAGGGAGGATAGTCGGAGGCTGACAAGTGCCCCCGACTCAAGGAATCAGAGGAGAGGAGAAGAGGCAGCAACTCAAACATGAGACCAGAGAGGAAGAAGGGATGACAACAGCAAGGCCCTGACAGGCCTGGAGCAGATGCGCCTCTGGCAGAAGAGTTAGCTCTGCCTGGCAGTGACTAGGAGCTGACAGGCATAGGCTCCAGCCTAGCAGGGTGAGGGTGAGTGGGAAGATGTGAGAAAGGGGACAGTTGTGGAGGCCTGTGGTGCAAATTAGGACAGAATTCCTCTTTCAGCCAATCATCTAATTTGGTCTGAATAGTCTGCTGGTAAGACTTCCTCCCTTTGAGAGAGTGGGACCGAAAGGGCCCCTCTCTTCACACAGGTTGCAGGCTCCAGCCCTGACCAAGGGTAGTAGGACCAGCAGCCCCAGAAGCCAGGGAGCCAAGCTGAGCCCCTGGCCTGGAGCAAACACAGACTGTTGGGCCTTCCTAAGAGGCATCACAGGCAAGACAACAGCCGCCATCCTGTTCAGTCTCAGATATGGCATCCAAGAATGTTTCATGGGACAGGAGTGCAAGGCATTCTCTCATCAGTAAGGCCAGTCATGGGCAGGATTGTGGGGCCACAGCCCTACGAAAGGGGAGAGTACCCAACCAAGAAAGTTCTCAAAAGGGAACCCTCCAAGAGGGCAGAGGCTGCGTGAGCCAACGAGGTCTCTGTCGTAGAGAAATGGGCCCCCAGCCCCCACTTCCCAAGGAGCTGAGGGGGGCAGTTTTCCAGATACAGACGAGAACTGAGGGGGTCAATGGGATCTGAGACAGTAGCGAGAGAAGTTTAGGGAGTGCTTTGTTTTTTGTTCTCGAAGGATAAAAAACAGAAGTGCATGCAAGTCTCAGGAGCCAAGAGATAAACTGGTGGTTTAAAGCCCAGCCGGGCCCCCAGGGAACTACACTTGCTCCCTACGGTGCTGCCACAGAATCCAGCTTCCTTCACCGTAGGGGCTGGGGTCCCCGGACCTGGAGATCTGCACGTTGCCGACTGCCTGTGCTTCCCTCGTCTGAGGAACACTGTGTCTGAAAGATCGGCGATCTGGGCCGTGTGGAGGAACAAGGGAGGGAATGACAGGAGAGTCCGCCTTCCCAGCACCCAGGGGAGATGGGAGCCGGACAGGCCGCAAATGTGCAGAGCAAGGGCCTTACCTGGAAGACAGTGAGGATGGCAGCAGGGAAGGTGTCGAAGTTGGTTGTGGGAGTCTCATCCTGGAAGTTGAACCTGAGGAAAACAGGAAGGCTTGGTAAGCGGCAGCCCCTCAGCAGCGAGGCAGCGCCTACAGGCTCCAGCACGGCCTCAACCTGCTCGCTTCAGGCTGCAGACGGCTGCACACCGGCCCCTCTGAGGACCTTCCTGGCAGGAAGGTGGGTGGAGGCAGCCTGGGTGGCGCTGTCTGCTCTGAGCTCTACCTCCCTGCAAGCCCCCAGCCTTGAGCTCTCCCGCCCAGGACCACTTACTGTCCCCCAAACAGCTGCATCCCCAGCAGGGCGAAGACCACAATGAACAGGAAGAGCAAGAACAGCAGGCTGATGATGGACTTCATGGAGTTCAGCAGGGACACCACCAGGTTCCGCAGGGAGCTCCAGTACCTGCAGGGCCAGGCAGGGGGTCTGAGCCAGCTCCAGACGCTGACTTCACACTCATGGCTCTCTGCAGCCACACTTAAGGCTCCCGTAACTTTCTAAACCCTGAGGGCTGCACGCCTAGGTATGAAGTCAGAGCTTTTCTCTGGAGTTCCAGGCCCACTGCCCTGGACTTCTCTCCCTGAGGGCCCCATGGGACGGCAGAGAAAAACACACCCAGTGCAGGACTCAACTCATCCCCCCAAACTGCTCCCTGCCACTAGGTTTAGGAGGGATGAGGCCACCATCTAAGTGGCCAGGCCCAATCCCAAACTTCATCCTCAGCCCCGCCCTGCCCCTCACCCCTCAAACCCAGTCAGCCACCAAGTGTCTCAGACTAGTGCCATGTGAAGCAAGTCCCACAACTGTTGTCATCAGCCCACAGCGGGAGGAGGAGCTACACCAGAACCTAGAGAAGATCTTCTGCAAGCGATATGGCCGGTGGCATAGACCCTGGCTCCAGTGCCCCCTCACCAGGGACCAGGGACACGCGGCATGGAGAGCTTGTAGGGCGGCACCACACAGACTCTCTGTGGTATCCCTCAACGCCCCCCATCCCAGAGGGCAGTGACCATGCCCTGCTCATGCACGGGTCCCCATGGCACACAGGCCATGGGGACCCGAGGCTGCTGACGGCAACTGAGGAGCCAGTCCCTCATGTCCCTGTGCCTCTGCACATGCTGTCCCATCTCCCTGTAATGGAGGGACTGCAGGACAGACACTGGTCTCCTTCGGTGCTCACTCTACCCCTGGGCACCCCTGGGCTCCCAAACCGTGTCCTTCTCCCTGGCGCCCACATCAGAGACCCCGCTATCCTCCATGGATTCTCTTACAAAGTACCTGAGGGCTAATGGCAGATGGGGTGGAAGACTCTGGGAAAGGAATCGAGACTTCTCCTGGGACTAGCAGGGGTCTAGGCCAGCCTGCCTGAGGACAGGGGTCACCTACTTCCTGGGAGAAAATGGAGCCCAAGATGCCAGAACTAGAGGTGGGGTAAAGGCAGCCCTGTGGTCACTTCCTGGACCCTCACACCAGCAGGTTCTGGGAAGCCAACATAAGTCTGAGGACACACAACACAGACAGCCGTTGAGGATTCTGTCCCAGCGGGACTCAACTTTGCCCAAAACTCTTCTGCCTTTATAGCTTCATATCCTCCTATGGTCTTAGGTTTGGATTTAAAGTGGATTTTGGAAAAGACCTGGGATTTCAGTTGCCCTGGGAAGGTCAGTGGGCTTCTGAGAGGTTGTCTTGGTCACTAGAGGTGTGACCTATGACCTGGCCCTGCATGGGCTCAGTCTCGGCAGTTCTGCTCCCTGGGCCCTGCAGCTGCCAAGGACACACACCAAGGTCCATGCTGGCCCACGTGTGTGTCTGGTAGGGTCCAGCTACTCAGGAGCCTCCGCAGTGCAGCCTTTGCTGCTGATGAGACTGCTGTGAGGAGGGTCTCTCTCTTCCCCACTACAACTCTGGCAGCAAGGGGAAGGGTTTTTGCCCTGGTCCTCCTCTCACTACCTGCATCTGTCACTTGTTGGGCTTCAGTCTCTTTGTAGGCAAACTGCAGCAACTCACTTCCAGAGACAAGTGGGACAAAACTGTAAACATGGTCTTGTCACTGTCATCGTCAGCAAGGTGCAGGGTGGAGAAAGCAGGCCTGGGCACAGGGGCCAGGCAGGCACCAGGCTGGCTCAATAAGAAGCTCAGGGCCATGGCAGGGTGCACACAGGCTCTCAGGGGTGAAGCTGCATGGGCAGTTGGCAGACTTGGGGACCAGATGGTGGAAAAGCTTCCATCTGATGACTTCTGTCTTCCTCATTAACTACAAAGCAAAGTCACCTTTGAAGGCTGGGAAGATGGGGTGGTGGTTTCAAGAGAGGAGACGACGCGAATCGTGGGGAGCAAGTGAACAAGAAAGCTAAAGGGTGCCAGAGACCAGTCGGGAATGGCCCTGAGGGCAGATGTGGCCCCATAAGGCTGTTTTGGAACCATCTTTTGTATTTAAACCAACTGTAAGCCACAGAGAGAGCTTCTGGGTGCTATGAACTCCTGGGGACAAGCACCCTGTGTGGCTGATCCCACGCCCTCTCCACCCTACACCTGCCCTCGCCTGGGAGCGCAGGGGACATACTTCGTGACTTTGAAGATCCTCAGCAGGCGGAGGGCCCGCAGCACGCTGATCCCAAAGGAGCTTCCAGGCTTGATGGCCGCCCAGACCACTTCAAAGACGCTCCCCACAATGACCTGCAATGGGATGGCGTTAGCCTTGGGTGCACCACATCTGCACCTGTGCATGCAGATGGATGTGTGTGCGCACCCTGACTGCCTGCACCTCTCCATAAGGAACCATCCTGCTTCCTTGTCTCACAATCAAGCCAGATAGGGTAACTAACACAAGGCACACACCTCACACTGATCTCTTGGAACCTTTGGGGAAGGCTGTAGAGTCCCACCAGTCCCGGTACCTGCCCTCTCTCCCACCCCCACCCCCGACCCCAGACGCACCAGGAGGACACAGGACATGGGCCAGGTTAGGCCTGCTGGCTTTCTGGCAGACCTTACAACCACCTGGTCTAATACCTCCTCCATGCTTGACCACAGCCTGGTGACACTGGTGTCTTCTTCAACACCTCTGGAGCTGGGCAAACTTTCAGACAGCCCTGAGTGTTAGACTGTTCTCTCACAGACTAGCAAAATCTGTCTCCCTGTAACTTCCCCTCCCTGGTTCTGCCACTGCTCCAAGATACTCAGATTCATAAATTGTATTTTGAGTCTTTTCTTCTCCAAATGACCAGGAAACAGCACATGCCACCAAGAACAGATTATGGCAAGCCTGCCTGTTTGTTGCATGCACCGTCGACGTTGGTGAGCTGAAATTTGTGAGCAAAGTACACGTCCCTCCTTCCAGCCGTTCCTCAGATAGACCGTGAGGAGGGCCGTCCTGGTCAGGGCCTGGTATGAGGGACTCAGAAAGGACAGACCGGGGAGCTGGAACACAGGAGACCCTTTACCACCTTCCCTCTGGACAGGACAAGCAAGGGGCCCCAGACTGAATTCTTTCCCAGGCCACCATACCTCCAGGGGCACAATCTGGGCTGACAGAAAGCAGGAGTGCCCATGTCTTCTTCATGTGTGTAATTCTCATTTCCTCTAAGCCACACTTCTGCAACTGGTGTGGAGAATTCCAAAGCTGAGCCTCTCAAAGTTAATTATATTGTATTTGGGACATATATTTTCCAAAGTTTCAGTCATTTCCACCAATTTCACATCAACTGCAAATCTGATGAGCTTAACGTCAATGTTCTCACGAAGTCACTGAGAGAACGATGGATATGCTAAGACAGAGCCCTGCGGCACATCTCTAGATACTTACCCACAGGTTGACACTAATCTGTAAACCAGCATGTCTGGGAATGGCTGTGCACCATTTATGGATCAACTCAAATGCACAGTCATCTGCTGCACATTTCTCTACCTTGTCCACAGATCGCCATTCAGAGAATATCTAATGTTCTGTCAACAACCAGGTACACCAATATCCACAGCACCTGTGATAACCCTATCAATACAACACATTGGGTGAGCTTGCCACCCTAGTCTTGACAAGAGTGCCATCTGTTCTTCGTGATCACACGTGGCCCTTGATCATCACCACCAACTTTTCTCTGCAACAGCAAATCATCCAGATCCTTGCCTAGGGTTGAAGATTGTAGTTTTCTAAATATACTTTCTTCTCATTGCCAGTCTTCCAGCATCTCTCCTGTTTTCCACTAATTCTTAAAATTTGTCCTCATTGGTTCATATAGTAGGCAGCCTCTAAGATGGCCTCAGTAATCCCCACCACCCAGTATTCACTCCGCTGTATAATGCTATCCCCTCGAGGATGGGTTGGACCTAGTGACTCACTCTTAGTAAACGGAATACAGCAAAAATGATGGGATGTCACCTCTGAGATTAGATTACAAAGGGACTGGTTTCTGTCTTGGGAACTCTTGACTCTCTTTCTCTGAACACCAGATATCGTGTCATAAGGACACTCCAGCAGCTGGGAGAGGCCCACGTGACCAGAAACAGAAGCCTGCCAGCAGCCACATGAGTGAGCCCGGAAGCAGATTTTTTGAGGTCCATTGACAGCCATCATGGGCATGAGGCTGGAAGTGAATTCTCCAGCCCCAAATGAGCCTGGGAAAACTGCAGCCTCACTAGAGACCGCAAGCCAGGCGCACCCAGTTAAGCCACCCTGATTCCTGACTCATGGAAACAGTGAAATCATAAATACTTGTTTTCTTATGCCACTAAGCTTTTGGATAATTTGTTCCCCGGCAGGAAAAGTCAATACAGATTTTGGAATCAGAAGTGGGGTGATGCTGTGATAAAAACCTAAAATGTGGGAGTGGTTTTGGAATCAGAGGATAGACACTGAGCAGCATATTCATGAAGGGCTAAAGTGCACTTAACACACAATTCATAGAATTTTGGACATTAAGCATGCTGCACATCAGGGTCTGCAGGAAAGCAAGCAGAGTTTCATAGGAAACTAGAGAAAGGAGTCCTGTTGTGTGCTGGCAGAAAGTTTAGCCACACTGTTGCATGCAGCTATGTAAAAAGTAGAAAACAGGCCAGGTGCGCGGTGGCTCGCGCCTGTAATCCCAACACTTTGGGAGGTCGAGGCAGGCAGATCACTTGAGGTCAGGAGTTCAAGACCAGCCTGACCAACATGGTGAAACCCCATCTCTGCTAAAAATACAAAAAATTAGCTGGGCGTGGTGGTGGGTGCCTGTAATCTCAGCTACTCAGGAGGCTGAAGCAGGAAAATCGCTTGAACCCGGGAGGCGGAGGTTGCTGTGAGCCAAGGTCGTGCCACTGCACTCCAACCTAGGCAACAGAGTGAGACTCTGTCTCAAAAAAAAAAAAAGTAGAAAACATGCTTAATAAACCAGGAGATCAACCTCAAGAGATCTCCGAGCCAAGTGCTGAAGGTGCCACCTCATGTCTTCTTGCTGCTTATAGTCAAATGTGAGAGGAGAGAGTTAAACCGAGGAAAGTGCATTAAATACAAGGAAGCCAGGACTTGCTGGTTTTGAATATGCTCAGCCTCTCCAGATAGCAACATTAATAATGGCAAGGTCTCAACAAAGACATGTGAAAAAAATGCTCAACACCACTAATTAGAGACATGCAAATCAAAACCACAGTGAGATACAAATCAAAACCACAGTGAGATACCATCTCACACCAGTCAGAATGGCTATCATTAAAAAGTCAAAAAATAACAGATGTTGGCGAGGCTACAGAGAAAAGGGAATGTTGGTGGGAATGTAAATTAGTCCAGTCACTGTGGAAAACAGTTTGCAGACTTCTCAAAGAACTAAAATAGAACTACCATTTGATCCAGCAATCCCACTACTGGTTATATACCCAAGGAACTATAACTCATTCTACCAAAGAGACACACGCACTTGTTCACCACAGCACTATTCACAACAGCAGGGACACAAACCAACTTAGCTGCCAGTTAACAGTGGACTGGATAAAGAAAATGCGGTATATATACACCATGGAAGACTGCACAGCTAATAAAAAAAAAAAAAAAAAAAAAAAAAAACACGTATTTTGCAGTAATACAGATGCGGCCAGAGGCCATTATCCTAAGTGAATTAATGCAGAAACAGAAAACCAAATACCACACGTTCTCACGAGTGGGAGCTAAACAAGGGTACACATGGACACAAAGTAGGGAACAATAGACACTGAGTACTAGAGGGAGGGGAAGGGGTTGACAAACTATCTTCTGGGTACTATGCTCACTACCTGGGTGATGGGATCGTGTGTATCCCAAACCTTAGCATCACACAACATACCCATGCAACAAACCTGCACATGTACACCCTGAATCTAAATAAAACTTGAAATTTTAAAGACAGAGAAAGGTGACATGGTCTAAAAATGAAGCCAAGGGCAAGACTGTGACTTTTATTTGAGATCCTAAAAGGATCAAAGGTAGCGCCTCGGAGCACTACTCAGCCACACTTTCAGACTCTTCAAAGAGATTGAGGGTGCCTCACACATCCAGTCAATGAAGCAGCAACTTCTCCAAGACACTGGAGGTGTTGATCCTTAGCATCTCAACAGGAACACAGACAGAAAAGGTCTAAGGCCTAATAGGTGTGGGTAGAGCTTTTTTCTAATAAAGTGAACCCCAAGGTTCACAACATAATCCATAAAGTTCTTAAAGGACATATATGCAGAGACATCACCAACTTGAACTGAAAGAATCAAGACAGTACACAACGAAAACAGGTCTTTAAATTCCCAAAATTCTGCCAGTGGCAAGTAGGCTGAGAAAACCACTCAACTGCAAACCTGAACTACCTTTCATGGAAAAGCAAAGGGAGTGAGAGGGCAGAACCAAGAGCCCAGAGGGTTTCCTGGCTGTAATAACGAATCCCAGACTTTCCAGCATGTGCCCAGCTGGATTTCAGAATCCCTATGGACCAGTGGCTCAGCTTTCTGTCCCCTTGCTGAGCAGGAATATCTACTGCAGTTACCCTGTGCCCATCCTACCACTGCACACTGAATGTGGAGCGTAGATAACCCTCTAGTTCCACAGGTCAGCAGATTAAGAGGCACCGTGGCCACTGCACTTAGGGAACTACACTCGAGGAGCCTCACCCACACCTGAACCTAACTGAGGATGACATTCTGGACTTTGAGTTGATGCTGTAATGGATAAGATTTTGGGGAGTTGGCAGGGGTGAAGGTGTTTTACACTGGGAAGGATATGAGTCACTGAGAGCCAAAGGGCAGGCTGTGGCAAGCAGCCTCTTCAATGGCCCCAGTGGTCCTCACTGTCTGGTGTTCACATCCTCGTGTAATACCTGCCCCCAAATATTCCTACCCCCAGCCCAGTCACTGGGCCCAGTGACTCACTCCTAACTAAAAGACAATGGCAAAACCGACAGGATCTTTCTTTCAAGACAGGATTTCTATAGCTTCTGTCTTATGTACTCTCACAGTTCTCTCCCTCAGACCACAGCTGAGGACATTCCAGCAGCCTATGGAGAGGCCACACAACCAGCAACCCGGCCTTCTAGCAAACAAATGCATGAGCTTGAAACCAAATTCTACAGTCCCAGTCAAGCTGTGGAATGACCGTATCTTTGGCCTTCAACTGGGCTGAATGCTCCTGAGGGACCCCAGGCCAGAGATACCCAGTTAAGCCACACCTGAATTCCTAAGCCATAGAAACGTGAAACAGATTTTTGTACTTTAAAGCTGCTAAGTGTTAGAAGAATGTGTTAGCTTATGTGCAAATTATCTCCATGTCCTGAGATCCAGTCAGTTCAGATCAGAAGATTAGAAGACATGAAAAAGATCCCTGCATCTCTGACTTCTCTCCATCTCTTCAGCTCCCTCAGCCAATGCACTCAGGCTTTCCTTGTGACCAAGAAGTCAAAGGGTAAGAAGGGTTGTTGTTTTCCCACCATCTATCGAAATCACAGCTCTCCATGTCTCAGAGAGCAATGTAGGTGGCCACTGCCTTCCCTTCCTTAGAGATCAGAAACACAGCATGATGCAAAACCACTACCCCCAAGGCCAGAAAGCCAGGCTCACCCACTGACTCCTCTCAAACCAATGGGCAGCCTGGGGCCAGTCACACAATGTCTGCCGTTATCATCAATAAAACAAGAGTCCTTGTGAGGATTCAACAAAATCACAGACACAAACGACTACCACCCGGACAAGTACAGCGCTCATGAGAGAAAAAGTCCAATTAAGCTGAATTTTCTAACTGAAGTTTTACTACCACAGTCCAGGCCCCTCTCTGGCTTCTGTAAACACTGCAGAGCTCCAATCCCTCCCTTGGGGGACAGCACTCCTACTCCCCACTCCTTCCTGAGGAGGCAGTGCTCCCACCTGTCACTCCTTCATGGGAGGGGTAATGCTCCCACCTGTCACTCCTTCCTGGGGGAGGGGGGGCACAATGCTCCCATCCTTCACTCCTTCCTGGGAGGGCTAGTGCTCCCACCTGTCACTCCAGTGCTCCTACCCTTCACTCCTTCCTGGTAGGGCAGTGCTCCCCATCACTCCATCATGGGGGGGTAGTCCTCCCACCTGTCACTCCTTCCTGGGGGGGGCAGTGCTCCCACCCTTCTCTCCTTCCTAGGGAGGTAATGCTCCCGCCTGTTACTCCTTCCTGGGGGACTCTGCTCCCACCCTTCACTCCACCCTGAGGGGGGCAGTGCTCCCAGCCTTTACTCCTTCCTGGGGGGGGGCAGATCTCCCACTCTTCACTCCATCCTGGGGGGCAGTGCTCCCACTCATCACTCCTTGTCACTCCCACTTGTCACTCCTTACTGGAGGGCTTGAAGTGCTCTGGTACAAAGCCTTGGAGGGAGTACTTACTCCCACTCCTCCCTCCTCCATCAGGGGGTGGCGTGGCCACCCATCATTCCCAGCCTCCAGTAGGAAGGCTCAGAACTCAGCCTCTGGGCAGGTGCCAACAGTGCCACATCCCTAGGCTCAGGGTTCAGGTCCCAGGAAGTGCCCTGTGCTCCCTGCCGGGTTCCAGTGAGGAGCGTCTCGGACTGCCCTGCCCTGCCCTCTGTGCTCAAGTGTCATGGTAAGCCGTGAAACACACTGCCTCCGAGGCTTCCCTCACCTACTGAAGTTGGTAAAGAGACCCAGGCCAAGGCCACCACCTCCCCCAGCCCCACAAAGAGGGCAGGACCATCACAGTCTATCAGGCCCCAACCCCCAGAAGTCCTGGTGGATGTACCCAAGCCTGCCCAGGGCCAGAGCCCCCCTGAGCTCCACCAGGGAGAGACTGAGCCCTCCACAGGTTCGTGAGATCCCAGGCATGGAGGCAGCTGCAGAGCCTTCAGATGACTGTGAAAGTCTACGGACGGGATCAGAAGAGGGAGGAGTGGCCTCTGGCCGACAGAGAGCGGCTAAGGCTGACACTCCCGTCAGATCCGGCCACAACAGGCCTCCCTCTGCCAGCCCCTGCTCCTCACTGTCTCCAGGTAGCCTTTCTGACCCATGGAGGGTCACAGACCCCAGCCCACACTGGGCATGGCCTATGGGAAGAGGCCGTGTGTGCACACGCAGGAAAGGACACAGTCTGGGCCCCTGTGGGCCCCCGATGAGGTCTCTCACTCACCCCAAAGTCAAAGCAGTTGAAGGAGGACCGGAAGTAGCTTCTGGGCCCCAGGCCATACATCTTCAGGGACATCTCTGTGAGGAAGAGACCCAGGAAAACAAACTCTGCAAAATCTAGGAGAAGCCGGAGAAGAGGGGGATTAGCTCGAGGCCTCCTCCCACTCCGGCTCCAGCCCAGACTGGAGGACACCAGACCTCTGGGCCTTCCCAGGGCTGAGCCTTCCAGGCCTGGCCTACGGTCCCATGCTCTGAAGTCTCAGCCCAGGAAAGGAACGATGGGTTGAGAGGGACACGGAGAGGTACCTGTTCCAGTCTGAAAAGTGATGAGTGCCTAGTGCCTCTGAGACCCAGAGAAGGACGGGCTCAGCAGGAGGCAAGCTCCCGAGATCGGCCCAGGTGTGACTTCTGGAGTCATGGGGGTGCCCCCTCCTCACCAGAGGAGGGCCTGGGGCTATGAGGCAAAGGGCCCCATTTCCCCCAAGGACAGGCCCAGCTACAGCTTCCAGTTGTCGGTCCTTCCGCCTCTGGCCTCACCCCAATCTCTGACCGAAGGTGGGGTCCCTCAACCTCCTTGTCAGAATCTCCCATCTTTCCACTGGGACTTCCCAGTGGAAAGGCAGCTCTCCCCAGGATGGCCACGGCACTGTGGCTGACTTGTATTCTGTTTACATTTGCTGCCCTGAAGGCAGACCTCCTCCACCACTGCACTCCTGTCCAGCACGAGGCTGCCAAGAGGCACTGTCCCCTTGCACTCTCACTGAGTCACAGAGGTTCCCACGGGCACAACAGCAGTGGAGTGGGGCTGTCCTGGGCCCAGGAGTCCTGCTGACCCTTCCAGGCCTCAGGACTGAGTGAGGCCATACCTGGGCTAGAGGGCTGTGCTGGGATTTCAAGGTACACAGACCCTCCTCACCCAGCCCAAGCAGAAGGAGGGAAGGAGCACAAAAGAACGCCGTGGCTCCAGAGGCCACAGGCAGCAGGAGACCCAGCCAGGCCCAGCCACTGGCTGAGCCAGGAGTCCTAGGCATCAGGGTGAGGCCACTGTCTCTGACTCTCCTCCCAAAGGGTTGGGCAGGGATTGGCTCTTAAACTTCTCACGGTGCTGGTCAGGCCAAAGGCACCGTGGCTCTGCTAGGGCAGCAGGGGCTAAGGAAGCAACAGAGCCCAGGGCAGAGCTCACATGGAGAACAAGACCCTGGGAGGGCATGAAAGGCAGGCCCCTGAGAGTCCACACCCGGGCAGAGTCCAGCTCAGCCTTCCCAGGGCTTCTGAATCCCCACCCCCCACCCCCCACAGTCTCTGTTGGGACACGGGACCTTCAGCTGACACAACTTCTGATAAAGCAGACGCTGGAAGAGGGGGCCACACACTCTTCCCATCCCTATGCTCCTAAAATCTCCACCAACGGCTATGTTGCACAGGTCCAGACGGCCTCAGGTGGGGACAAGTCTGCAGCAGCCCAGACCTGGGACAAGCAGAGATGAGAACTTCACAGCCCACTCAGCACCGTACAAACAGGCGGGAGTCTCAGGGAGGGGACACCCTGCTTTCTATGGCCTGAGGACATGGACAACCAGTTCCTTGGAGCAAGTCACCCACAGCAAGCTGGCCTCTGACACCAGCCAGAAAATCAACAAGCACTCAAGCTAAGCATGGGATGATAACAAGGTCAAGCAGCGTCCCTGGAGAAGCCGAGAGGCCCCTGTGAGAGGCACGGATGCCCACAACCCTCAGGCAGGGCTGTTCGGAACGGAAGGATCCACCCTCCACTGAGACCACTGGACCCTACAGCTCTGACCTGGGCCTGGCTGTGCAGACCACCAGGTGTAAGATGTGGCAGAAAAGCTGTGACCCCTGCAGTCCAGCCCAGAGCACCCCAGCAAGCCCAGGGGAATATACAAGCAGCTTGGAAAGGCCCAACACTCCTGGCCACAAAGTCCCAGAGCCCCTCTGCATGGGTCACAAAGGCCTCGGGATCCCCACACGAGGGGCTCGGGCCCAGGGAGGAGAGGCCCCAGAGATAGGACTACGGGTACCCACGTCCTAGATCTGGGAGGGGAGGCTACCCAGGCATACACCTTGCTCCCCAGGAGACCAAAGTGAGAGCACTTTGCAAGGAACAAGTACAAGAAATGCAAATGGCAAAACTTTTGGAGAAAGAGATCTCAAATCCTCCAACATCCTGTCTGCCCTCTCACTCTCCCTAGGAACGGATGCCCTCAGCCTCACATACTCAGCCTCTTCTCTGAGGCCAAGAAAGGGCATTCATTCGCACACATCTGTATCATGCATCCAACCAGCAGGCACTGGTGCTGTTTTGAGCCACCAAGGGGACAGGCTGAGCTGGACTCTGCCCAGGTATGGACTCTCAGGGGCCTGCCCTTCATGCCCTCCCATGAACTCCCTTCTCCCCAGGAGTTCACAAGCTGAGGGGGAAACAGACACAGATCATTAAAACCAGGTTTTGTCTTCTAAGAGGATGGTGTGCTATGGGAGCAGAGGGAAGGTGAGCAAGTCTGGTGAGCTGCATAAGGCCCCCCAGGGGCTCACAGGATGGCGAGGCCTCTTAACTCAAGCCTCTCTTAACTCAAGCCTCCGTTTTGAAGGTTCTGGCAATGCACTGAGGGCAGGTCCTTGGAGAATGGACAGCCGAGGTGCACAAAACCCACGATGAGCCCCTGCGAAGCTGCTCTAGACTGGGCGGCCACACCCCCTCGCCTCTGGCAAGCCTGCCCCACCTACTGAGCCAGCCTCCCTCAGGCCCAGCACAGCTGTCAGGGACACTGCCCACATTTCTGTCCAGCTATTTTTCCCTCAGTGACACCAATCAAGCCAGGAACTCCAGGAAACCACAGACAAGACACAGCAGCGGCCTATGGTCAGGGATGCCTGTGGCCTCACCAACGCCTGGACACTCCCAGCCCTGTGCTCCCATACAGTAGACACGCGACTGGGCTATGCAGCCCTACCCCTACCCATTGCCTGCTGACTCACTGCGCACCAACAGCCTCTCACAGGGAACAACAGGCCGAGCCGCTGGGTCAGGAGGAAGTCCTTGGTCCCCACCTGACCCCCAAGGGTGGGAAAATCTTAGCCAGAGGACTCAAGAGAGACACTGAACTCAGGCCCAAGCAAAGTCCCAAGGTGCCACCCTGTGGGCCCCAGGACATGTGAATCAGGGGCTAGGACAGGCAGTTCCATGTACACAAGCTGCTCCTCGGCCTGCAGCCGCCCAGGAGCCTGAGCGGGAGCTCCCTTGGCTCCTTTTACTTCTGCCCCCCCACAACCATCTCCCTGTTCGCATGTCATAGATTTCAGTGTCAAGTTGGGGAAACTGCAGCCCAGAGTTCCACCCCAACACAGCCACTCTCCCACCCATGCTTCCAGGTGACCTGCAGCCCCATCTCTCCCACTGTGGAGCGTCAGATCCTGCAGCTCAGGGAACCCTCACACTCCTGGGCAGAGCAGGCGAGGCCCCCTGGTCCACAGAGCGGGGCTCAGCCAGCCAGCTAGGGCCCTGGTGAGGCCACCGTCACAGCAGGACACAGTGACAGCCAGGCTGAACTCGGAGCTGGGACGAACGGAGTCGGAAAAGGCTTTCCTAGGTGCCTCCGTAGCTTCAGGCACACAGGGCCCTCAAGGAAAGACTGAGGCCCTCCAGGGAACCCCAAACAGGCCCTGTCTCCAGATCAGCCGTAGACACCCAGCAGGGTGAGTGCAGCTGACCCCTGAGGTCAGGAGGACTGAAACACTACCTGACAGGACAGAAAACATGGGTGGACTCTTTGGTTTTGATCCTCTTTGTGAAGTAAGACCACAGAGCAACACTGTTTTCCACATGGGCCAGAGAGTCCGAGGCTGTCACAGACCAGGCCTGGAGGGGCCCATCCTGGCTCCTGTGCTGAGGCTTGTGGAACAGAACTGCAGTCAGCTCACTCCACGGAAGGGCATGAATGCATCCAGATTCAGCCAAATGTAAAGAAAAATGAAGGTAACCAGGGGAACCCAAGGAGGATAAGAAGCCAGGACTCCCCTATCAGGAAGCTGGGGCAGAATCAGCAGCCACGTGGTGGAAAGGAGCATGGGGCTAAGTCCCAACTGTGGGTCTGAAGCCCTCTGGGGGAGGACACCCATCTGCCTGGCCTGGCTCGCCCCTGGTCGTTCCACATATATCCTGCCCTGGGTGCCCGGGACCCCTCAACCAGTCTCACACTACGCTGAGGGACAGGGGTCTAGCAGATGCAGCTGTGCTTTCTGGAACCCAGGAGCTGGAGAGGCCACCCTCCAGCTCTGGACACACCCCAGGCCCCCACAGAGGCCCATGGGGACTGACTAGGGCTGTGGGATACTTTGGGCAACATGGGGGTGGGTCCCCTCCCACCCAGGGTGGTCCCAGGGCATGGACCAGGGTTTCCAGGCTGAGAGAAGAGATGCTCAGGAAGTACCTGAGGGAGGGACGGGGATACGTACACAGCGCCGTGGTGAGCCGCCGTGGCTGGTTGTAATGCACCATGGCCACACACAGTGTGTTCAGGGCCACCACACACAGCACCACCCAGTAGAAGCTCTGAGCCTTCACCATGCGCCGGATGAAAAACCGGAACATCTTCTCCTTCCTCCGGAAGTATGACGAGCTCTCTGTCTTCCCGCTCTTGAGGCTGGCGCGGGCGAAGGGGGATCCTGAGGGGATGGGGGTTACTGAGGATGTGGGAACCACTGGGTACCCGCCTACCCCACCTGTGGACCCCCACAGACGCACCCTGGAGGACACCAGCCTCCAGCCCCAGCCGGTCGCAGACAATTGTGCCAGTGACCCCTGTGACCTCCACTTCACAGCTGAGGGAACCAAGGCCTTGACGATCTCCATGGTTACTGGGTGCCAGATGGGAGAGCGGGATTGAAGTGGATGATACACACTCACTGTCTCTGGTCCCCAGCATCCCCAGCCACCTTCTAGGAGCACAGTCTTGATGCCCCCAGGCCACTCTCCATGAGCACCCCAAGCTTTTTCCCCTGAAGACATAAATCTGAGTTAGTCCCTCCCCAGATCCCATCTCTTCAGCACAGCCCACGTAGCTCTGCAGCATCTGTCCCTCCCTCTTTCTCCGTCATGGACTCAGGGGTCAGTACCCATGGGCTGTCTGTTTTTTAAGTAGTTTTCCTGGAACACAGCCAAGTTCATCTGTTTATGCATGGTCCATGGCTGTTCAATGTCTGCAATACTCACTGTTGGAAACTTTGTCCACCTGCTCCAGTCTGACTGCTTCTCTACCCTGCTCATCACCCAACCCAGCAGCCTTTTCCCGTGTCCATGCACATCACTCCTGCTGTGTCCTGGACCTTCACACAGTATCCCAAGTGTGAAATGCATCCCTCGCTGGACTCCTTCCCACACACCTTCGGGTCTCAGCATTAACGTCACCTGCACAGAGCACCTGCTCTGGGCACACTGTTTAGAACAGGGCCCTCGGCTCACCTCCGACAGTGGCCCTGACCACATCACCACTTGTCACTGTGTTTTATTGTTGACCTGTTCCATGCCCAACTCCCAGACAAGACTGTAGGCTTCATGAGGACAGGGCCACGTTGTCTTTTTTACCACTGAGCCCCTCACACTGAGAGGCACTTCACTAATGCTTAACAACTGAGGGAAGGGTCTCTGTGAGGATTCAGGTGTGTGTCTGTACAGGAGCTGGCTGTGTGTCTCTGTAGAAGAGCACATCTGCCTGTGTAAGCGTTTCTTAGTTTGTGCGCTAAGCTTGGCCGTGTGTGACTCTGTGCTCTCAGAGAGCAGACAGCTGTGCCCCAGCCATTGTTCTCTTAGTGGGCTTTGAATACCTGGGCTTGAGCATGGGGTCCCCGTGTGAGGATGTGGGGAGCAGTGTATGTTAACATGTACTTTCTGTGTGTTTGTACACATATGTGCATGTGTGCACAACCAGGTTCTCAGTGGCACAAAAGAGCAGGGGCGGTGTGGGCATGCGTGCTATGCACAATTTTCTGTTTCTACACACGTGTGTATGTGTGCACATCCAGGCTCTCAGTGGCATGGAAGAGGGGGTATGTGGGTGCATGTGCTATGAGGACTTTCTGTGTGTTTGTACACGCATGCATATGTGTGCACACCCAGGCTCTCAGTGGCATGGGAGAGAGGGGGCGTGTGGGCACTTGTGCCATGTGCACTTTGTGTACACACGTGCATATGTGTGCACACCCAGGCTCTCAGTGGCATGAGAGAGAGGAGCTGTGTGGGCATGTGTCCTATGTGCACCTTCTGTGTGTTTGTACATATGTGCATACGTGTGCACACCCAGGCTCTCAATGGCACGGGAAAGAAGATGTATAAGCATGTGTAATACATGCATACCCAGGCTCTCAGTGGCACTCAAGAGATGATGTGTGTGAGCATGCTTACTATAAGCACTGTATGTTTGTACGCACATGCATATGTGTGCACACCCAGGTTCTCAGTGGCACAAAAGAGCAGGGGCAGTGTAGGCATGTGTGCTATTTTCTGTTTGTACACATATGCATGTGCGTGCACACCTAGGCTCTCAGTGGCACAGAAGGGGGGGGTGTGTGGGCTCGTGTGCTATGTGCACTTTGTGTGTTTGTACACATGTGTGTACGTGTGCACACCCAGGGTCTCAGTGGCATGTGGCCGGCCCTGCTGAGGGCCAGGAATGACCACTCCCCACAGAGGCAGCAATAGGACAGGAGGGAGGCAGGCATGCAGTGCAGATAAGGAGGGACACACACACAGGCAGAGCTGTGCACAGAACAAGCCCACACACTCCGAACCCCCCATGCACCCACACACAGTTGCGCAGGAACACAAGAGTCACACACACACATGCTTCACAGCACACATCCAGCCCGACTGCGCTCACTTTTGAAGATCCAATGAGATGCTCACACAGATGCACTCCTCAGCACACATGAGGCACACACCTGTGAACACAAACAGGGCCACTCTGGGAAGAAGGGATAGAGAACATGTGACTCATGTAAACCACTGTGTCTGCACGCACATGTGGCCAGGAAAACAAGCAACAAATTCTCCAAAGGGGACTCTGTGGCCATGCCCACCAGCCAGTAAGAACCAGTCAGCCCCTGCTATGAGAAAGGCCTCATAGAAATGCTGCCCTTTCACAATGGGCCACAGCACCCCCAACACACACATCTCCCTTTGCCACACAAGACAACCACACACATCTACCTGTGCCACACAAGACAACCACACACATCCTCCTGTACCACACAAGACAACCACACACATCCTCGCCCATCACAGGCACAACCATAGTCATGCCAACAGCCGTATTTGCACAGAACCGCACTCCCTAGACATTGCCCTTAAAGTCCACCAGTTCCTTGCCGTAAACATCCACTTTGGAGAAGCCAGAGGAGCTAGAGCCAGGGGACTGAGCAAGACCTAATAGAGGGACTCCTGCTCCAGAGGTCCTGGAGGAGAGCTGGGTGCAGCCCCTCACATCCTCAGCAGCACCCAAGACAGATGTGTTTGTTCCCTGGGGATGGGGAACAGGTCCCTAAGGACAGCAAGCAGTCACTGTGGGCTCCAGTCTATGGCAGTAAAAGCAGAGTCTACAGGAAATGCAGAAACATCTCTGGAATCACAGCTTTGGGTGGGGAAAACCAAGAGAGATTGGGCTTCTTTTCAGTTTCCTGCATTTTCCAGGTTTCACTTAATTAGCATATATTCTTTATAATGAAAAAGCTTATTTCAAGAAAACTGATATGACATCTTCAAGCTAGAGAGAACATTCCATATTACATTAACCTATGAATGATGACACAGTCAAGTACTGTTGAGAGCAGGGCCTGACTACATGCAAATACTTAGATTTCTATCTCTTGTGCCCTAAGGCAGAGTCTTTGCTAGTCCTGGGTAACACCCATTTGTTCAAAAAATGTGTACAAATTGTGCCAGGCCCTGATCAAAGCCCAGAAAACACAAAATGACCAAGATCTGTCTCTGCTCTCAATAACCCTTCTAGGGGCCAGCAGAAGACATAAAAGGAAGTGTGTTTCCTTCCAGCGCAGCTGCTGTATTTGCCACACGGGGCAACAAATGTGGCATGAGGCTACAGCACCAGCTGATGGAGGCCCTAATGGCTGTCACCCCTGGCCCTCATGCACATCACACAGCCTGGAGATTCCTCAACTGAAAACAGAGCACAGTCACCTGAACCTCACAAGGTGGTGTAGGATTCAATGAGATACCACAGGTCCGAGCTCAGCGGGGCTCAACCAGCTGACAGGCATCAGGGCGGACAGGGTGATATGGGTTATGGACAAGCCTGGGCTGGTGAGACAGCCAGTCCTCAGGCAGAGGGCAGTCGAGCTCACCAAGCAGTGCTGAGAATGTGGAGATTCAAGCATGGCTTTGTCTCCTCCCCACCAGGCCCCAGGCCCTAAACCCACCCTAAACCAACAGCAGAGGCCAGTGGGTCCTGAACGCACAGGAATCCTTGGTGTCTGCTGGGCACCCAGAAGGAAAAGTCAACAAAGGCCCAGGGATCCAAGTATAGCAACAAACAACTCAAAATAAAACCAAACTAAAAAAGAGAGAATAAAATTTTTAGAGAAAAAATAAAATTCTCTTCTGAAACCACTCAGCAGATGAAAAAAAGGGGATTTTAGTCAAGCACAAGCAGCATCTCCAACGTGGAGGAGAACTCAAGGAAGAGGGCATGGACTGACAGGAGCAGAGCAAGGGACGCCAGGTGAAACAGGAGAGGCTCCAGAAGTAGGAGAACAAGAAAAGGAGACAGAATAATGAGACAAATGGAGGGAAGTACTCCGCGCCGGAGGGGGCCCTGAGCCTACAGTTTGAGGCGGTGAGAGAGAGCAAGTCACTGACAAAGGAAAAGCATCCCAGTGTCTGATGCCTCATCTGCAACAGGAAACGAGAGAGAGAGAGAGAGAGAGAGAGAGAGAGAGAGACAGAGACTGCAGCAGGCACAGCAGCCTGGATCTCGCTCCTCAGTGGGGAACAAGGAAGGGCACCTGAGCGAACACAGGAACTTGAAGGGTCAGCCACCACCCACACCCCCATTCATTTCAGGGGAGAGCAGCCGAGTGACAGGACAGAGTTAAAATGGGGGAGACAGTCCTGCAGTGAGCAAGGACTGAAGAGAGAGAGAAGAGAGAGAAGAGAGGAGAGGGGAGAGGGGAGAGGAGAGAGAAGAGAAACAGAAGGGAAGAGAAGAGAAGATGCTAACATAAACCCAAGCGAGTGAGGATAGGGCTCTGAGAGCGTGCAACAGGAGTGACAGCTGAGGGCCCCTGGGCATAGGGGAGTCTCTGGGGGCAGCCTGAAGGGACTGGCGATAGTCAAGAATGAAAAGTGAACACCCTCAAACCAGGATGCAGAGGCAGGGCAAGTACTGGAAAGGCTGTGACTTACTGGGTATGGGTGGAGGCAGAATAAAGGGAAATAGAGCAATTTAGTGATGGAACTAGTACATCTTGGTAGTAAAGATGCTAAAGAAACAAAAACAGTAAAGAGGAATGTTGACAATTATGAGAGCAGGGAAAGGAAGGTAACCTTTTGTGGAAGAGAAGAATTAGAGAGTAGAAATAAGCAAGGGAGGAGAGGGGCAATAAATAGCAACTTGATTAAAGCAACAAAACTTGGGATGAAGAATAGAGTCAAACATTATACTAAATAGAGAGAGACTGGATTCACCCATTACCATTAGAAACAGAGATCATACAACTAGGTTGTTTTTTTTTTAAAAAAAAAAAAAAAAAAGGCAAAACTACCAAGCCAGGCGTGATGGTGCACACCTATAGTCCCAGCTACTCAGGAGGCTGAGACAGGAGGATCATCCTGGGCAACATAACTCTGTCTCTTAAATAATTAAAATTTTAAAAAATTTTGGCCAGGCACGGTGGCTCACGCCTGTAATCCCAGCACTTTGAGAGGCCAAGGCGGGGGGATCACGAGGTCAGGAGATCGAGACCATCCTGGCTAACACAGTGAAAACCCGTCTCTACTAAACAAAATGCAAAAAATTAGCTGGATGTGGTGGCGGACACCTACAGTCCCAGCTACTCGGGAGGCTGAGGCAGGACAATGGCGTGAACCCGGGAGGCAGAGCTGGCAGTGAGCTGAGATCTGGCCACTGCACTCCAGCCTGGGCGACAGAGCGACACTCCATCTCAAAAAATAATAATAATAATAATTAAAAAGCAGAACCCAGATAAATACAATTTACAAGAACACTTAAAATGATAAAGAACAGCTGGAAATGAAAAGAAAAGAAAGGTACCAGGCAAATGCAAGTTAAAAACCAAAACCAGTGATAGCAACAAAAAGTAGAACCAATGACATTCGATGTCAACAAGGTGCAACTGTCCAGCAGAAGAACTGCACAGATTAAGAAGGTATTGTGTGATGAAATAAAGCATAATTTAGGAAGAAAATGTAACAATCATAAACTTTATATTGACCAAACTATATAGTGACTAAATATATAAACAAAAGTCACTAGAAATACAAGAGGAACTTCATAAAAAATAAAATGGGCCAGGCACGGTGGCTCACACCTGTAATCCCCACACTTTGGGAGACCAAGGCGGGCGGATCATGCGGTCAGGAGTTCAAGACCAGCCTGACCAACCTGGTGAAACCCTGTCTCTAATAAAAATACAAAAATTAGCTGGGCGTGGTGGTGGGCGCCTATAATCCCAGCTACTTGGGAGGCTGAGGCAGGAAAATTGTTTGAACCCAGGAGGCGGAGGTTGCAACGAGTTGAGATCATACCACTGCATACCAGCCTAGGCGATAGGGCGAGACTCTGTCTTTAAATAAATAAATAAATAAATAAATAAATAAATAAAATGAAGTAGGGCATGCCACCACCTTGGTCATTCAGGCTTCTCAGCCATCCCAGCCTGTGGGCCTTGGAAAGTTCAAACTGACTAGGGGATGAAGGGATCTCCAAAACAGCACAGCTGCTCTATCAAAAAGCAGCCAGGTTGCTTTAAATGGGTTCTTGATCCCATTCCTCCTGACTGGGTAAGACCTCCCAACTGGGGTCTCCAGTCACCTCCTACAGGCACATTCAAGCCAGCAATAGGTCAGTACCCCCTGGGACAGAGCTTATAGAGGAAGGGGCAGGATGCCGTCTTTGCTGTTTCACGACCTTCACTGGTGAAACCACCAGGTACGGGGAAAACTAAGGCAACTAGACTCTGGAGTGGACCCACAGAAAATAGCAGCAGCCCTAGGGAAGAAAGGCCAGACTGTTAAAAGAAAAGCAAACAAACAGAAAACAATAACAACAACAACAAACCACAAAAACCCCATCCAAAGGTCAGCAACCTCAAAGATCAAAGGTGGATAAGCCCACAAAGATGAGAAATAATCAACACAAAAATGCTTAAAATTCAGAAAGTCGGAGTGCCCCTTTTCCTTCAAATGACCGCAACACCTCTCCAGCAAGGGTTCGGAACTGGGCTGAAACTGAGATTGCTGAAATGACAGAAGTCGGCTTCAGAAGGTATGTAATAATGAACTTCACTTATGAAGCTAAAGGAGCATGTGGTAAACCAATGCAAAGAAGTTAAGAATCATGATAAAACAATACAGGAACTGACAGCCAGTATAGCCAGTTTAGAAAGGAATATAACCAACCTGTTAGAGCTGAAAAACACACTACAAGAACTTCACAATGCAGTCACAAGTATTAATAGCAGAACAGATCAAGCGGAGGAAATAATCTCAGAGCTGCAAGACTATTTTTCTGAAATAAGACGGGCGAACAAAAATAGAGAAAAAAGAGTGAAAAGAAATGAACAAAACCTCTAAGAAATATGGGATTATGTAAAGAGACTGAATCTATGACTGATTAGGATGCCTTAAGGAGACAAGGAGATTGGAACAAGTTGGAAAATGTACTTTAGGATATCATCCAGGAGAACTTCCCCAACCTTGTAAGACTGGCCAACATTCAAATTCAGGAAATGCAGAGAACCCCAGTAAAATACTCCATGAGAAGATCATCCCCAAGACACATAATCATCAGACTCTCCAAGGCTGAAGTGAAGGAAAGAATGTTAAGGGCAGCCAGAGAGAAAGACCAGGTCACCTGCAAAGGGAATCCCATCAGACTAACAGTGGACCTCTCAGTGGAAACCCTACAAGCTAGAAGAGATTGGGGGCCAATATTTAACATTCTTAAAGAAAATAATTTCAAATCCAGAATTTCATATCTGGACAAATCAAGCTTCATAAGCGAAGGAGAAATAAGATCCTTTCCAGGGAAGCAAATGCTGAGGGAATTTGTTACTACCAGACCTGCCCTGCAAGGTGTCCTGAAGGAAGAACTAAATATGGAAAGGAAAAACCATTACTAGCCACTGCAAAAACACACTGAAATACACAGACCAGTGACACTATGAAGAAACCACATTAAAAGTCTGCAGAATAACCAGCAGGCACCATGATGACAGGATCAAATCCACACATAATAACACCAACTTTAGGCGGGCCATGGTGGCTCATGACTGTAATCCCAGTGCTTTGGGAGGCTGAGGCAGGTAGATCATTTGAGGTCTGGAGTTCAACCAGCCTGACCAACATGGTGAAACCTCATCTCTACTAAAAATACAAAAAAATTAGTCAGGTGTGATGGCACATGCCTGTAGTCCCAGATACTTGGAAGGCTGAGAGGCAGCAGAATCACTTGAACTCGGGAGGTGGAGGTTGCAGTGAGCCGAGATCACGCCATTGCACTCCAGCCTGGGCGACAGAGTGAGACCCTGTCTCAAATAATAATAATAATAATAATAATGACTTTAAATGTAAATGGGCTAAATGCACCAATTAAAAGATGCAGACTGGCAAGCAAGATAAAGAACCAAGACCCATCAGTATGTTGTCTTCAAGAGACCCACCTCACATGCAAAGACACACACGGGCTCAAAATAAAGAGATGGAGGAAAATCTACCAAGCAAATGGAAAACAGAAAAGAGTAGGGGTTGCAATCCTAGTTTCTGACAAAACAGACTTTAAATGAACAAAGATCAAAAATGATGATGAAGGACATTACATAGTGGTAAAGGGTTCAACTCAACAAGAAGAGCTAAGTGTCCTAAATATACATGTACCCGATACAGGAGTACCCAGATTCATGAAGCAAGTTGTTGAAGACTTAAAAGAGACTTAGACTCTCACACAATAACAGTGGGAGACTTTAACAACCTACCAACAATATTAGACAGATCAACAAGACAGAAAATCAATAAAGACATTCAGGACTTGAACTCAGCTCTGGATCAAGTGGACCTGATAGATATATACAGAACTCTCCACCCAAAGACAATGTAATATACATTCTTCTCATCGCCACAGGACACTTACTCTAAAATTGATCACATAATTGGAAGTAAAACACTCCTCAGCAAATGCAAAAGAACTGAAATAATAACAAACAGTGTCCAAGACCACAGTGCAATCAAATTAGAAATCAAATTAAGAAATTCACTCAAAACCACACAACTACATGCAAACTGAACAACCTGCTCCTGAATGAATTTTGGGTAAATAATGATATGAATGCAGAAATCAAAAAGTTCTTTGAAACTAATGAGAACAAAGATATAACATACCGAATCTCTGGGACACAGCTAAAGCAGTGTTAAGAAGGAAATTTATCACACTAAATGCCCATACCAAAAAGAAACATCTCAAGTTAACAACCTCACATCACAACTAAAAGAACTAGAGAACCAAGAGCAAACAAAACTCAAAGCTAGCAGAAGACAAGAAATAACTAAGATCAGAGCTGAACTGAAGGAGACAGAGACATGAAAAATCCATCAAAAAAATCAGTAAAAACAGGAGTTGGTTTTTTGGAAAAAAAAAAAAAAATTAAGAAAATAGATAGACCACTAGCTAAACTAAAAAGAAAGAGAAGACAGAAGATTCAAATAAACACAATCAGAAATGATAAAGGATATATCACCACTGACCTCACAGAAATACAGACAACCATCAGAGAATACTATAAACACCTATGTGCACATACGCTAGAAAATCTAGAAGAAATGAATAAATTCCTGGACACATACACCCTCCTAAGATTGAACCAGGAATAAATTGAATCCCTGAAAAGACCAAAAATGAGGTCTAAAATTGAGTCACTAATAAATAGCCTACCAATCAAAAAAAGCCCAGGTCCAGATGGACTCACACCTCAATTCTCCCAGAGGTACAAAGACGAGCTGGTACCAATTCTACTGAAACTATTCTAAACAACTGTAAAGGAAGGACTCCTCCCTAACTCATTCTATGAGACCAGCATCATCCTTATATCAAAACCTGACAGATACAACAAAACAAGAAAACTTCAGGCCAATATCCTAGATGAAGATGAACATTGATGCAAAAATCCTCAACAAAATATTGGCAAACCAAATCCAGCAGCACATCAAAAAGCTTATCCACCACACTCAAGTAGGCTTCATCCTTGGGATGCAAGGTTGGTTCAACATACCCAAATCAATAAATGTGATTCATCACATAAACAGATCTAAAGACAAAAACCACATGATTATCTCAATAGATGCAGAAAAGACCTTCGATAAAATTAAACATCCTTTCATGTTAAAAACTTTTAATAAACTAGATATTAAAGGGACATACCTCAAAATAATAAGAGACATATATGACAAAGCCATAGCCAATATCATAATGAATGGGCAAAACCTGGAAGCATTCCCCTTGAAAACCTGCACAACACAAGGATGTCTCTTACCACTCCTATCCAACACAGTACTGGAAGTTCTGGCCAGAGCAATCTGGCAAGATAAAGAAATAAAGGGTATTTACATAGAAAGGGAAGAAGTCAAACTATCTTTGTTTGCAGATGCCATCATCTGAGAAAAGCTTCTCAAGCTGATAAGCAACTTCAGCAAAGTCTCAGGATACAAAATCAACTTTCAAATATCGCCAGCATTCTTATACACCAACAATAGGCAAGCCAAGAGCCAAATCATGCATGAACTCCTATTTGCAATTGCCACAAAAAAAAATAAAATAAAATACCTAGGAATAAAGCTAAGATGTATTCCCTATTATTAAATAGAATACCCTACTTAATAAATGGTGCTGGGAGAACAAACAACCCCATTAAAAAGTAGGCAAAGGACACGAACGGACACTTCTCAAAAGAAGACATACGTGTGGCCAACAAACATGAAAAAAAGCTCAATATCACTGATCATTAGAGAAATGTAAATCAAAACCACAATGAGATATCATCTCACTCCACTCAGAATGGCTATTATAAAAAAAAAAAAAAAAAAAAAAAAACAGATGCTGGAGAGGTTATGGAGGAAAGGGAACACTTTACACAGTTGGTGGGTGTAAATTAGTTCAACTATTGTGGAAGATTGTGTGGCAGTTCCTCAAAGACTTAGAGGTGGAAATACCACTTGACCCAATCCCATTACTGGGTATATCCCAAAGGAATATAAATCATTGTATTATAAAGATACATACACAAATATGTTCATGGCGGCACTATTCACAGTAGCAAAGACATGGAACCAACCTAAATGCCCATCAATGATAGACTGGATAAAGAAAATGTGGTCACACACATACACTATGGAATACTATGCAGCCATAAAAGGAATGAGATCATGTCCTCTACAGGGACACAGAGGAAGCTGGAGGCCATTATCCTTAGCAAACTAACACAGGAATGGAAAACCAAATACCACATGTTCTCACTTTTAAGTGGGAGCAAAATGATGAGAAGATATGAACACATGGTGGGGGAACAACACACACTGGGGCCCGTCGGAGGGTGGCGGGTAGGAGGGAGAGCATCAGGAAGACTAGCTAATGGATGCTGGCTTAATACCTAGGTGATGTGATGATCTGTGTAGCAAACCACCATGGCACATGTTTACCTATGTAACAAACCTGCACATCCTGCACATGTACCCCTGAACTTAAAATAAAAATTAAGAAAAAGAGGCCAGGCGCAGTGGCTCAAGCCTGTAATCCCAGTACTTTGGGAGGCCGAGACGGGTGGATCATGAGGTCAGGAGATCGAGGCCATCCTGGCTAACACGGTGAAACCCCGCCTCTACTAAAAAATACAAAAACTAGTGAAACTCCGTCTCTACTAAAAAATACAAAAAACTAGCCAGGCGAGGTGGCGGATGCCTGTAGTCCCAGCTATTCAGGAGGCTGAGGCAGGAGAATGGCGTAAACCCGGGAGGTGGAGCTTGCAGTGAGCTGAGATCCAGCCACTGCACTCCAGCCTGGGCAACAGAGCGAGACTCCGAAAAAAAAAAAAAATTAAGAAAAAGAAATGATGCTGACTTAATGAGGAAAATGAAGAAAAAAAATACAGGACATACATTTGTTTATGTGAATAAAACTTAAAAATCAGTTATGAACTTAGAATTTGAAAACTTACAAATGTAGAGATTTACAGGCCACATCTCCCAATCATTATCTGATACAATTAGAAATAATAAAAGTTGACCAAAATATCTTAACTACTTGTAAATTAAGAAGCACACTCCTAGTAAACATTTGACTCAAGAGTGAAGAATCTATTATCTAGAAATCAGAAAAAGGAAGACATCACAGCAAAGCTTTACGTAGAGGAAAATGTACACCCTAAAATGCCTTTGCTATTAAAGAAATAAAAGAACATTACTTATTTTAAGGAATTAGAAAAGAATACAGTAAACCAAAATAATGTAGAAAAATAAACTTAATAAAGATATAATTACATTGAAAGCAAAAAATAGGCCAGGCGCGGTGGCTCACGCCTGTAATCCCAGCACTTTGGGAGGCCGAGGCGGGGGGATCACAAGGTCAGGAGATCGAGACCACGGTGAAACCCCGTCTCTACTAAAAATACAAAAAAAAAAGCCGGGCGCCGTGGCGGGCGCCTGTAGTCCCAGCTACTCGGGAGGCTGAGGCAGGAGAATGGCGGGAACCCGGGAGGCGGAGCTTGCAGTGAGCCAAGATAGCGCCACTGCACTCCACCCTGGTGGACAAAGCGAGACTCCGTCTCAAAAAAAAAAAAAA